>NW_027182358.1:1566428-1879714 GCF_040938575.1 Ambystoma mexicanum
ACACTTCCGATAGCAGAGATGTGATATCTCAATGCTTATACCAAACCTGAGACCCTTCCTATAACATGAGATGTGATATCCAAATCCTTCCCGTTCCAAACCTGAGACTCTTCCTTTAGCATGAGATGTGATATCCAGCTCCTTCCCATTCCAATCCTGAGACACTTCCGATAGCATGAGATGTGATATCTCAATGCTTCTAATATCAAAACTGAGACCCTCCCTATAGCATGATATGTGATATCTAAGTCCTTCCCATTCCAATCCTGAGACACTCCCTATAGCATGAGATGTGATATCCAACTCTTTCCCATTCCAATCCTGAGACCCTTCCTATAGCATGAGATATGATATCTCAATACTTCTAATACCAAACGTGAGATCCTTCCGATAACATGAGATATGATATCCAAATCCTTCCCCTTCCAAACCTGAGACCCTCCCTTTAGCATGAGATGTGATATCCAACTCCTTCCCATTCCAATCCTTAGACCCTTCTGATAGCATGAGATGTGATATCTCAATGCTTCTAATACCAAACCTGAGATCCTTCCGATAGCATGAGATGTGATATCTCAATGCTTCTAATACCAAACCTGAGATCCTTCCTATAACATGAGATGTGATATCCAAATCCTTCCCCTTCCAAACCTGAGACCCTCCCTTTAGCATGAGATGTGATATCCAACTCCTTCCCATTCCATTCCTGAGACCCTTCTGATAGCATGAGATGTGATATCTCAATGCCTCTAATACCAAACCTGAGATCCTACCTCTAACATGAAATGTGATATCCAACTCTTTCCCCTTCCAAACCTGAGAGCCTTCCTATAGCATGAGATGTGATATCCAAGTCCTTCCCATTCCAATCCTGAGACCCTTCCTATAGCTTGAGATGTGATATCCAACTCCTTCCCATTCCAATTCTGAGACCCTTCCTATACTCTGAGACTTGATATCTCAATGCTTCTAATACCAAACATGAGACCCGTAATATAACATGAGATGTGATATCCAAATCCTTCCCCTTCCAAACCTTAGAGCCTTCCTTTATCATGAGATGTGATATCCAACTCCTTCCCATTCCAATCCTGAGACCCTTCCGATATCATGAGATGTGATATCTCAAAGCTTCTAATATCAAACTTGAGACCCTCCCTATAGCAGGGGATGTGATATCCAAGTCCTTCCCATTCCAATCCTGAGACCCTTCCTATAGCATGAGATGTGATATCTCAATGCTTCTAATACCAAACCAATGACCCTTCCTATAACATGAGATGGGAATATCCAACTCCTTCCCATTCCAATCCTGAGACCCTTCCGATAGCAGAGATGTGATATCTCAATGCTTATACCAAACCTGAGACCCTTCCTATGGCATGAGATGTGATATCCAACTCCTTGCCATTCAAATCCTGAGACCCTTCCTATAGCATGAGAAGGGATATCCAACTCCTTCCCAATCCAATCCTGAGACCCTTCCGATAGCAGAGACGTGATATCTCAATGCTTCTACCAAACCTGAGACCCTTCCTTTAGCATGAGATGTGATATCCAAATCCTTCACATTCCAATCCTGAGACCCTTCCTATAGCATGAGATGTGATATCTCAATGCTTCTAATACCAAACCTGAGATCCTTCCTATAACATGAGATGTGATATCCAATTCCTTCCCATTCCAAACCTGAGACCCTTCCTATTGGATGAGATGTGATATCCAACTCCTTCCCATTCCAACCCTGAGACCCTTCCTATAGCATGAGATGTGATGTCTCAATGCTTCTAATACCAAACCTGAGATCCCTCCTATAACATGATATGTGATATCCAACTCCTTCCATTCCAATCCTGAGACCTGTCCTATAGCATGAGATGTGATATCTCAATGCTTATACCAAACCTGAGACCCTTCCTATAGCATGAGATGTGATATCCAACTACTTCCCATTCCAATCCTGAGACCCTTCATATAGCATGAGATGTGATATCTCAATGCTTCTAATACCAAACCTGAGATCCTTCCTCTAACATGAAATGTGATATCCAACTCCTTCCCTTTCCAAACCTAAGAGCCTATCTATAGCATGAGATGTGATATCCAAGTCCTTCCCATTCCAATCCTTAGACCCTTCCTACAGCATGCAATATGATATCTCAATGATTCTAATAACAAACCTGAGACCCGTCCTATAGCATGAGATATGATATCCAAGTCCTTCCCATTCCAATCCTGAGACCCTTCCTATAACATGAAATGTGATATCCAACTCCTTCCCATTCCAACCTGAGACCCTTCCTATAGCATGAGATGGGATATCCAACTTCTTCCAAATCCAATACTGATACCCGTCCGATAGCATGAGATGTGATATCCCAATGCTTCTACCAAACCTGAGACCCATACTATGGCATGAGATGTGATATCAAACTCCTTCCCATTCCAATCCTGAGACCCTTCCTATAGCTTGAGGTGTGATATCCAACTCCTTCCCATTCCAATTCTGAGACCCTTCTTATACCATGAGACTTGATATCTCAATGCATCTAATACCAAACCTGAGACCCGTCCTATAACATGAGATGTGATATCCAAATCCTTCCCCTTCCAAACCTTAGACCCTTCCTTTATCATGAGATGTGATATCCAACTCCTTCCCATTCCAATCCTGAGACCCTTCCGATATCATGAGATTTGTTATCTCAATGCTTCTAATATCAAACTTGAGACCCTCCCTATAGCATGAGATGTGACATCCAAGTCCTTCCCATTCCAATCCTGAGACCCTTCCTATAACATGAGATGTGATATCCAACTCCTTCCCATTCCAACCTGAGACACTTCCTATAGCATGAGAAGGGATATCTAACTCCTTCCCAATCCAATCCTGAGACCCTTCCGATAGCAGAGATGTGATATCTCAATGCTTATACCAAACCTGAGACCCTTCCTATGGCATGAGATGTGATATCCAACTCCTTGCCATTCAAATCCTGAGATCCTTCCTATAGCATGAGATGTGATATCTCTATGCTTCTAATACCAAACCTGAGACCCTTCCTATAACATGAGATGGGATATCCAACTCCTTCCCATTCCAATCCTGAGACCCTTCCGATAGCAGAGATGTGATATCTCAATGCTTATACCAAACCTGAGAACCTTCCTATGGCCTGAGATGTCATATACAACTCCTTCCCATTCCAATCCTGAGACCCTTCCTTTAGCATGAGATGTGATATCTCAATGCTTATACCAAATCTGAGACCCTTCCTATAGCATGAGATGTGATATCCTCCTGAGACCCTTCCTATAGCATGAGATGTGATATCTCAATGCTTCTACCAAACCTGAGACCCTTCCTTTAGCATGAGATGTGATATCCAACTACTTCCCATATTCCAATCCTGAGACCCTTCCTATAGCATGAGATGTGATATCTCAATACTTCTAATACCAAACCTGAGATCCTTCCGATAACATGAGATGTGATATCCAAATCCTTCCCCTTCCAAACCTGAGACCCTCCCTTTAGCATGAGATGGGATATCCAACTCCTTCCCATTCCAATCCTGAGAACCTTCTGATAGCATGAGATGTGATATCTCAATGCTTCTAATACCAAACCTGAGATCCTTCCGATAGCATGAGATGTGATATCTCAATGCTTCTAATACCAAACATGAGATCCTTCCTATAACATGAGATGTGATATCCAAATCCTTCCCCTTCCAAACCTGAGACCCTCCCTTTAGCATGAGATGTGATATCCAACTCCTTCCCATTCTAAATCTGAGACCCTTCTGATAGCATGAGATGTGATATCTCATTGCCTCTAATACCAAACCTGAGATCCTACCTCTAACATGAAATGTGATATCCAACTCTTTCCCCTTCCAAACCTGAGAGCCTTCCTATAGCATGAGATGTGATATCCACGTCCTTCCCATTCCAATCCTGAGACCCTTCCTATAACATGAGATGTGATATCCAACTCCTTCCAATTCCAACCTGAGACCCTTCCTATAGCATGAGATGTGATATCTCAATGCCTCTAATACCAAACCTGAGATCCTTCCTCTAACATGAAATGTGATATCCAACTCCTTCCCTTTCCAAACCTGAGAGCCTATCTATAGCATGAGATGTGATATCCAAGTCCTTCCCATTCCAATCCTTAGACCCTTCCTACAGCATGCAATATGATATCTCAATGATTCTAATAACAAACCTGAGACCCGTCCTATAACATGAGATGGGATATCCAACTCCTTCCCATTCCAATCCTGAGACACTTCCGATAGCAGAGATGTGATATATCAATGCTTATACCAACCTGAGACCCTTCCTATAACATGAGATGTGATATCCAACTCCTTCCCGTTCCAAACCTGAGACCCTTCCTTTAGCATGAGATGTGATATCCAGCTCCTTCCCATTCCAATCCTGAGACACTTCCGATAGCATGAGATGTGATATCTCAATGCTTCTAATATCAAAGCTGAGACCCTCCCTATAGCATGATATGTGATATCTAAGTCCTTCCCATTCCAATCCTGAGACCCTTCCTATAGCATGAGATGTGATATCTCAATGCTTCTACCAAACCTGAGACCCTTCCTTTAGCATGAGATGTGATATCCAACTCGTTCCCATTCCAATCCTGAGACCCTTCCTATAGCATGAGATGTGATATCTCAATACTTCTAATACCAAACCTGAGATCCTTCCGATAACATGAGATGTGATATCCAAATCCTTCCCCTTCCAAACCTGAGACCCTCCCTTTAGCATGAGATGTGATATCCAACTCCTTCCCATTCCTATCCTGAGACCCTTCTGATAGCATGAGATGTGATATCTCAATGCTTCTAATACCAAACTTGAGATCCTTCCTATAACATGAGATGTGATATCCAAATCCTTCCCCTTCCAAACCTGAGACCCTCCCTTTAGCATTAGATGTGATATCCAACTCCTTCCCATTCCAATCCTGAGACGCTTCTGATAGCATGAGATGTGATATCTCAATGCCTCTAATACCAAACCTGAGATCCTACCTCTAACATGAAATGTGATATCCAACTATTTCCCCTTCCAAACCTAAGAGCCTTCCTATAGCATGAGATGTGATATCCAAGTCCTTCCCATTCCAATCATGAGACCCTTCCTATAACATGAGATGGGATATCCAACTCCTTCCCATTCCAATCCTGAGACCCTTCCGATAGCAGAGATGTGATATCTCAATGCTTATAACAAACCTGAGACCCTTCCTACGGCATGAGATGTCATATACAACTCCTTCCCATTCCAATCCTGAGACCCTTCCTATAGCATGAGATGTGATATCTCAATGCTTCTACCAAACCTGAGACCCTTCCTTTAGCATGAGATGTGATATCCAACTCGTTCCCATTCCAATCCTGAGACCCTTCCTATAGCATGAGATGTGATATCTCAATGATTCTAATACCAAACCTGAGATCCTTCCTATAACATGAGATGTGATATCCAACTCCTTCCATTCCAATCCTGAGACCCGTCCAATAGCATGAGATGTGATATCGCAATGCTTATACCAAACCTGAGACCCTTCCTATAGCATGAGATGTGATATCCAACTGCTTCCCATTCCAATCCTGAGACCCTTCCTATAGCATGAGATGTGATATCTCAATGCTTCTAATACCAAACCTGAGATCCTTCCTCTAACATGAAATGTGATATCCAACTCCTTCCCTTTCCAAACCTAAGAGCCTATCTATAGCATGAGATGTGATATCCAGGTCCTTCCTATTCCAATCCTTAGACCCTTCCTACAGCATGCAATATGATATCTCAATGATTCTAATAACAAACCTGAGACCCGTCCTATAGCATGAGATATGATATCCAAGTCCTTCCCATTCCAATCCTGAGACCCTTCCTATAACATGAAATGTGATATCCAACTCCTTCCCATTCCAACCTGAGACCCTTCCTATAGCATGAGATGGGATATCCAACTTCTTCAAAATCCAATACTGATACCCTTCCGATAGCATGAGATGTGATATCCCAATGCTTCTACCAAACCTGAGACCCATACTATGGCATGAGATGTGATATCAAACTCCTTCCCATTCCAATCCTGAGACCCTTCCTATAGCTTGAGGTGTGATATCCAACTCCTTCCCATTCCAATTCTGAGACCCTTCTTATACCATGAGACTTGATATCTCAATGCTTCTAATACCAAACCTGAGACCCGTCCTATAACATGAGATGTGATATCCAAATCCTTCCCCTTCCAAACCTTAGACCCTTCCTTTATCATGAGATGTGGTATCCAACTCCTTCCCATTCCAATCCTGAAACCCTTCCGATATCATGAGATTTGTTATCTCAATGCTTCTAATATCAAACTTGAGATCCTCCCTATAGCATGAGATGTGACATCCAAGTCCTTCCCATTCCAATCCTGAGACCCTTCCAATAGCATGAGATGTGATATCTCTATGCTTCTAATACCAAACCTGAGACCCTTCCTATAACATGAGATGGGATATCCAACTCCTTCCCATTCCAATCCTGAGACCCTTCCGATAGCAGAGATGTGATATCTCAATGCTTATACCAAACCTGAGACCCTTCCTATGGCCTGAGATGTCATATACAACTCCTTCCCATTCCAATCCTGAGACCCTTCCTTTAGCATGAGATGTGATATCTCAATGCTTATACCAAATCTGAGACCCTTCCTATAGCATGAGATGTGATATCCAAATCCTTCCCATTCCAATCCTGAGACCCTTCCTATAGCATGAGATGTGATATCTCAATGCTTATACCAAACCTGAGAGCCTACCTATAGCATGAGATGTGATATCCAAGTCCATCCCATTCCAATCCTTAGACCCTTCCTACAGCATGCGATGTGATTTCTCAATGATTCTAATACCAAACCAGAGACTCTTACTATAACATGAGATGTGATATCCAACTCCTTCCCATTCCAATCCTGAGCCGCTTCCGATAGCAGAGATGTGATATCTCAATGCTTATACCAAACCTGAGACCCTTCCTATAACATGAAATGTGATATCCAACTCCTTCCCATTCCAAACATGAGACCCTTCCTATAGCAAGAAAGTAATATCCAACTCCTACCCATTCCAATCCTGAGACCCTTCCTATAGCAAGAGATGTGATATCCAAATCCTTCCCATTCCAATCCTGGGACCCTTCCTATAACATGAGATGTGATATCCAACTCCTTCCCATTCCAACCTGAGACACTTCCTATAGCATGAGAAGGGATATCCAACTCCTTCCCAATCCAATCCTGAGACCCTTCTGATAGCAGAGATGTGATATCTCAATGTTTATACCAAACCTGAGACCCTTCCTATGGCATGAGATGTGATATCCAACTCCTTGCCATTCAAATCCTGAGACCCTTCCTATAGCATGAGAAGGGATATCCAACTCTTTCCCAATCCAATCCTGCGACCCTTCCGATAGCAGAGACGTGACATCTCAATGCTTCTACCAAACCTGAGACCCTTCCTTTAGCATGAGATGTGATATCCAAATCCTTCACATTCCAATCCTGAGACCCTTCCTATAGCATGAGATGTGATATCTCAATGCTTCTAATACCAAACCTGAGATCCTTCCTATAACATGAGATGTGATATCCAATTCCTTCCCATTCAAAACCTGAGACCCTTCCTATTGGATGAGATGTGATATCCAACTCCTTCCCATTCCAACCCTGAGACCCTTCCTATAGCATGAGATGTGATGTCTCAATGCTTCTAATACCAAACCTGAGATCCTTCCTATAACATGAGATGTGATATCCAACTCCTTCCATTCCAATCCTGAGACCCGTCCTATAGCATGAGATGTGATATCTCAATGCTTATACTAAACCTGAGACCCTTCCTATAGCATGAGATGTGATATCCAACTACTTCCCATTCCAATCCTGAGACCCTTCCTATAGCATGAGATGTGATATCTCAATGCTTCTAATACCAAACCTGAGATCCTTCCTCTAACATGAAATGTGATATCCAACTCCTTCCCTTTCCAAACCTAAGAGCCTATCTATAGCATGAGATGTGATATCCAAGTCCTTCCCATTCCAACCCTTAGACCCTTCCTACAGCATGCAATATGATATCTCAATGATTCTAATAACAAACCTGAGACCCGTCCTATAACATGAGATGTGATATCCAACTCCTTCCCATTCCAATCCTGAGACACTTCCGATAGCAGAGATGTGATATCTCAATGCTTATACCAAACCTGAGACCCTTCCTATAACATGAGATGTGATATCCAAATCCTTCCCGTTCCAAACCTGAGACTCTTCCTTTAGCATGAGATGTGATATCCAGCTCCTTCCCATTCCAATCCTGAGACACTTCCGATAGCATGAGATGTGATATCTCAATGCTTCTAATATCAAAACTGAGACCCTCCCTATAGCATGATATGTGATATCTAAGTCCTTCCCATTCCAATCCTGAGACACTCCCTATAGCATGAGATGTGATATCCAACTCTTTCCCATTCCAATCCTGAGACCCTTCCTATAGCATGAGATATGATATCTCAATACTTCTAATACCAAACGTGAGATCCTTCCGATAACATGAGATATGATATCCAAATCCTTCCCCTTCCAAACCTGAGACCCTCCCTTTAGCATGAGATGTGATATCCAACTCCTTCCCATTCCAATCCTTAGACCCTTCTGATAGCATGAGATGTGATATCTCAATGCTTCTAATACCAAACCTGAGATCCTTCCGATAGCATGAGATGTGATATCTCAATGCTTCTAATACCAAACCTGAGATCCTTCCTATAACATGAGATGTGATATCCAAATCCTTCCCCTTCCAAACCTGAGACCCTCCCTTTAGCATGAGATGTGATATCCAACTCCTTCCCATTCCATTCCTGAGACCCTTCTGATAGCATGAGATGTGATATCTCAATGCCTCTAATACCAAACCTGAGATCCTACCTCTAACATGAAATGTGATATCCAACTCTTTCCCCTTCCAAACCTGAGAGCCTTCCTATAGCATGAGATGTGATATCCAAGTCCTTCCCATTCCAATCCTGAGACCCTTCCTATAGCTTGAGATGTGATATCCAACTCCTTCCCATTCCAATTCTGAGACCCTTCCTATACTCTGAGACTTGATATCTCAATGCTTCTAATACCAAACATGAGACCCGTAATATAACATGAGATGTGATATCCAAATCCTTCCCCTTCCAAACCTTAGAGCCTTCCTTTATCATGAGATGTGATATCCAACTCCTTCCCATTCCAATCCTGAGACCCTTCCGATATCATGAGATGTGATATCTCAAAGCTTCTAATATCAAACTTGAGACCCTCCCTATAGCAGGGGATGTGATATCCAAGTCCTTCCCATTCCAATCCTGAGACCCTTCCTATAGCATGAGATGTGATATCTCAATGCTTCTAATACCAAACCAATGACCCTTCCTATAACATGAGATGGGAATATCCAACTCCTTCCCATTCCAATCCTGAGACCCTTCCGATAGCAGAGATGTGATATCTCAATGCTTATACCAAACCTGAGACCCTTCCTATGGCATGAGATGTGATATCCAACTCCTTGCCATTCAAATCCTGAGACCCTTCCTATAGCATGAGAAGGGATATCCAACTCCTTCCCAATCCAATCCTGAGACCCTTCCGATAGCAGAGACGTGATATCTCAATGCTTCTACCAAACCTGAGACCCTTCCTTTAGCATGAGATGTGATATCCAAATCCTTCACATTCCAATCCTGAGACCCTTCCTATAGCATGAGATGTGATATCTCAATGCTTCTAATACCAAACCTGAGATCCTTCCTATAACATGAGATGTGATATCCAATTCCTTCCCATTCCAAACCTGAGACCCTTCCTATTGGATGAGATGTGATATCCAACTCCTTCCCATTCCAACCCTGAGACCCTTCCTATAGCATGAGATGTGATGTCTCAATGCTTCTAATACCAAACCTGAGATCCCTCCTATAACATGATATGTGATATCCAACTCCTTCCATTCCAATCCTGAGACCTGTCCTATAGCATGAGATGTGATATCTCAATGCTTATACCAAACCTGAGACCCTTCCTATAGCATGAGATGTGATATCCAACTACTTCCCATTCCAATCCTGAGACCCTTCATATAGCATGAGATGTGATATCTCAATGCTTCTAATACCAAACCTGAGATCCTTCCTCTAACATGAAATGTGATATCCAACTCCTTCCCTTTCCAAACCTAAGAGCCTATCTATAGCATGAGATGTGATATCCAAGTCCTTCCCATTCCAATCCTTAGACCCTTCCTACAGCATGCAATATGATATCTCAATGATTCTAATAACAAACCTGAGACCCGTCCTATAGCATGAGATATGATATCCAAGTCCTTCCCATTCCAATCCTGAGACCCTTCCTATAACATGAAATGTGATATCCAACTCCTTCCCATTCCAACCTGAGACCCTTCCTATAGCATGAGATGGGATATCCACTTCTTCCAAATCCAATACTGATACCCGTCCGATAGCATGAGATGTGATATCCCAATGCTTCTACCAAACCTGAGACCCATACTATGGCATGAGATGTGATATCAAACTCCTTCCCATTCCAATCCTGAGACCCTTCCTATAGCTTGAGGTGTGATATCCAACTCCTTCCCATTCCAATTCTGAGACCCTTCTTATACCATGAGACTTGATATCTCAATGCATCTAATACCAAACCTGAGACCCGTCCTATAACATGAGATGTGATATCCAAATCCTTCCCCTTCCAAACCTTAGACCCTTCCTTTATCATGAGATGTGATATCCAACTCCTTCCCATTCCAATCCTGAGACCCTTCCGATATCATGAGATTTGTTATCTCAATGCTTCTAATATCAAACTTGAGACCCTCCCTATAGCATGAGATGTGACATCCAAGTCCTTCCCATTCCAATCCTGAGACCCTTCCTATAACATGAGATGTGATATCCAACTCCTTCCCATTCCAACCTGAGACACTTCCTATAGCATGAGAAGGGATATCTAACTCCTTCCCAATCCAATCCTGAGACCCTTCCGATAGCAGAGATGTGATATCTCAATGCTTATACCAAACCTGAGACCCTTCCTATGGCATGAGATGTGATATCCAACTCCTTGCCATTCAAATCCTGAGATCCTTCCTATAGCATGAGATGTGATATCTCTATGCTTCTAATACCAAACCTGAGACCCTTCCTATAACATGAGATGGGATATCAAACTCCTTCCCATTCCAATCCTGAGACCCTTCCGATAGCAGAGATGTGATATCTCAATGCTTATACCAAACCTGAGAACCTTCCTATGGCCTGAGATGTCATATACAACTCCTTCCCATTCCAATCCTGAGACCCTTCCTTTAGCATGAGATGTGATATCTCAATGCTTATACCAAATCTGAGACCCTTCCTATAGCATGAGATGTGATATCCTCCTGAGACCCTTCCTATAGCATGAGATGTGATATCTCAATGCTTCTACCAAACCTGAGACCCTTCCTTTAGCATGAGATGTGATATCCAACTACTTCCCATATTCCAATCCTGAGACCCTTCCTATAGCATGAGATGTGATATCTCAATACTTCTAATACCAAACCTGAGATCCTTCCGATAACATGAGATGTGATATCCAAATCCTTCCCCTTCCAAACCTGAGACCCTCCCTTTAGCATGAGATGGGATATCCAACTCCTTCCCATTCCAATCCTGAGAACCTTCTGATAGCATGAGATGTGATATCTCAATGCTTCTAATACCAAACCTGAGATCCTTCCGATAGCATGAGATGTGATATCTCAATGCTTCTAATACCAAACATGAGATCCTTCCTATAACATGAGATGTGATATCCAAATCCTTCCCCTTCCAAACCTGAGACCCTCCCTTTAGCATGAGATGTGATATCCAACTCCTTCCCATTCTAAATCTGAGACCCTTCTGATAGCATGAGATGTGATATCTCATTGCCTCTAATACCAAACCTGAGATCCTACCTCTAACATGAAATGTGATATCCAACTCTTTCCCCTTCCAAACCTGAGAGCCTTCCTATAGCATGAGATGTGATATCCAAGTCCTTCCCATTCCAATCCTGAGACCCTTCCTATAACATGAGATGTGATATCCAACTCCTTCCAATTCCAACCTGAGACCCTTCCTATAGCATGAGATGTGATATCTCAATGCCTCTAATACCAAACCTGAGATCCTTCCTCTAACATGAAATGTGATATCCAACTCCTTCCCTTTCCAAACCTGAGAGCCTATCTATAGCATGAGATGTGATATCCAAGTCCTTCCCATTCCAATCCTTAGACCCTTCCTACAGCATGCAATATGATATCTCAATGATTCTAATAACAAACCTGAGACCCGTCCTATAACATGAGATGGGATATCCAACTCCTTCCCATTCCAATCCTGAGACACTTCCGATAGCAGAGATGTGATATATCAATGCTTATACCAACCTGAGACCCTTCCTATAACATGAGATGTGATATCCAACTTCTTCCCGTTCCAAACCTGAGACCCTTCCTTTACCATGAGATGTGATATCCAGCTCCTTCCCATTCCAATCCTGAGACACTTCCGATAGCATGAGATGTGATATCTCAATGCTTCTAATATCAAAGCTGAGACCCTCCCTATAGCATGATATGTGATATCTAAGTCCTTCCCATTCCAATCCTGAGACCCTTCCTATAGCATGAGATGTGATATCTCAATGCTTCTACCAAACCTGAGACCCTTCCTTTAGCATGAGATGTGATATCCAACTCGTTCCCATTCCAATCCTGAGACCCTTCCTATAGCATGAGATGTGATATCTCAATAGTTCTAATACCAAACCTGAGATCCTTCCGATAACATGAGATGTGATATCCAAATCCTTCCCCTTCCAAACCTGAGACCCTCCCTTTAGCATGAGATGTGATATCCAACTCCTTCCCATTCCTATCCTGAGACCCTTCTGATAGCATGAGATGTGATATCTCAATGCTTCTAATACCAAACTTGAGATCCTTCCTATAACATGAGATGTGATATCCAAATCCTTCCCCTTCCAAACCTGAGACCCTCCCTTTAGCATTAGATGTGATATCCAACTCCTTCCCATTCCAATCCTGAGACGCTTCTGATAGCATGAGATGTGATATCTCAATGCCTCTAATACCAAACCTGAGATCCTACCTCTAACATGAAATGTGATATCCAACTATTTCCCCTTCCAAACCTAAGAGCCTTCCTATAGCATGAGATGTGATATCCAAGTCCTTCCCATTCCAATCATGAGACCCTTCCTATAACATGAGATGGGATATCCAACTCCTTCCCATTCCAATCCTGAGACCCTTCCGATAGCAGAGATGTGATATCTCAATGCTTATAACAAACCTGAGACCCTTCCTACGGCATGAGATGTCATATACAACTCCTTCCCATTCCAATCCTGAGACCCTTCCTATAGCATGAGATGTGATATCTCAATGCTTCTACCAAACCTGAGACCCTTCCTTTAGCATGAGATGTGATATCCAACTCGTTCCCATTCCAATCCTGAGACCCTTCCTATAGCATGAGATGTGATATCTCAATACTTCTAATACCAAACCTGAGATCCTTCCGATAACATGAGATGTGATATCCAAATCCTTCCCCTTCCAAACCTGAGACCCTCCCTTTAGCATGAGATGTGATATCCAACTCCTTCCCATTCCTATCCTGAGACCCTTCTGATAGCATGAGATGTGATATCTCAATGCTTCTAATACCAAACTTGAGATCCTTCCTATAACATGAGATGTGATATCCAAATCCTTCCCCTTCCAAACCTGAGACCCTCCCTTTAGCATGAGATGTGATATCCAACTCATTCCCATTCCAATCCTGAGACGCTTCTGATAGCATGAGATGTGATATCTCAATGCCTCTAATACCAAACCTGAGATCCTACCTCTAACATGAAATGTGATATCCAACTCTTTCCCCTTCCAAACCTAAGAGCCTTCCTATAGCATGAGATGTGATATCCAAGTCCTTCCCATTCCAATCATGAGACCCTTCCTATAACATGAGATGGGATATCCAACTCCTTCCCATTCCAATCCTGAGACCCTTCCGATAGCAGAGATGTGATATCTCAATGCTTATACCAAACCTGAGACCCTTCCTACGGCATGAGATGTCATATACAACTCCTTCCCATTCCAATCCTGAGACCCTTCCTATAGCATGAGATGTGATATCTCAATGCTTCTACCAAACCTGAGACCCTTCCTTTAGCATGAGATGTGATATCCAACTCGTTCCCATTCCAATCCTGAGACCCTTCCTATAGCATGAGATGTGATATCTCAATACTTCTAATACCAAACCTGAGATCCTTCCGATAACATGAGATGTGATATCCAAATCCTTCCCCTTCCAAACCTGAGACCCTCCCTTTAGCATGAGATGTGATATCCAACTCCTTCCCATTCCTATCCTGAGACCCTTCTGATAGCATGAGATGTGATATCTCAATGCTTCTAATACCAAACTTGAGATCCTTCCTATAACATGAGATGTGATATCCAAATCCTTCCCCTTCCAAACCTGAGACCCTCCCTTTAGCATGAGATGTGATATCCAACTCCTTCCCATTCCAATCCTGAGACCCTTCTGATAGCATGAGATGTGATATCTCAATGCCTCTAATACCAAACCTGAGATCCTACCTCTAACATGAAATGTGATATCCAACTCTTTCCCCTTCCAAACCTAAGAGCCTTCCTATAGCATGAGATGTGATATCCAAGTCCTTCCCATTCCAATCATGAGACCCTTCCTATAACATGAGATGGGATATCCAACTCCTTCCCATTCCAATCCTGAGACCCTTCCGATAGCAGAGATGTGATATCTCAATGCTTATACCAAACCTGAGACCCTTCCTACGGCATGAGATGTCATATACAACTCCTTCCCATTCCAATCCTGAGACCCTTCCTATAGCATGAGATGTGATGTCTCAATGCTTCTAATACCAAACCTGAGATCCTTCCTATAACATGAGATGTGATATCCAACTCCTTCCCATTCCAATCCTGAGACCCTTCCTATAGCTTGAGATGTGATATCTCAATGCTTATACCAAACCTGAGACCCTTCCTACGGCATGAGATGTCATATACAACTCCTTCCCATTCCAATCCTGATACCCTTCCTATAGCATGAGATGTGATATCTCAATGCTTATACCAAACCTGAGACCCTTCATATAGCATGAGATGTGATATCCAACTCCTTCCCATTCCAATCCTGAGACCCTTCCTATAGCATGAGATGTGATGTCTCAATGCTTCTAATACCAAACCTGAGATCCTTCCTAAAACATGAGATGTGGTATCCAACTCCTTCCATTCCAATCCTGAGACCCTTCCTATAGCATGAGATGTGATATCTCAATGCTTCTAATATCAAACTTGAGACCCTCCCTATAGCATGAGATGTGATATCCAAGTCCTTCCCATTCCAATCCTGAGACACTTCCTATAGCATGAGATGTGATATCTCAATGCTTCTAATACCAAACCTGAGACTCTTCCTATAACATGAGATGGGATATCCAACTCCTTCCCATTCCAATCCTGAGACCCTTCCAAAAGCATAGATGTGATATCTCAATGCTTATACCAAACCTGAGACCCTTCCTATGGCATGAAATGTCATATACATATCCTTCCCATTCCAATCCTGAGACCCTTCCTATAGCATGAGATGTGATATCTCAATGTTTATACCAAACCTGAGACCCTTCCTATAGCATGAGATGTGATATCTAACTCCTTCCCATTCCAATCCTGAGACCCTTCCTATAGCATGAGATGTGATATCTCAATGCCTCTAATACCAAACCTGAGATCCTTCCTCTAACATGAAATGTGATATCCAACTCCTTCCCTTTCCAAACCTGAGAGCCTACCTATAGCATGAGATGTGATATCCAAGTCCTTCCAATTCCAATCCTTAGACCCTTCCTATAGCATGCAATATGATATCTCAATGATTCTAATAATAAACCTGAGACCCGTCCTATAACATGAGATGGGATATCCAACTCCTTCCCATTCCAATCCTGAGACCCTTCCGATAGCAGAGATGTGATATCTCAATGCTTATACCAAACCTGAGACCCTTCCTACGGCATGAGATGTCATATACAACTCCTTCCCATTCCAATCCTGAGACCCTTCCTATAGCATGAGATGTGATATCTGAATGCTTATACCAAACCTGAGACCCTTCATATAGCATGAGATGTGATATCCAACTCCTTCCCATTACAATCCTGAGACCCTTCCTATAGCATGAGATGTGATGTCTCAATGCTTCTAATACCAAACCTGAGATCCTTCCTATAACATGAGATGTGATATCCAACTCCTTCCATTCCAATCCTGAGACCCTTCCTATAGCATGAGATGTGATATCTCAATGCTTCTAATATCAAACTTGAGACCCTCCCTATAGCATGAGATGTGATATCCAATTCCTTCCCATTCCAATCCTGAGACACTTCCGATAGCATGAGATGTGATATCTCAATGCTTCTAATACCAAACCTGAGACTCTTCCTATAACATGAGATGGGATATCCAACTCCTTCCGATTCCAATCCTGAGACCCTTCCAAAAGCAGAGATGTGATATCTCAATGCTTATACCAAACCTGAGACCCTTCCTATGGCATGAGATGTCATATACATATCCTTCCCATTCCAATCCTGAGACCCTTCCTATAGCATGAGATGTGATATCTCAATGCTTATACCAAACCTGAGACCCTTCCTATAGCATGAGATGTGATATCCAAGTCCTTCCCATTTTAATCCTGAGACCCTTCCTATAGCATGAGATGTGATATCTCAATGCTTCTAATACCAAACCTGAGACCCTTCCTATAACATGAATTCTGATATCCAAGTCCTTCCCATTCCAATCCTGAGACCCTTCCAATAGCAGAGATGTGATATCTAATGCTTCTAATATCAAACCTGAGACCTGTCCTATAACATGAGATGGGATATCCAACTCCTTCCCGTTCCAAACCTGATACCCTTCCTATAGCATGAGATGTGATATCCAATTCCTTCCCATCCCAATCCTGAGACACCTCCGATAGCAGAGATGTGATATCTCAATGCTTATAACAAACCTGAGACTCTTCCTATAACATGAGATGTGATATCTAACTCCTTCCCGTTCCAAACCTGAGACCCTTCCTATAGCATGAGATGTGATATCCAACTCCTTCCCATTCCAATCCTGAGACCCTTCCTATAGCATGAGATGTGATATCTCAATGCTTATACCAAATCTGAGACCCTTCCTATAGCATGAGATGTGATATCCAACTCCTTCCCATTCCAATACTGAGACCCTTCCTATAGCATGAGATGTGATATCTCAATGCTTCTAATACCAAACCTGAGATCCTTCCTATAAAAAGAGATGTGATATCCAACTCCTTCCCATTCCAATCCTGAGACCCTTATGATAGCATGAGATGTGATATCTCAATGCCTCTAATACCAAACCTGAGATACTTCCGATAGCATGAGATGTGATATCTCAATGCTTCTAATACCAAACCTGAGATCCTTCCTATAACATGAGATGTGATTTCCAAATCCTTCTCCTTCCAAACCTGAGACCCTCCCTTTAGCATGAGATGTCATATACAACTCCTTCCCATTCCAATCCTGAGACCCTTCCTATAGCATGAGATGTGATATCTCAATGCTTATACCAAATCTGAGACCCTTCCTATAGCATGAGATGTGATATCCAACTCCTTCCCATTCCAATCCTGAGACCCTTCCTATAGCATGAGATGTGATGTCTCAATGCTTCTAATACCAAACCTGAGATCCTTCCTATAACATGAGATGTGATATCCAACTCCTTCCCATTCCAATCCTGAGACCCTTATGATAGCATGAGATGTGATATCTCAATGCCTCTTATACCAAACCTGAGATCCTTCCGATAGCATGAGATGTGATATCTCAATGCTTCTAATACCAAACCTGAGATCCTTCCTATAATATGAGATGTGATTTCCAAATCCTTCCCCTTCCAAACCTGAGACCCTCCCTTTAGCATGAGATGTGATATCCAACTCCTTCCCATTCCAATCCTGAGACCCTTCTGATAGCATGAGATGTGATATCTCAATGCCTCTAATGCCAAACCTGAGATCCTACCTCTAACATGAAATGTGATATCCATCTCCTTCCCTTTCCAAACCTGAGACCTTGCCTATAGCATGAGATGTGATATCCAAGTCCTTCCCATTCCAATCCTGAGACCCTTCCTATAGCATGTGATGTGATATCTCAATGCTTATACCAAACCAGAGACCCTTCCTATGGCATGAGATGTCATATACAACTCCTTCCAATTCCAATCCTGAGACCCTTCCTATAGCATGAGATGTGATATCTCAATGCTTATACCAAACCTGAGACCCTTCCTATAGCATGAGATGTGATATCCAACTTCTTCCCATTCCAATCCAGAGAACCTTCCTATAGCATGAGATGTGATATCTCAATGCTTATACCAAACCTGAGACCCTTCCTATAGCTTGAGATGTGATATCCAACTCCTTCCCATTCCAATCCTGAGACCCTTCCGATAGCATGAGATGTGATATCTCAAGGCCTCTAATACCAAACCTGAGATCCTTCCTCTAACATGAAATGTGATATCCAACTCCTTCCCCTTCCAAACCTGAGAACCTTCCTATAGCATGAGATATGATATCCAACTCCTTCCCATTCCAACCTGAGACCCTTCCTATAGCATGAGATGGGATATCCAACTCCTTCCAAATCCAATACTGATACCCTTCCGATAGCATGGGATGTGATATCCCAATGCTTCTACCAAACCTGAGAACCATACTATGGCATGAGATGTGATATCAAACTCCTTCCCATTCCAATCCTGAGACGCTTCCTATAGCTTGAGGTGTGATATCCAACTCCTTCCCATTCCAATTCTGAGACCCTTCTTATACCATGAGACTTGATATCTCAATGCTTCTAATACCAAACCTGAGACCCGTCCTATAACATGAGATGTGATATCCAAATCCTTCCCCTTCCAAACCTTAGACCTTTCCTTTATCATGAGATGTGATATCCAACTCCTTCCCATTCCAATCCTGAGACCCTTCCGATATCATGAGATTTGTTATCTCAATGCTTCTAATATCAAACTTGAGACCCTCCCTATAGCATGAGATGTGACATCCAAGTCCTTCCCATTCCAATCCTGAGACCCTTCCTATAGCATGAGATGTGATATCTCAATGCTTCTAATACCAAACCTGAGGCCTCATGCTAAAGGGAGGGTCTCAGGTTTGGAAGGGGAAGGATTTGGATATCACATCTCATGTTATAGGAAGGATCTCAGGATTGGTATTAGAAGCATTGAGATATCACATCTCATGCTATCGGAAGGATCTCAAGTTTGGTATTAGAAGCATTGAGATATCACATCTCATGCTATCGGAAGGATCTCAGGTTTGGCATTAGAAGCATTGAGATATCACATCTCATGCTATAGGAAGATTCTCAGGTTTGGAACGGGAAGGAGTTGGATATCCCATCTCATGTTATAGGACTGGTCTCAGGTTTGGTATTAGAGGCATTGAGATATCACATTGCATGTTGTAGGAAGGGTCTCAGGTTTGGAATGGGAAGGAATTGGATATCACATCTCATGTCATAGGAAACATGAGATGTGACATCCAAGTCCTTCCCATTCCAATCCTGAGACCCTTCCTATAGCATGAGATGTGATATCTCTATGCTTCTAATACCAAACCTGAGACCCTTCCTATAACATGAGATGGGATATCCAACTCCTTCCCATTCCAATCCTGAGACCCTTCCGATAGCAGAGATGTGATATCTCAATGCTTATACCAAACCTGAGACTCTTCCTATGGCCTGAGATGTCATATACAACTCCTTCCCATTCCAATCCTGAGACCCTTCCTTTAGCAGGAGATGTGATATCTCAATGCTTATACCAAATCTGAGACCCATCCTATAGCATGAGATGTGATATCCAAATCCTTCCCATTCCAATCCTGAGACCCTTCCTATAGCATGAGATGTGATATCTCAATGCTTATACCAAACCTGAGAGCCTACCTATAGCATGAGATGTGATATCCAAGTCCATCCCATTCCAATTCTTAGACCCTTCCTACAGCATGCGATGTGATATCTCAATGATTCTAATACCAAACCAGAGACTCTTACTATAACATGAGATGGGATATCCAACTCCTTCCCATTCCAATCCTGAGCCGCTTCCGATAGCAGAGATGTGATATCTCAATGCTTATACCAAACCTGAGACCCTTCCTATAGCATGAGATGTGATATCCAACTCCTTCCCATTCCAATCCTGAGACCCTTC
Organism: Ambystoma mexicanum; assembly: GCF_040938575.1. NCBI lineage: Eukaryota > Metazoa > Chordata > Amphibia > Caudata > Ambystomatidae > Ambystoma > Ambystoma mexicanum. The sequence goes on from NW_027182358.1 coordinate 1,587,038, forward strand.
CTATAGCATGAGATGTGATATCTCAATGCTTCTAATACCAAACCTGAGATCCTTCCTATAACAAGAGATGTGATATCCAACTCCTTCCCATTCCAATCCTGAGACCCTTATGATAGCATGAGATGTGATATCTCAATGCCTCTAATACCAAACCTGAGATACTTCCGATAGCATGAGATGTGATATCTCAATGCTTCTAATACCAAACCTGAGATCCTTCCTATAACATGAGATGTGATTTCCAAATCCTTCTCCTTCCAAACCTGAGACCCTCCCTTTAGCATGAGATGTCATATACAACTCCTTCCCATTCCAATCCTGAGACCCTTCCTATAGCATGAGATGTGATATCTCAATGCTTATACCAAATCTGAGACCCTTCCTATAGCATGAGATGTGATATCCAACTCCTTCCCATTCCAATCCTGAGACCCTTCCTATAGCATGAGATGTGATGTCTCAATGCTTCTAATACCAAACCTGAGATCCTTCCTATAACATGAGATGGGATATCCAACTCCTTCCCATTCCAATCCTGAGACCCTTATGATAGCATGAGATGTGATATCTCAATGCCTCTTATACCAAACCTGAGATCCTTCCGATAGCATGAGATGTGATATCTCAATGCTTCTAATACCAAACCTGAGATCCTTCCTATAATATGAGATGTGATTTCCAAATCCTTCCCCTTCCAAACCTGAGACCCTCCCTTTAGCATGAGATGTGATATCCAACTCCTTCCCATTCCAATCCTGAGACCCTTCTGATAGCATGAGATGTGATATCTCAATGCCTCTAATGCCAAACCTGAGATCCTACCTCTAACATGAAATGTGATATCCATCTCCTTCCCTTTCCAAACCTGAGACCCTGCCTATAGCATGAGATGTGATATCCAAGTCCTTCCCATTCCAATCCTGAGACCCTTCCTATAGCATGTGATGTGATATCTCAATGCTTATACCAAACCTGAGACCCTTCCTATGGCATGGAATGTCATATACAACTCCTTCCCATTCCAATCCTGAGACCCTTCCTATAGCATGAGATGTGATATCTCAATGCTTATACCAAACCTGAGACCCTTCCTATAGCATGAGATGTGATATCCAACTTCTTCCCATTCCAATCCAGAGAACCTTCCTATAGCATGAGATGTGATATCTCAATGCTTATACCAAACCTGAGACCCTTCCTATAGCTTGAGATGTGATATCCAACTCCTTCCCATTCCAATCCTGAGACCCTTCCGATAGCATGAGATGTGATATCTCAAGGCCTCTAATACCAAATCTGAGATCCTTCCTCTAACATGAAATGTGATATCCAACTCCTTCCCCTTCCAAACCTGAGAACCTTCCTATAGCATGAGATATGATATCCAACTCCTTCCCATTCCAACCTGAGACCCTTCCTATAGCATGAGATGGGATATCCAACTCCTTCCAAATCCAATACTGATACCCTTCCGATAGCATGGGATGTGATATCCCAATGCTTCTACCAAACCTGAGAACCATACTATGGCATGAGATGTGATATCAAACTCCTTCCCATTCCAATCCTGAGACGCTTCCTATAGCTTGAGGTGTGATATCCAACTCCTTCCCATTCCAATTCTGAGACCCTTCTTATACCATGAGACTTGATATCTCAATGCTTCTAATACCAAACCTGAGACCCATCCTATAACATGAGATGTGATATCCAAATCCTTCCCCTTCCAAACCTTAGACCTTTCCTTTATCATGAGATGTGATATCCAACTCCTTCCCATTCCAATCCTGAGACCCTTCCGATATCATGAGATTTGTTATCTCAATGCTTCTAATATCAAACTTGAGACCCTCCCTATAGCATGAGATGTGACATCCAAGTCCTTCCCATTCCAATCCTGAGACCCTTCCTATAGCATGAGATGTGATATCTCAATGCTTCTAATACCAAACCTGAGGCCTCATGCTAAAGGGAGGGTCTCAGGTTTGGAAGGGGAAGGATTTGGATATCACATCTCATGTTATAGGAAGGATCTCAGGATTGGTATTAGAAGCATTGAGATATCACATCTCATGCTATCGGAAGGATCTCAAGTTTGGTATTAGAAGCATTGAGATATCACATCTCATGCTATCGGAAGGATCTCAGGTTTGGCATTAGAAGCATTGAGATATCACATCTCATGCTATAGGAAGGGTCTCAGGTTTGGCACGGGAAGGAGTTGGATATCCCATCTCATGTTATAGGACTGGTCTCAGGTTTGGTATTAGAGGCATTGAGATATCACATTGCATGTTGTAGGAAGGGTCTCAGGTTTGGAATGGGAAGGAATTGGATATCACATCTCATGTCATAGGAAACATGAGATGTGACATCCAAGTCCTTCCCATTCCAATCCTGAGACCCTTCCTATAGCATGAGATGTGATATCTCTATGCTTCTAATACCAAACCTGAGACCCTTCCTATAACATGAGATGGGATATCCAACTCCTTCCCATTCCAATCCTGAGACCCTTCCGATAGCAGAGATGTGATATCTCAATGCTTATACCAAACCTGAGACCCTTCCTATGGCCTGAGATGTCATATACAACTCCTTCCCATTCCAATCCTGAGACCCTTCCTTTAGCAGGAGATGTGATATCTCAATGCTTATACCAAATCTGAGACCCGTCCTATAGCATGAGATGTGATATCCAAATCCTTCCCATTCCAATCCTGAGACCCTTCCTATAGCATGAGATGAGATATCTCAATGCTTATACCAAACCTGAGAGCCTACCTATAGCATGAGATGTGATATCCAAGTCCATCCCATTCCAATTCTTAGACCCTTCCTACAGCATGCAATGTGATATCTCAATGATTCTAATACCAAACCAGAGACTCTTACTATAACATGAGATGGGATATCCAACTCCTTCCCATTCCAATCCTGAGCCGCTTCCGATAGCAGAGATGTGATATCTCAATGCTTATACCAAACCTGAGACCCTTCCTATAACATGAGATGTGATATCCAACTCCTTCCCGTTCCAAACCTGAGACACTAACTATAGCATATGTGATATCCAACTCCTTCCCATTCCAAACATGAGACCCTTCCTATAGCAAGAAAGTAATATCCAACTCCTACCCATTCCAATCCTGAGACCCTTCCTATAGCAAGAGATGTGATATCCAAATCCTTCCCATTCCAATCCTGAGACCCTTCCTATAACATGAGATGTGATATCCAACTCCTTCCCATTCCAACCTGAGACACTTCCTATAGCATGAGAAGGGATATCCAACTCCTTCCCAATCCAATCCTGAGACCCTTCCGATAGCAGAGATGTGATATCTCAATGCTTATACCAAACCTGAGACCCTTCCTATGGCATGAGATGTGATATCCAACTCCTTGCCATTCAAATCCTGAGACCCTTCCTATAGCATGAGAAGGGATATCCAACTCCTTCCCAATCCAATCCTGCGACCCTTCCGATAGCAGAGACGTGATATCTCAATGCTTCTACCAAACCTGAGACCCTTCCTTTAGCATGAGATGTGATATCCAAATCCTTCACATTCCAATCCTGAGACCCTTCCTATAGCATGAGATGTGATATCTCAATGTTTCTAATACCTAACCTGAGATCCTTCCTATAACATGAGATGTGATATCCAATTCCTTCCCATTCCAAACCTGAGACCCTTCCTATTGGATGAGATGTGATATCCAACTCCTTCCCATTCCAACCCTGAGACCCTTCCTATAGCATGAGATGTGATGTCTCAATGCTTCTAATACCAAACCTGAGATCCTTCCTATAACATGAGATGTGATATCCAACTCCTTCCATTCCAATCCTGAGACCCGTCCTATAGCATGAGATGTGATATCTCAATGCTTATACTAAACCTGAGACCCTTCCTATAGCATGAGATGTGATATCCAACTACTTCCCATTCCAATCCTGAGACCCTTCCTATAGCATGAGATGTGATATCTCAATGCTTCTAATACCAAACCTGAGATCCTTCCTCTAACATGAAATGTGATATCCAACTCCTTCCCTTTCCAAACCTAAGAGCCTATCTATAGCATGAGATGTGATATCCAAGTCCTTCCCATTCCAACCCTTAGACCCTTCCTACAGCATGCAATATGATATCTGAATGATTCTAATAACAAACCTGAGACCCATCCTATAACATGAGATGTGATATCCAACTCCTTCCCATTCCAATCCTGAGACACTTCCGATAGCAGAGATGTGATATCTCAATGCTTATACCAAACCTGAGACCCTTCCTATAACATGAGATGTGATATCCAAATCCTTCCCGTTCCAAACCTGAGACCCTTCCTTTAGCATGAGATGTGATATCCAGCTCCTTCCCATTCCAATCCTGAGACACTTCCGATAGCATGAGATGTGATATCTCAATTCTTCTATCAAAACTGAGACCCTCCCTATAGCATGATATGTGATATCTAAGTCCTTCCCATTCCAATCCTGAGACACTCCCTATAGCATGAGATGTGATATCCAACTCTTTCCCATTCCAATCCTGAGACCCTTCCTATAGCATGAGATATGATATCTCAATACTTCTAATACCAAACGTGAGATCCTTCCGATAACATGAGATGTGATATCCAAATCCTTCCCCTTCCAAACCTGAGACCCTCCCTTTAGCATGAGATGTGATATCCAACTCCTTCCCATTCCAATCCTGAGACCCTTCTGATAGCATGAGATGTGATATCTCAATGCTTCTAATACCAAACCTGAGATCCTTCCGATAGCATGAGATGTGATATCTCAATGCTTCTAATACCAAACCTGATATCCTTCCTATAACATGAGATGTGATATCCAAATCCTTCCCCTTCCAAACCTGAGACCCTCCCTTTAGCATGAGATGTGATATCCAACTCCTTCCCATTCCATTCCTGAGACCCTTCTGATAGCATGAGATGTGATATCTCAATGCCTCTAATACCAAACCTGAGATCCTACCTCTAACATGAAATGTGATATCCAACTCTTTCCCCTTCCAAACCTGAGAGCCTTCCTATAGCATGAGATGTGATATCCAAGTCCTTCCCATTCCAATCCTGAGACCCTTCCTATAGCTTGAGATGTGATATCCAACTCCTTCCCATTCCAATTCTGAGACCCTTCCTATACTCTGAGACTTGATATCTCAATGCTTCTAATACCAAACCTGAGACCAGTAATATAACATGATATGTGATATCCAAATCCTTCCCCTTCCAAACCTTAGACCCTTCCTTTATCATGAGATGTGATATCCAACTCCTTCCCATTCCAATCCTGAGACCCTTCCGATATCATGAGATGTGATATCTCAAAGCTTCTAATATCAAACTTGAGACCCTCCCTATAGCATGAGATGTGATATCCAAGTCCTTCCCATTCCAATCCTGAGACCCTTCCTATTGCATGAGATGTGATATCTCAATGCTTCTAATACCAAACCTGAGACCCTTCCTATAAATTGAGATGGGAATATCCAACTCCTTCCCTTTCCAAACCTAAGAGCCTATCTATAGCATGAGATGTGATATCCAAGTCCTTCCCATTCCAACCCTTAGACCCTTCCTACAGCATGCAATATGATATCTGAATGATTCTAATAACAAACCTGACACCCATCCTATAACATGAGATGTGATATCCAACTCCTTCCCATTCCAATCCTGAGACACTTCCGATAGCAGAGATGTGATATCTCAATGCTTATACCAAACCTGAGACCCTTCCTATAACATGAGATGTGATATCCAAATCCTTCCCGTTCCAAACCTGAGACCCTTCCTTTAGCATGAGATGTGATATCCAGCTCCTTCCCATTCCAATCCTGAGACACTTCCGATAGCATGAGATGTGATATCTCAATTCTTCTATCAAAACTGAGACCCTCCCTATAGCATGATATGTGATATCTAAGTCCTTCCCATTCCAATCCTGAGACACTCCCTATAGCATGAGATGTGATATCCAACTCTTTCCCATTCCAATCCTGAGACCCTTCCTATAGCATGAGATATGATATCTCAATACTTCTAATACCAAACGTGAGATCCTTCCGATAACATGAGATGTGATATCCAAATCCTTCCCCTTCCAAACCTGAGACCCTCCCTTTAGCATGAGATGTGATATCCAACTCCTTCCCATTCCAATCCTGAGACCCTTCTGATAGCATGAGATGTGATATCTCAATGCTTCTAATACCAAACCTGAGATCCTTCCGATAGCATGAGATGTGATATCTCAATGCTTCTAATACCAAACCTGATATCCTTCCTATAACATGAGATGTGATATCCAAATCCTTCCCCTTCCAAACCTGAGACCCTCCCTTTAGCATGAGATGTGATATCCAACTCCTTCCCATTCCATTCCTGAGACCCTTCTGATAGCATGAGATGTGATATCTCAATGCCTCTAATACCAAACCTGAGATCCTACCTCTAACATGAAATGTGATATCCAACTCTTTCCCCTTCCAAACCTGAGAGCCTTCCTATAGCATGAGATGTGATATCCAAGTCCTTCCCATTCCAATCCTGAGACCCTTCCTATAGCTTGAGATGTGATATCCAACTCCTTCCCATTCCAATTCTGAGACCCTTCCTATACTCTGAGACTTGATATCTCAATGCTTCTAATACCAAACCTGAGACCAGTAATATAACATGATATGTGATATCCAAATCCTTCCCCTTCCAAACCTTAGACCCTTCCTTTATCATGAGATGTGATATCCAACTCCTTCCCATTCCAATCCTGAGACCCTTCCGATATCATGAGATGTGATATCTCAAAGCTTCTAATATCAAACTTGAGACCCTCCCTATAGCATGAGATGTGATATCCAAGTCCTTCCCATTCCAATCCTGAGACCCTTCCTATTGCATGAGATGTGATATCTCAATGCTTCTAATACCAAACCTGAGACCCTTCCTATAACATGAGATGGGAATATCCAACTCCTTCCCATTCCAATCCTGAGACCCTTCCGAAAGCAGAGATGTGATATCTCAATGCTTATACCAAACCTGAGACCCTTCCTATGGCATGAGATGTGATATCCAACTCCTTGCCATTCAAATCCTGAGACCCTTCCTATAGCATGAGAAGGGATATCCAACTCCTTCCCAATCCAATCCTGAGACTCTTCCGATAGCAGAGACGTGATATCTCAATGCTTATACCAAACCTGAGACCCTTCCTATGGCATGAGATGTGATATCCAACTCCTTGCCATTCAAATCCTGAGACCCTTCCTATAGCATGAGAAGGGATATCCAACTCCTTCCCAATCCAATCCTGAGACCCTTCCGATAGCAGAGACGTGATATCTCAATGCTTCTACCAAACCTGAGACCCTTCCTTTAGCATGAGATGTGATATCCAAATCCTTCACATTCCAATCCTTAGACCCTTCCTATAGCATAAGATGTGATATCTCAATGCTTCTAATACCAAACCTGAGATCCTTCCTATAACATGAGATGTGATATCCAATTCCTTCCCATTCCAAACCTGAGACCCTTCCTATTGGATGAGATGTGATATCCAACTCCTTCCCATTCCAACCCTGAGACCCTTCCTATAGCATGAGATGTGATGTCTCAATGCTTCTAATACCAAACCTGAGATCCTTCCTATAACATGAGATGTGATATCCAACTCCTTCCATTCCAATCCTGAGACCTGTCCTATAGCATGAGATGTGATATCTCAATGCTTATACCAAACCTGAGACCCTTCCTATAGCATGAGATGTGATATCCAACTACTTCCCATTCCAATCCTGAGACCCTTCATATAGCATGAGATGTGATATCTCAATGCTTCTAATACCAAACCTGAGATCCTTCCTCTAACATGAAATGTGATATCCAACTCCTTCCCTTTCCAAACCTAAGAGCCTATCTATAGCATGAGATGTGATATCCAAGTCCTTCCCATTCCTATCCTTAGACCCTTCCTACAGCATGCAAAATGATATCTCAATGATTCTAATAACAAACCTGAGACCCGTCCTATAGCATGAGATATGATATCCAAGTCCTTCCCATTCCAATCCTGAGACCCTTCCTATAACATGAAATATGATATCCAACTCCTTCCCATTCCAACCTGAGACCCTTCCTATAGCATGAGATGGGATATCCAACTTCTTCCAAATCCAATACTGATACCCTTCCGATAGCATGAGATGTGATATCCCAATGCTTCTACCAAACCTGAGACCCATACTATGGCATGAGATGTGATATCAAACTACTTCCCATTCCAATCCTGAGACCCTTCCTATAGCTTGAGGTGTGATATCCAACTCCTTCCCATTCCAATTCTGAGACCCTTCTTATACCATGAGACTTGATATCTCAATGCTTCTAATACCAAACCTGAGACCCGTCCTATAACATGAGATGTGATATCCAAATCCTTCCCCTTCCAAACCTTAGACCCTTCCTTTATCATGAGATGTGATATCCAACTCCTTCCCATTCCAATCCTGAGACCCTTCCGATATCATGAGATTTGTTATCTCAATGCTTCTAATATCAAACTTGAGACCCTCCATATAGCATGAGATGTGACATCCAAGTCCTTCCCATTCCAATCCTGAGACCCTTCCTATAACATGAGATGTGATATCCAACTCCTTCCCATTCCAACCTGAGACACTTCCTATAGCATGAGAAGGGATATCTAACTCCTTCCCAATCCAATCCTGAGACCCTTCCGATAGCAGAGATGTGATATCTCAATGCTTATACCAAACCTGAGACCCTTCCTATGGCATGAGATGTGATATCCAACTCCTTGCCATTCAAATCCTGAGACCCTTCCTATAGCATGAGATGTGATATCTCTATGCTTCTAATACCAAACCTGAGACCCTTCCTATAACATGAGATGGGATATCCAACTCCTTCCCATTCCAATCCTGAGACCCTTCCGATAGCAGAGATGTGATATCTCAATGTTTATACTAAACCTGAGAACCTTCCTATGGCCTGAGATGTCATATACAACTCCTTCCCATTCCAATCCTGAGACCCTTCCTTTAGCATGAGATGTGATATCTCAATGCTTATACCAAATCTGAGACCCTTCCTATAGCATGAGATGTGATATCCAATTCCTTCCCATTCCAATCCTGAGACCCTTCCTATAGCATGAGATGTGATATCTCAATGCTTATACCAAACCTGAGAGCCTACCTATAGCATGAGATGTGATATCCAAGTCCATCCCATTCCAATCCTTAGACCCTTCCTACAGCATGCGATGTGATATCTCAATGATTCTAATACCAAACCAGAGACTCTTCCTATAACATGAGATGGGATATCCAACTCCTTCCCATTCCAATCCTGAGCGCTTCCGATAGCAGAGATGTGATATCTCAATGCTTATACCAAACCTGAGACCCTTCCTATAACATGAGATGTGATATCCAACTCCTTCCCGTTCCAAACCTGAGACACTAACTATAGCATATGTGATATCCAACTCCTTCCCATTCCAAACATGAGACCCTTCCTATAGCAAGAAAGTAATATCCAACTCCTACCCATTCCAATCCTGAGACCCTTCCTATAGCAAGAGATGTGGTATCCAAATCCTTCCCATTCCAATCCTGAGACCCTTCCTATAACATGAAATGTGATATCCAACTCCTTCCCATTCCAACCTGAGACACTTCCTATAGCATGAGAAGGGATATCCAACTCCTTCCCAATCCAATCCTGACACCCTTCCGATAGCAGAGATGTGATATCTCAATGCTTATACCAATCCTGAGACCCTTCCTATGGCATGAGATGTGATATCCAACTCCTTCCCAATCCAATCCTGAGACCCTTCCGATAGCAGAGACGTGATATCTCAATGCTTCTACCAAACCTGAGACCCTTCCTTTACCATGAGATGTGATATCCAAATCCTTCACATTCCAATCCTGAGACCCTTCCTATAGCATGAGATGTGATATCTCAATGCTTCTAATACCAAACCTGAGATCCTTCCTATAACATGAGATGTGATATCCAATTCCTTCCCATTCCAAACCTGAGACCCTTCCTATTGGATGAGATGTGATATCCAACTCCTTCCCATTCCAACCGTGAGACCCTTCCTATAGCATGAGATGTGATGTCTCAATGCTTCTAATACCAAACCTGAGATCCTTCCTATAACATGAGATGTGATATCCAACTCCTTCCATTCCAATCCTGAGACCCGTCCTATAGCATGAGATGTGATATCTCAATGCTTATACCAAACCTGAGACCCTTCCTATAGCATGAGATGTGATATCCAACTGCTTCCCATTCCAATCCTGAGACCCTTCCTATAGCATGAGATGTGATATCTCAATGTTTCTAATACCAAACCTGAGATCCTTCCTCTAACATGAAATGTGATATCCAACTCCTTCCCTTTCCAAACCTAAGAGCCTATCTATAGCATGAGATGTGATATCCAAGTCCTTCCCATCCCAACCCTTAGACCCTTCCTACAGCATGCAATATGATATCTCAATGATTCTAATAACAAACCTGAGACCCGTCCTATAACATGAGATGGGATATCCAACTCCTTCCCATTCCAATCCTGAGACACTTCCGATAGCAGAGATGTGATATCTCAATGCTTATACCAAACCTGAGACCCTTCCTATAACATGAGATGTGATATCCAAATTCTTCCCGTTCCAAACCTGAGACCCTTCCTTTAGCATGAGATGTGATATCCAGAACCTTCCCATTCCAATCCTGAGACACTTCCTATAGCATGAGATGTGATATCTCAATGCTTCTAATATCAAAACTGAGACCCTCCTTATAGCATGATATGTGATATCTAAGTCCTTCCCATTCCAATCCTGAGACCCTCCCTATAGCATGAGATGTGATATCCAACTCCTTCCCATTCCAATCCTGAGACCCTTCCTATAGCATGAGATATGATATCTCAATACTTCTAATACCAAACGTGAGATCCTTCCGATAACATGAGATGTGATATCCAAATCCTTCCCCTTCCAATCCTGAGACCCTCCCTTTAGCATGAGATGTGATATCCAACTCCTTCCTATTCCAATCCTGAGACTCTTCTGATAGCATGAGATGTGATATCTCAATGCTTCTAATACCAAACCTGAGATCCTTCCGATAGCATGAGATGTGATATCTCAATGCTTCTAATACCAAACCTGAGATCCTTCCTATAACATGAGATGTGATATCCAAATCCTTCCCCTTCCAAACCTGAGACCCTCCCTTTAGCATGAGATGTGATATCCAACTCCTTCCCATTCCATTCCTGAGACCCTTCTGATAGCATGAGATGTGATATCTCAATGCCTCTAATACCAAACCTGAGATCCTACCTCTAACATGAAATGTGATATCCAACTCTTTCCCCTTCCAAACCTGAGAGCCTTCCTATAGCATGAGATGTGATATCCAAGTCCTTCCCATTCCAATCCTGAGACCCTTCCTATAGCTTGAGATGTGATATCCAACTCCTTCCCATTCCAATTCTGAGACCCTTCCTATACTATGAGACTTGATATCTCAATGCTTCTAATACAAACGTGAGACCCGTAATATAACATGAGATGTGATATCCAAATCCTTCCCCTTCCAAACCTTAGACCCTTGCTTTATCATGAGATGCGATATCCAACTCCTTCCCATTCCAATCCTGAGACCCTTCCGATATCATGAGATGTGATATCTCAAAGCTTCTAATATCAAACTTGAGACCCTCCCTATAGCATGAGATGTGATATCCAAGTCCTTCCCATTCCAATCCTGAGACCCTTCCTATAGCATGAGATGTGATATCTCAATGCTTCTAATACCAAACCTGAGAACCTTCCTATAACATGAGATGGGAATATCCAACTCCTTCCCATTCCAATCCTGAGACCCTTCCGATAGCAGAGATGTGATATCTCAATGCTTATACCAAACCTGAGATCCTTCCTATAACATGAGATGTGATATCCAACTCCTTCCCATTCCAATCCTGAGACACTTCCTATAGCATGAGATGTGATATCTCACTGCTTATACCAAACCTGAGACCCTTCCCATAGCATGAGATGTGATATCCAACTCCTTCCCATTCCAATCCTCAGACCCTTCCTATAGCATGAGATGTGATATCTCAATGCTTCTAATATCAAACTTGAGACCCTACCTATAGCATGAGATGTGATATCCAAGTCCTTCCCATTACAATCCTGAGACACTTCCTATAGCATGAGATGTGTTATCCAACTCCTTCCCATTCCAATCCTGAGACCCTTCCTATAGCATGAGATATGATATCTCAATACTTCTAATACCAAACGTGAGATCCTTCCGATAACATGAGATGTGATATCCAAATCCTTCCCCTTCCAAACCTGAGACGCTCCCTTTAGCATGAGATGTGATATCCAACTCCTTCCCATTCCAATCCTGAGACCCTTCTGATAGCATGAGATGTGATATCTCAATGCTTCTAATACCAAACCTGAGATCCTTCCGCTAGCATGAGATGTGATATCCCAATGCTTCTACCAAACCTGAGACCCATACTATGGCATGAGATGTGATATCAAACTACTTCCCATTCCAATCCTGAGACCCTTCCTATAGCTTGAGGTGTGATATCCAACTCCTTCCCATTCCAATTCTGAGACCCTTCTTATACCATGAGACTTGATACCTCAATGCTTCTAATACCAAACCTGAGACCCGTCCTATAACATGAGATGTGATATCCAAATCCTTCCCCTTCCAAACCTTAGACCCTTCCTTTATCATGAGATGTGATATCCAACTCCTTCCCATTCCAATCCTGAGACCCTTCCGATATCATGAGATTTGTTATCTCAATGCTTCTAATATCAAACTTGAGACCCTCCCTATAGCATGAGATGTGACATCCAAGTCCTTCCCATTCCAATCCTGAGACCCTTCCTATAACATGAGATGTGATATCCAACTCCTTCCCATTCCAACCTGAGACACTTCCTATAGCATGAGAAGGGATATCTAACTCCTTCCCAATCCAATCCTGAGACCCTTCCGATAGCAGAGATGTGATATCTCAATGCTTACACCAAACCTGAGACCCTTCCTATGGCATGAGATGTGATATCCAACTCCTTGCCATTCAAATCCTGAGACCCTTCCTATAGCATGAGATGTGATATCTCTATGCTTCTAATACCAAACCTGAGACCCTTCCTATAACATGAGATGGGATATCCAACTCCTTCCCATTCCAATCCTGAGACCCTTCCGATAGCAGAGATGTGATATCTCAATGTTTATACTAAACCCGAGAACCTTCCTATGGCCTGAGATGTCATATACAACTCCTTCCCATTCCAATCCTGAGACCCTTCCTTTAGCATGAGATGTGATATCTCAATGCTTATACCAAATCTGAGACCCTTCCTATAGCATGAGATGTGATATCCAATTCCTTCCCATTCCAATCCTGAGACCCTTCCTATAGCATGAGATGTGATATCTCAATGCTTATACCAAACCTGAGAGCCTACCTATAGCATGAGATGTGATATCCAAGTCCATCCCATTCCAATCCTTAGACCCTTCCTACAGCATGCGATGTGATATCTCAATGATTCTAATACCAAACCAGAGACTCTTCCTATAACATGAGATGGGATATCCAACTCCTTCCCATTCCAATCCTGAGCATTTCCGATAGCAGAGATGTGATATCTCAATGCTTATACCAAACCTGAGACCCTTCCTATAACATGAGATGTGATATCCAACTCCTTCCCGTTCCAAACCTGAGACACTAACTATAGCATATGTGATATCCAACTCCTTCCCATTCCAAACATGAGACCCTTCCTATAGCAAGAAAGTAATATCCAACTCCTACCCATTCCAATCCTGAGACCCTTCCTATAGCAAGAGATGTGGTATCCAAATCCTTCCCATTCCAATCCTGAGACCCTTCCTATAACATGAGATGTGATATCCAACTCCTTCCCATTCCAACCTGAGACACTTCCTATAGCATGAGAAGGGATATCCAACTCCTTCCCAATCCAATCCTGAGACCCTTCCGATAGCAGAGATGTGATATCTCAATGCTTATACCAATCCTGAGACCCTTCCTATGGCATGAGATGTGATATCCAACTCCTTCCCAATCCAATCCTGAGACCCTTCCGATAGCAGAGACGTGATATCTCAATGCTTCTACCAAACCTGAGACCCTTCCTTTAGCATGAGATGTGATATCCAAATCCTTCACATTCCAATCCTGAGACCCTTCCTATAGCATGAGATGTGATATCTCAATGCTTCTAATACCAAACCTGAGATCCTTCCTATAACATGAGATGTGATATCCAATTCCTTCCCATTCCAAACCTGAGACCCTTCCTATTGGATGAGATGTGATATCCAACTCCTTCCCATTCCAACCCTGAGACCCTTCCTATAGCATGAGATGTGATGTCTCAATGCTTCTAATACCAAACCTGAGATCCTTCCTATAACATGAGATGTGATATCCAACTCCTTCCATTCCAATCCTGAGACCCGTCCTATAGCATGAGATGTGATATCTCAATGCTTATACCAAACCTGAGACCCTTCCTATAGCATGAGATGTGATATCCAACTGCTTCCCATTCCAATCCTGAGACCCTTCCTATAGCATGAGATGTGATATCTCAATGTTTCTAATACCAAACCTGAGATCCTTCCTCTAACATGAAATGTGATATCCAACTCCTTCCCTTTCCAAACCTAAGAGCCTATCTATAGCATGAGATGTGATATCCAAGTCCTTCCCATCCCAACCCTTAGACCCTTCCTACAGCATGCAATATGATATCTCAATGATTCTAATAACAAACCTGAGACGTGTCCTATAACATGAGATGGGATATCCAACTCCTTCCCATTCCAATCCTGAGACACTTCCGATAGCAGAGATGTGATATCTCAATGCTTATACCAAACCTGAGACCCTTCCTATAACATGAGATATGATATCTCAATACTTCTAATACCAAACGTGAGATCCTTCCGATAACATGAGATGTGATATCCAAATCCTTCCCCTTCCAAACCTGAGACGCTCCCTTTAGCATGAGATGCGATATCCAACTCCTTCCCATTCCAATCCTGAGACCCTTCTGATAGCATGAGATGTGATATCTCAATGCTTCTAATACCAAACCTGAGATCCTTCCGATAGCATGAGATGTGATATCCCAATGCTTCTACCAAACCTGAGACCCATACTATGGCATGAGATGTGATATCAAACTACTTCCCATTCCAATCCTGAGACCCTTCCTATAGCTTGAGGTGTGATATCCAACTCCTTCCCATTCCAATTCTGAGACCCTTCTTATACCATGAGACTTGATATCTCAATGCTTCTAATACCAAACCTGAGACCCGTCCTATAACATGAGATGTGATATCCAAATCCTTCCCCTTCCAAACCTTAGACCCTTCCTTTATCATGAGATGTGATATCCAACTCCTTCCCATTCCAATCCTGAGACCCTTCCGATATCATGAGATTTGTTATCTCAATGCTTCTAATATCAAACTTGAGACCCTCCCTATAGCATGAGATGTGACATCCAAGTCCTTCCCATTCCAATCCTGAGACCCTTCCTATAACATGAGATGTGATATCCAACTCCTTCCCATTCCAACCTGAGACACTTCCTATAGCATGAGAAGGGATATCTAACTCCTTCCCAATCCAATCCTGAGACCCTTCCGATAGCAGAGATGTGATATCTCAATGCTTATACCAAACCTGAGACCCTTCCTATGGCATGAGATGTGATATCCAACTCCTTGCCATTCAAATCCTGAGACTCTTCCTATAGCATGAGATGTGATATCTCTATGCTTCTAATACCAAACCTGAGACCCTTCCTATAACATGAGATGGGATATCCAACTCCTTCCCATTCCAATCCTGAGACCCTTCCGATAGCAGAGATGTGATATCTCAATGTTTATACTAAACCTGAGAACCTTCCTATGGCCTGAGATGTCATATACAACTCCTTCCCATTCCAATCCTGAGACCCTTCCTATAGCATGAGATGTGATATCCAATTCCTTCCCATTCCAATCCTGAGACCCTTCCTATAGCATGAGATGTGATATCTCAATGCTTATACCAAACCTGAGAGCCTACCTATAGCATGAGATGTGATATCCAAGTCCATCCCATTCCAATCCTTAGACCCTTCCTACAGCATGCGATGTGATATCTCAATGATTCTAATACCAAACCAGAGACTCTTCCTATAACATGAGATGGGATATCCAACTCCTTCCCATTCCAATCCTGAGCGCTTCCGATAGCAGAGATGTGATATCTCAATGCTTATACCAAACCTGAGACCCTTCCTATAACATGAGATGTGATATCCAACTCCTTCCCGTTCCAAACCTGAGACACTAACTATAGCATATGTGATATCCAACTCCTTCCCATTCCAAACATGAGACCCTTCCTATAGCAAGAAAGTAATATCCAACTCCTACCCATTCCAATCCTGAGACCCTTCCTATAGCAAGAGATGTGGTATCCAAATCCTTCCCATTCCAATCCTGAGACCCTTCCTATAACATGAGATGTGATATCCAACTCCTTCCCATTCCAACCTGAGACACTTCCTATAGCATGAGAAGGGATATCCAACTCCTTCCCAATCCAATCCTGAGACCCTTCCGATAGCAGAGATGTGATATCTCAATGCTTATACCAATCCTGAGACCCTTCCTATGGCATGAGATGTGATATCCAACTCCTTCCCAATCCAATCCTGAGACCCTTCCGATAGCAGAGACGTGATATCTCAATGCTTCTACCAAACCTGAGACCCTTCCTTTAGCATGAGATGTGATATCCAAATCCTTCACATTCCAATCCTGAGACCCTTCCTATAGCATGAGATGTGATATCTCAATGCTTCTAATACCAAACCTGAGATCCTTCCTATAACATGAGATGTGATATCCAATTCCTTCCCATTCCAAACCTGAGACCCTTCCTATTGGATGAGATGTGATATCCAACTCCTTCCCATTCCAACCCTGAGACCCTTCCTATAGCATGAGATGTGATGTCTCAATGCTTCTAATACCAAACCTGAGATCCTTCCTATAACATGAGATGTGATATCCAACTCCTTCCATTCCAATCCTGAGACCCGTCCTATAGCATGAGATGTGATATCTCAATGCTTATACCAAACCTGAGACCCTTCCTATAGCATGAGATGTGATATCCAACTGCTTCCCATTCCAATCCTGAGACCCTTCCTATAGCATGAGATGTGATATCTCAATGTTTCTAATACCAAACCTGAGATCCTTCCTCTAACATGAAATGTGATATCCAACTCCTTCCCTTTCCAAACCTAAGAGCCTATCTATAGCATGAGATGTGATATCCAAGTCCTTCCCATCCCAACCCTTAGACCCTTCCTACAGCATGCAATATGATATCTCAATGATTCTAATAACAAACCTGAGACGTGTCCTATAACATGAGATGGGATATCCAACTCCTTCCCATTCCAATCCTGAGACACTTCCGATAGCAGAGATGTGATATCTCAATGCTTATACCAAACCTGAGACCCTTCCTATAACATGAGATGTGATATCCAAATCCTTCCCGTTCCAAACCTGAGACCCTTCCTTTAGCATGAGATGTGATATCCAGAACCTTCCCATTCCAATCCTGAGACACTTCCTATAGCATGAGATGTGATATCTCAATGCTTCTAATATCAAAACTGAGACCCTCCCTATAGCATGATATGTGATATCTAAGTCCTTCCCATTCCAATCCTGAGACCCTCCCTATAGCATGAGATGTGATATCCAACTCCTTCCCATTCCAATCCTGAGACCCTTCCTATAGCATGAGATATGATATCTCAATACTTCTAATACCAAACGTGAGATCCTTCCGATAACATGAGATGTGATATCCAAATCCTTCCCCTTCCAATCCTGAGACCCTCCCTTTAGCATGAGATGTGATATCCAACTCCTTCCTATTCCAATCCTGAGACTCTTCTGATAGCATGAGATGTGATATCTCAATGCTTCTAATACCAAACCTGAGATCCTTCCGATAGCATGAGATGTGATATCTCAATGCTTCTAATACCAAACCTGAGATCCTTCCTATAACATGAGATGTGATATCCAAATCCTTCCCCTTCCAAACCTGAGATCCTCCCTTTAGCATGAGATGTGATATCCAACTCCTTCCCATTCCATTCCTGAGACCCTTCTGATAGCATGAGATGTGATATCTCAATGCCTCTAATACCAAACCTGAGATCCTACCTCTAACATGAAATGTGATATCCAACTCTTTCCCCTTCCAAACCTGAGAGCCTTCCTATAGCATGAGATGTGATATCCAAGTCCTTCCCATTCCAATCCTGAGACCCTTCCTATAGCTTGAGATGTGATATCCAACTCCTTCCCATTCCAATTCTGAGACCCTTCCTATACTATGAGACTTGATATCTCAATGCTTCTAATACAAACGTGAGACCCGTAATATAACATGAGATGTGATATCCAAATCCTCCCCCTTCCAAACCTTAGACCCTTCCTTTATCATGAGATGTGATATCCAACTCCTTCCCATTCCAATCCTGAGACCCTTCGGATATCATGAGATGTGATATCTCAAAGCTTCTAATATCAAACTTGAGACCCTCCCTATAGCATGAGATGTGATATCCAAGTCCTTCCCATTCCAATCCTGAGACCCTTCCTATAGCATGAGATGTGATATCTCAATGCTTCTAATACCAAACCTGAGAACCTTCCTATAACATGAGATGGGAATATCCAACTCCTTCCCATTCCAATCCTGAGACCCTTCCGATAGCAGAGATGTGATATCTCAATGCTTATACCAAACCTGAGATCCTTCCTATAACATGAGATGTGATATCCAACTCCTTCCCATTCCAATCCTGAGACACTTCCTATAGCATGAGATGTGATATCTCACTGCTTATACCAAACCTGAGACCCTTCCCATAGCATGAGATGTGATATCCAACTCCTTCCCATTCCAATCCTCAGACCCTTCCTATAGCATGAGATGTGATATCTCAATGCTTCTAATATCAAACTTGAGACCCTACCTATAGCATGAGATGTGATATCCAAGTCCTTCCCATTACAATCCTGAGACACTTCCTATAGCATGAGATGTGATATCCAACTCCTTCCCATTCCAATCCTGAGACCCTTCCTATAGCATGAGATGTGATATCCAACTCCTTCCCATTCCAATCCTGAGACCGTTCTGATAGCATGAGATGTGATATCTCAATGCTTCTAATACCAAACCTGAGATCCTTCCGATAGCATGAGATGTGATATCTCAATGCTTCTAATACCAAACCTGAGATCCTTCCGATAGCATGAGATATGATATCTCAATACTTCTAATACCAAACGTGAGATCCTTCCGATAACATGAGATGTGATATCCAAATCCTTCCCCTTCCAAACCTGAGACGCTCCCTTTAGCATGAGATGTGATATCCAACTCCTTCCCATTCCAATCCTGAGACCCTTCTGATAGCATGAGATGTGATATCTCAATGCTTCTAATACCAAACCTGAGATCCTTCCGATAGCATGAGATGTGATATCTCAATGCTTCTAATACCAAACCTGAGATCCTTCCTATAACATGAGATGTGATATCCAAATCCTTCCCCTTCCAAACCTGAGACCCTCCCTTTAGCATGAGATGTGATATCCAACTCCTTCCCATTCCATTCCCGAGACCCTTCTGATAGCATGAGATGTGATATCTCAATGCCTCTAATACCAAACCTGAGATCCTACCTCTAACATGAAATGTGATATCCAACTCTTTCCCCTTCCAAACCTGAGAGCCTTCCTATAGCATGAGATATGATATCCAAGTCCTTCCCATTCCAATCCTGAGACCCTTCCTATAGCTTGAGATGTGATATCCAACTCCTTCCCATTCCAATTCTGAGACCCTTCCTATACTCTGAGACTTGATATCTCAATGCTTCTAATACCAAACCTGAGACCCGTAATATAACATGAGATGTGATATCCAAATCCTTCCCCTTCCAAACCTTAGACCCTTCCTTTATCATGAGATGTGATATCCAACTCCTTCCCATTCCAATCCTGAGACCCTTCCGATATCATGAGATGTGATATCTCAATGCTTCTAATACCAAACCTGAGACCCTTCCTATTACATGAGATGGGAATATCCAACTCCTTCCCATTCCAATCCTGAGACCCTTCCGATAGCAGAGATGTGATATCTCAATGCTTATACCAAACCTGAGACCCTTCGTATGGCATGAGCTGTGATATCCAACTCCTTGCCATTCCAATCCTGAGACCCTTCCTATAGCATGAGATGTGATATCTCAATGCTTCTAATACCAAACCTGAGACCCTTCCTATTACATGAGATGGGAATATCCAACTCCTTCCCATTCCAATCCTGAGACCCTTCCGATAGCAGAGATGTGATATCTCAATGCTTATACCAAACCTGAGACCCTTCGTATGGCATGAGATGTGATATCCAACTCCTTGCCATTCAAATCCTGAGACCCTTCCTATAGCATGAGAAGGGATATCCAACTCCTTCCCAATCCAATCCTGAGACCCTTCCGATAGCAGAGACGTGATATCTCAATGCTTCTACCAAACCTGAGACCCTTCCTTTAGCATGAGATGTGATATCCAAATCCTTCACATTCCAATCCTGAGACCCTTCCTATAGCATGAGATGTGATATCTCAATGCTTCTAATACCAAACCTGAGATCCTTCCTATAACATGAGATGTGATATCCAATTCCTTCCCATTCCAAACCTGAGACCCTTCCTATTGGATGAGTTGTGATATCCAACTCCTTCCCATTCCAACCCTGAGACCCTTCCTATAGCATGAGATGTGATGTCTCAATGATTCTAATACCAAACCTGAGATCCTTCCTATAACATAAGATGTGATATCCAACTCCTTCCATTCCAATCCTGAGACCCGTCCTATAGCATGAGATGTGATATCTCAATGCTTATACCAAACCTGAGACCCTTCCTATAGCATGAGATGTGATATCCAACTACTTCCCATTCCAATCCTGAGACCCTTCCTATAGCATGAGATGTGATATCTCAATGCTTCTAATACCAAACCTGAGATCCTTCCTCTAACATGAAATGTGATATCCAACTCCTTCCCTTTCCAAACCTAAGAGCCTATCTATAGCATGAGATGTGATATCCAGGTCCTTCCTATTCCAATCCTTAGACCCTTCCTACAGCATGCAATATGATATCTCAATGATTCTAATAACAAACCTGAGACCCGTCCTATAGCATGAGATATGATATCCAAGTCCTTCCCATTCCAATCCTGAGACCCTTCCTATAACATGAAATGTGATATCCAACTCCTTCCCATTCCAACCTGAGACCCTTCCTATAGCATGAGATGGGATATCCAACTTCTTCAAAATCCAATACTGATACCCTTCCGATAGCATGAGATGTGATATCCCAATGCTTCTACCAAACCTGAGACCCATACTATGGCATGAGATGTGATATCAAACTCCTTCCCATTCCAATCCTGAGACCCTTCCTATAGCTTGAGGTGTGATATCCAACTCCTTCCCATTCCAATTCTGAGACCCTTCTTATACCATGAGAATTGATATCTCAATGCTTCTAATACCAAACCTGAGACCCGTCCTATAACATGAGATGTGATATCCAAATCCTTCCCCTTCCAAACCTTAGACCCTTCCTTTATCATGAGATGTGATATCCAACTCCTTCCCATTCCAATCCTGAGACCCTTCCGATATCATGAGATTTGTTATCTCAATGCTTCTAATATCAAACTTGAGACCCTCCCTATAGCATGAGATGTGACATCCAAGTCCTTCCCATTGCAATCCTGAGACCCTTCCTATAGCATGAGATGTGATATCTCTATGCTTCTAATACCAAACCTGAGACCCTTCCTATAACATGAGATGGGAGATCCAACTCCTTCCCATTCCAATCCTGAGACCTTTCCGATAGCAGAGATGTGATATCTCAATGCTTATACCAAACCTGAGACCCTTCCTATGGCCTGAGATGTCATATACAACTCCTTCCCATTCCAATCCTGAGACCCTTCCTTTAGCATGAGATGTGATATCTCAATGCTTATACCAAATCTGAGACCCTTCCTATAGCATGAGATGTGATATCCAATTCCTTCCCATTCCAATCATGAGACCCTTCCTATAGCATGAGATGTGATATCCAAGTCCATCCCATTCCAATCCTTAGACCCTTCCTACAGCAAGCGATGTGATATCTCAATGATTCTAATACCAAACCAGAGACTCTTCCTATAACATGAGATGGGATATTCAACTCCTTCCCATTCCAATCCTGAGCCGCTTCAGATAGCAGAGATGTGATATCTCAATGCTTATACCAAACCTGAGACCCTTCCTATAACATGAGATGTGATATCCAACTCCTTCCCGTTCCAAACCTGAGACACTAACTATAGCATATGTGATATCCAACTCCTTCCCATTCCAAACATGAGACCCTTCCTATAGCAAGAAAGTAATATCCAACTCCTACCCATTCCAATCCTGAGACCCTTCCTATAGCAAGAGATGTGATATCCAACTCCTTCCCATTCCAACCTGAGACACTTCCTATAGCATGAGAAGGGATATCCAACTCCTTCCCAATCCAATCCTGAGACCCTTGCGATAGCAGAGATGTGATATCTCAATGCTTATACCAAACCTGAGACCCTTCCTATGGCATGAGATGTGATATCCAACTCCTTGCCATTCAAATCCTGAGACCCTTCCTATAGCATGAGAAGGGATATCCAACTCCTTCCCAATCCAATCCTGAGACCCTTCCGATAGCAGCGACGTGATATCTCAATGCTTCTACCAAACCTGAGACCCTTCCTTTAGCATGAGATGTGATATCCAAATCCTTCACATTCCAATCCTGAGACCCTTCCTTTAGCATGAGATGTGATATCCAACTCCTTCCCATTCCAACCTGAGACACTTCCTATAGCATGAGAAGGGATATCCAACTCCTTCCCAATCCAATCCTGAGAACCTTCCGATAGCAGAGATGTGATATCTCAATGCTTATACCAAACCTGAGACCCTTCCTATGGCATGAGATGTGATATCCAACTCCTTGCCATTCAAATCCTGAGACCCTTCCTATAGCATGAAAAGGAATATCCAACTCCTTCCCAATCCAATCCTGAGACCCTTCCGATAGCAGAGACGTGAAATCTCAATGCTTCTACCAAACCTGAGACCCTTCCTTTAGCATGAGATGTGATATCCAAATCCTTCACATTCCAATCCTGAGACCCTTCCTATAGCATGAGATTTGATATCTCAATGCTTCTAATACCAAACGTGAGATCCTTCCTATAACATGAGATGTGATATCCAAATCCTTCCCCTTCCAAACCTGAGACCCTCCCTTTAGCATGAAATGTGATATCCAACTCCTTCCTATTCCAATCCTGAGACTCTTCTGATAGCATGAGATGTGATATCTCAATGCTTCTAATACCAAACCTGAGATCCTTCCGATAGCATGAGATGTGATATCTCAATGCTTCTAATACCAAACCTGAGATCCTTCCTATAACATGAGATGTGATATCCAAATCCTTCCCCTTTGAAAACCTGAGACCCTCCCTTTAGCATTAGATGTGATATCTAACTCCTTCCCATTCCATTCCTGAGACCCTTCTGATAGCATGAGATGTGATATCTCAATGCCTCTAATACCAAACCTGAGATCCTACCTCTAACATGAAATGAGATATCCAACTCTTTCCCCTTCCAAACCTGAGAGCCTTCCTATAACATGAGATGTGATATCCAAGTCCATCCCATTCCAATCCTTAGACCCTTCCTACAGCATGCGATGTGATATCTCAATGATTCTAATACCAAACCAGAGACTCTTCCTATAACATGAGATGGGATATCCAACTCCTTCCCATTCCAATTCTGAGACCCTTCCTATACTATGAGACTTGATATCTCAATGCTTCTAATACCAAACCTGAGACCCGTAATATAACATGAGATGTGATATCCAAATCCTTCCCCTTCCAAACCTTAGACCCTTCCTTTATCATGAGATGTGATATCCAACTCCTTCCCATTCCAATCCTGAGACCCTTCCGATATCATGAGATGTGATATCTCAAAGCTTCTAATATCAAACTTGAGACCCTCCCTATAGCATGAGATGTGATATCCAAGTCCTTCCCATTCCAATCCTGAGACCCTTCCTATAGCGTGAGATGTGATATCTCAATGCTTCTAATACCAAACCTGAGACCCTTCCTATAACATGAGATGGGAATATCCAACTCCTTCCCATTCCAATCTTGAGACCCTTCCGATAGCAGAGATGTGATATCTCAATGCTTATACCAAACCTGAGATCCTTCCTATAACATGAGATGTGATATCCAACTCCTTCCCATTCCAATCCTGAGACACTTCCTATAGCATGAGATGTGATATCTCACTGCTTATACCAAACCTGAGACCCTTCCCATAGCAGGAGATGTGATATCCAACTCCTTCCCATTCCAATCCTCAGACCCTTCCTATAGCATGAGATGTGATATCTCAATGCTTCTAATGTCAAACTTGAGACCCTACCTATAGCATGAGATGTGATATCCAAGTCCTTCCCATTCCAATCCTGAGACACTTCCTATAGCATGAGATGTGATATCTCAATGCTTCTAATACCAAACCTGAGACTCTTCCTATAACATGAGATGGGATATCCAACTCCTTCCCATTCCAATCCTGAGACCCTTTTGATAGCAGAGATGTGATATCTCAATGTTTATACCAAACCTGAGACCCTTCCTACGGCATGAGATGTCATATTCAACTCCTTCCCATTCCAATCCTGAGACCCTTCCTATAGCATGAGATTTGATATCCAACTCCTTCCCATTCCAATCCTGAGACCCTTCCTATAGCATGAGATGTGATGTCTCAATGCTTCTAATACCAAACCTGAGATCCTTCCTATGACATGAGATGTGATATCCAACTCCTTCCATTCCAATCCTGAGACCATCCTATAGCATGAGATGTGATATCTCAATGCTTATACCAAACCTGAGACCCTTCCTATAGCATGAGATGTGATATCCAACTCCTTCCCATTCCAATCATGAGACCCTTCCTATAGCATGAGATGTGATATCTCAATGCTTCTAATACCAAACCTGAGATCCTTCCTCTAACATGAAATGTGAGATCCAACTCCTTCCCTTTCCAAACCTAAGAGCCTATCTATAGCATGAGATGTGATATCCAAGTCCTTCACATTCCAACCCTTAGACCCTTCCTACAGCATGCAATATGATATCTCAATGATTCTAATAACAAACCTGAGACCCGTCCTATAACATGAGATGGGATATCCAACTCCTTCCCATTCCAATCCTGAGACACTTCCGATAGCAGAGATGTGATATCTCAATGTTTATACCAAACCTGAGACCCTTCCTATAACATGAGATGTGATATCCAACTCCTTCCCGTTCCAAACCTGAGACCCTTCCTTTAGCATGAGATGTGATATCCAGCTCCTTCCCATTCCAATCCTGAGACACTTCCGATAGCATGAGATGTGATATCTCAATGCTTCTAATATCAAAACTGAGACCCTCCCTATAGCATGATATGTGATATCTAAGTCCTTCCCATTCCAATCCTGAGACCCTTCCTATAGCATGAGATGTGATATCTCAATGCTTCTACCAAACCTGAGACCCTTCCTTTAGCATGAGATATGATATCCAACTCCTTCCCATTCCAATCCTGAGACCCTTCCTATAGCATGAGATGTGATATCTCAATACTTCTAATACCAAACCTGAGATCCATCCTATAACATGAGATGTGATATCCAACTCCTTCCCTTTCCAAACCTGAGAGCCGTTCTATAGCATGAGATGTGATATCCAGGTCCTTCCCATTCCAATACTTAGACCCTTCCTACAGCATGCAATATGATATCTCAATGATTCTAATAACAAACCTGAGACCCGTCCTATAGCATGAGATATGATATCCAAGTCCTTCCCATTCCAATCCTGAGACCCTTCCTATAACATGAAATGTGATATCCAACTCCTTCCCATTCCAACCTGAGACCCTTCCTATAGCATGTGATGGGATATCCAACTTCTTCCAAATCCAATACTGATACCCTTCCGATAGCATGAGATGTGATATCCCAATGCTTCTACCAAACCTGAGACCCATACTATGGCATGAGATGTGATATCAAACTCCTTCCCATTCCAATCCTGAGACCCTTCCTATAGCTTGAGGTGTGATATCCAACTCCTTCCCATTCCAATTCTGAGACCCTTCTTATACCATGAGACTTGATATCTCAATGCTTCTAATATTAAACCTGAGACCCGTCCTATAACATGAGATGTGATATCCAAATCCTTCCCCTTCCAAACTTGAGACCCTCCCTATAGCATGAGATGTGACATCCAAGTCCTTCCCATTCCAATCCTGAGACCCTTCCTATAGCATGAGATGTGATATCTCTATGCTTCTAATACCAAACCTGAGACCCTTCCTATAACATGAGATGGGATATCCAACTCCTTCCCATTCCAATCCTGAGACCTTTCCGATAGCAGAGATGTGATATCTCAATGCTTATACCAAACCTGAGAACCTTCCTATGGCCTGAGATTTCATATACAACTCCTTCCCATTCCAATCCTGAGACCCTTCCTTTAGCATGAGATGTGATATCTCAATGCTTATACCAAATCTGAGACCCTTCCTATAGCATGAGATGTGATATCCAATTCCTTCCCATTCCAATCCTGAGACCCTTCCTATAGCATGAGATGTGATATCTCAATGCTTATACCAAATCTGAGACCCTTCCTATAGCATGAGATGTGATATCCAAGTCCATCCCATTCCCATGCTTAGACCCTTCCTACAGCATGCGATGTGATATCTCAATGATTCTAATACCAAACCAGAGACTCTTCCTATAACATGAGATGGGATATCCAACTCCTTCCCATTCCAATCCTGAGCCGCTTCCGATAGCAGAGATGTGATATCTCACTGCTTATACCAAACCTGAGACCCTTCCTATAACATGAGATGTGATATCCAACTCCTTCCCATTCCAAACATGAGACCCTTCCTATAGCAAGAAAGTAATATCCAACTCCTACCCATTCCAATCCTGAGACCCTTCCTATAGCAAGAGATGTGATATCCAAATCCTTCCCATTCCAATCCTGAGACCCTTCCTATAACATGAGATGTGATATCCAACTCCTTCCCATTCCAATCCTGAGACACTTCCTATAGCATGAGATGTGATATCTCAATGCTTCTAATACCAAACCTGAGACTCTTCCTATAACATGAGATGGGATATCCAACTCCTTCCCATTCCAATCCTGAGACCCTTTTGATAGCAGAGATGTGATATCTCAATGTTTATACCAAACCTGAGACCCTTCCTACGGCATGAGATGTCATATTCAACTCCTTCCCATTCCAATCCTGAGACGCTTCCTATAGCATGAGATTTGATATCCAACTCCTTCCCATTCCAATCCTGAGACCCTTCCTATAGCATGAGATGTGATGTCTCAATGCTTCTAATACCAAACCTGAGATCCTTCCTATAACATGAGATGTGATATCCAACTCCTTCCATTCCAATCCTGAGACCCTTCCTATAGCATGAGATGTGATATCTCAATGCTTATACCAAACCTGAGACCCTTCCTATAGCATGAGATGTGATATCCAACTCCTTCCCATTCCAATCCTGAGACCCTTCCTATAGCATGAGATGTGATATCTCAATGCTTCTAATACCAAACCTGAGATCCTTCCTCTAACATGAAATGTTATATCCAACTCCTTCCCTTTCCAAACCTAAGAGCCTATCTATAGCATGAGATGTGATATCCAAGTCCTTCACATTCCAACCCTTAGACCGTTCCTACAGCATGCAATATGATATCTCAATGATTCTAATAACAAACCTGAGACCCGTCCTATAACATGAGATGGGATATCCAACTCCTTCCCATTCCAATCCTGAGACACTTCCGATAGCAGAGATGTGATATCTCAATGTTTATACCAAACCTGAGACCCTTCCTATAACATGAGATGTGATATCCAACTCCTTCCCGTTCCAAACCTGAGACCCTTCCTTTAGCATGAGATGTGATATCCAGCTCCTTCCCATTCCAATCCTGAGACACTTCCGATAGCATGAGATGTGATATCTCAATGCTTCTAATATCAAAACTGAGACCCTCCCTATAGCATGATATGTGATATCTAAGTCCTTCCCATTCCAATCCTGAGACCCTTCCTATAGCATGAGATGTGATATCTCAATGCTTCTACCAAACCTGAGACCCTTCCTTTAGCATGAGATGTGATATCCAACTCCTTCCCATTCCAATCCTGAGACCCTTCCTATAGCATGAGATGTGATATCTCAATACTTCTAATACCAAACCTGAGATCCTTCCGATAACATGAGATGTGATATCTCAATACTTCTAATACCAAACCTGAGATCCATCCTATAACATGAGATGTGATATCCAACTCCTTCCCTTTCCAAACCTGAGAGCCGTTCTATAGCATGAGATGTGATATCCAGGTCCTTCCCATTCCAATCCTTAGACCCTTCCTACAGCATGCAATATGATATCTCAATGATTCTAATAACAAACCTGAGACCCGTCCTATAGCATGAGATATGATATCCAAGTCCTTCCCATTCCAATCCTGAGACCCTTCCTATAACATGAAATGTGATATCCAACTCCTTCCCATTCCAACCTGAGACCTTTCCTATAGCATGAAATGGGATATCCAACTTCTTCCAAATCCAATACTGATACCCTTCCTATAGCATGAGATGTGATATCTCACTGCTTATACCAAACCTGAGACCCTTCCCATAGCAAGAGATGTGATATCCAACTCCTTCCCATTCCAATCTTCAGACCCTTCCTATAGCATGAGATGTGATATCTCAATGCTTCTAATATCAAACTTGAGACCCTACCTATAGCATGAGATGTGATATCCAAGTCCTTCCCATTACAATCCTGAGACACTTCCTATAGCATGAGATGTGATATCCAACTCCTTCCCATTCCAATCCTGAGACCCTTCCTATAGCATGAGATATGATATCTCAATACTTCTAATACCAAACGTGAGATCCTTCCGATAACATGAGATGTGATATCCAAATCCTTCCCCTTCCAAACCTGAGACGCTCCCTTTAGCATGAGATGTGATATCCAACTCCTTCCCATTCCAATCCTGAGACCCTTCTGATAGCATGAGATGTGATATCTCAATGCTTCTAATACCAAACCTGAGATCCTTCCGATAGCATGAGATGTGATATCCCAATGCTTCTACCAAACCTGAGACCCATACTATGGCATGAGATGTGATATCAAGCTACTTCCCATTCCAATCCTGAGACCCTTCCTATAGCTTGAGGTGTGATATCCAACTCCTTCCCATTCCAATTCTGAGACCCTTCTTATACCATGAGACTTGATATCTCAATGCTTCTAATACCAAACCTGAGACCCGTCCTATAACATGAGATGTGATATCCAAATCCTTCCCCTTCCAAACCTTAGACCCTTCCTTTATCATGAGATGTGATATCCAACTCTTTCCCATTCCAATCCTGAGACCCTTCCGATATCATGAGATTTGTTATCTCAATGCTTCTAATATCAAACTTGAGACCCTCCCTATAGCATGAGATGTGACATCCAAGTCCTTCCCATTCCAATCCTGAGACCCTTCCTATAACATGAGATGTGATATCCAACTCCTTCCCATTCCAACCTGAGACACTTCCTATAGCATGAGAAGGGATATCTAACTCCTTCCCAATCCAATCCTGAGACCCTTCCGATAGCAGAGATGTGATATCTCAATGCTTATACCAAACCTGAGACCCTTCCTATGGCATGAGATGTGATATCCAACTCCTTGCCATTCAAATCCTGAGACCCTTCCTATAGCATGAGATGTGATATCTCTATGCTTCTAATACCAAACCTGAGACCCTTCCTATAACATGAGATGGGATATCCAACTCCTTCCCATTCCAATCCTGAGACCCTTCCGATAGCAGAGATGTGATATCTCAATGTTTATACTAAACCTGAGAACCTTCCTATGGCCTGAGATGTCATATACAACTCCTTCCCATTCCAATCCTGAGACCCTTCCTTTAGCATGAGATGTGATATCTCAATGCTTATACCAAATCTGAGACCCTTCCTATAGCATGAGATGTGATATCCAATTCCTTCTCATTCCAATCCTGAGACCCTTCCTATAGCATGAGATGTGATATCTCAATGCTTATACCAAACCTGAGAGCCTACCTATAGCATGAGATGTGATATCCAAGTCCATCCCATTCCAATCCTTAGACCCTTCCTACAGCATGCGATGTGATATCTCAATGATTCTAATACCAAACCAGAGACTCTTCCTATAACATGAGATGGGATATCCAACTCCTTCCCATTCCAATCCTGAGCGCTTCCGATAGCAGAGATGTGATATCTCAATGCTTATACCAAACCTGAGACCCTTCCTATAACATGAGATGTGATATCCAACTCCTTCCCGTTCCAAACCTGAGACACTAACTATAGCATATGTGATATCCAACTCCTTCCCATTCCAAACATGAGACCCTTCCTATAGCAAGAAAGTAATATCCAACTCCTACCCATTCCAATCCTGAGACCCTTCCTATAGCAAGAGATGTGGTATCCAAATCCTTCCCATTCCAATCCTGAGACCCTTCCTATAACATGAGATGTGATATCCAACTCCTTCCCATTCCAACCTGAGACACTTCCTATAGCATGAGAAGGGATATCCAACTCCTTCCCAATCCAATCCTGAGACCCTTCCGATAGCAGAGATGTGATATCTCAATGCTTATACCAATCCTGAGACCCTTCCTATGGCATGAGATGTGATATCCAACTCCTTCCCAATCCAATCCTGAGACCCTTCCTATAGCATGAGATGT
The DNA here is from genome assembly GCF_040938575.1 of Ambystoma mexicanum. NCBI lineage: Eukaryota > Metazoa > Chordata > Amphibia > Caudata > Ambystomatidae > Ambystoma > Ambystoma mexicanum. The sequence continues at coordinate 1,618,378 of NW_027182358.1, forward strand.
GATATCTCAATGCTTCTAATACCAAACCTGAGATCCTTCCTATAACATGAGATGTGATATCCAATTCCTTCCCATTCCAAACCTGAGACCCTTCCTATTGGATGAGATGTGATATCCAACTCCTTCCCATTCCAACCCTGAGACCCTTCCTATAGCATGAGATGTGATGTCTCAATGCTTCTAATACCAAACCTGAGATCCTTCCTATAACATGAGATGTGATATCCAACTCCTTCCATTCCAATCCTGAGACCCGTCCTATAGCATGAGATGTGATATCTCAATGCTTATACCAAACCTGAGACCCTTCCTATAGCATGAGATGTGATATCCAACTGCTTCCCATTCCAATCCTGAGACCCTTCCTATAGCATGAGATGTGATATCTCAATGTTTCTAATACCAAACCTGAGATCCTTCCTCTAACATGAAATGTGATATCCAACTCCTTCCCTTTCCAAACCTAAGAGCCTATCTATAGCATGAGATGTGATATCCAAGTCCTTCCCATCCAAACCCTTAGACCCTTCCTACAGCATGCAATATGATATCTCAATGATTCTAATAACAAACCTGAGACGTGTCCTATAACATGAGATGGGATATCCAACTCCTTCCCATTCCAATCCTGAGACACTTCCGATAGCAGAGATGTGATATCTCAATGCTTATACCAAACCTGAGACCCTTCCTATAACATGAGATATGATATCTCAATACTTCTAATACCAAACGTGAGATCCTTCCGATAACATGAGATGTGATATCCAAATCCTTCCCCTTCCAAACCTGAGACGCTCCCTTTAGCATGAGATGTGATATCCAACTCCTTCCCATTCCAATCCTGAGACCCTTCTGATAGCATGAGATGTGATATCTCAATGCTTCTAATACCAAACCTGAGATCCTTCCGATAGCATGAGATGTGATATCCCAATGCTTCTACCAAACCTGAGACCCATACTATGGCATGAGATGTGATATCAAACTACTTCCCATTCCAATCCTGAGACCCTTCCTATAGCTTGAGGTGTGATATCCAACTCCTTCCCATTCCAATTCTGAGACCCTTCTTATACCATGAGACTTGATATCTCAATGCTTCTAATACCAAACCTGAGACCCGTCCTATAACATGAGATGTGATATCCAAATCCTTCCCCTTCCAAACCTTAGACCCTTCCTTTATCATGAGATGTGATATCCAACTCCTTCCCATTCCAATCCTGAGACCCTTCCGATATCATGAGATTTGTTATCTCAATGCTTCTAATATCAAACTTGAGACCCTCCCTATAGCATGAGATGTGACATCCAAGTCCTTCCCATTCCAATCCTGAGACCCTTCCTATAACATGAGATGTGATATCCAACTCCTTCCCATTCCAACCTGAGACACTTCCTATAGCATGAGAAGGGATATCTAACTCCTTCCCAATCCAATCCTGAGACCCTTCCGATAGCAGAGATGTGATATCTCAATGCTTATACCAAACCTGAGACCCTTCCTATGGCATGAGATGTGATATCCAACTCCTTGCCATTCAAATCCTGAGACCCTTCCTATAGCATGAGATGTGATATCTCTATGCTTCTAATACCAAACCTGAGACCCTTCCTATAACATGAGATGGGATATCCAACTCCTTCCCATTCCAATCCTGAGACCCTTCCGATAGCAGAGATGTGATATCTCAATGTTTATACTAAACCTGAGAACCTTCCTATGGCCTGAGATGTCATATACAACTCCTTCCCATTCCAATCCTGAGACCCTTCCTTTAGCATGAGATGTGATATCTCAATGCTTATACCAAATCTGAGACCCTTCCTATAGCATGAGATGTGATATCCAATTCCTTCCCATTCCAATCCTGAGACCCTTCCTATAGCATGAGATGTGATATCTCAATGCTTATACCAAACCTGAGAGCCTACCTATAGCATGAGATGTGATATCCAAGTCCATCCCATTCCAATCCTTAGACCCTTCCTACAGCATGCGATGTGATATCTCAATGATTCTAATACCAAACCAGAGACTCTTCCTATAACATGAGATGGGATATCCAACTCCTTCCCATTCCAATCCTGAGCGCTTCCGATAGCAGAGATGTGATATCTCAATGCTTATACCAAACCTGAGACCCTTCCTATAACATGAGATGTGATATCCAACTCCTTCCCGTTCCAAACCTGAGACACTAACTATAGCATATGTGATATCCAACTCCTTCCCATTCCAAACATGAGACCCTTCCTATAGCAAGAAAGTAATATCCAACTCCTACCCATTCCAATCCTGAGACCCTTCGTATAGCAAGAGATGTGGTATCCAAATCCTTCCCATTCCAATCCTGAGACCCTTCCTATAACATGAGATGTGATATCCAACTCCTTCCCATTCCAACCTGAGACACTTCCTATAGCATGAGAAGGGATATCCAACTCCTTCCCAATCCAATCCTGAGACCCTTCCGATAGCAGAGATGTGATATCTCAATGCTTATACCAATCCTGAGACCCTTCCTATGGCATGAGATGTGATATCCAACTCCTTCCCAATCCAATCCTGAGACCCTTCCGATAGCAGAGATGTGATATCTCAATGCTTATACCAAACCTGAGACCCTTCCTATAACATGAGATGTGATATCCAACTCCTTCCCGTTCCAAACCTGAGACACTAACTATAGCATATGTGATATCCAACTCCTTCCCATTCCAAACATGAGACCCTTCCTATAGCAAGAAAGTAATATCCAACTCCTACCCATTCCAATCCTGAGACCCTTCCTATAGCAAGAGATGTGGTATCCAAATCCTTCCCATTCCAATCCTGAGACCCTTCCTATAACATGAGATGTGATATCCAACTCCTTCCCATTCCAACCTGAGACACTTCCTATAGCATGAGAAGGGATATCCAACTCCTTCCCAATCCAATCCTGAGACCCTTCCGATAGCAGAGATGTGATATCTCAATGCTTCTACCAAACCTGAGACCCTTCCTTTAGCATGAGATGTGATATCCAAATCCTTCACATTCCAATCCTGAGACCCTTCCTATAGCATGAGATGTGATATCTCAATGCTTCTAATACCAAACCTGAGATCCTTCCTATAACATGAGATGTGATATCCAATTCCTTCCCATTCCAAACCTGAGACCCTTCCTATTGGATGAGATGTGATATCCAACTCCTTCCCATTCCAACCCTGAGACTCTTCCTATAGCATGAGATGTGATGTCTCAATGCTTCTAATACCAAACCTGAGATCCTTCCTATAACATGAGATGTGATATCCAACTCCTTCCATTCCAATCCTGAGACCCGTCCTATAGCATGAGATGTGATATCTCAATGCTTATACCAAACCTGAGACCCTTCCTATAGCATGAGATGTGATATCCAACTGCTTCCCATTCCAATCCTGAGACCCTTCCTATAGCATGAGATGTGATATCTCAATGTTTCTAATACCAAACCTGAGATCCTTCCTCTAACATGAAATGTGATATCCAACTCCTTCCCTTTCCAAACCTAAGAGCCTATCTATAGCATGAGATGTGATATCCAAGTCCTTCCCATCCCAACCCTTAGACCCTTCCTACAGCATGCAATATGATATCTCAATGATTCTAATAACAAACCTGAGACGTGTCCTATAACATGAGATGGGATATCCAACTCCTTCCCATTCCAATCCTGAGACACTTCCGATAGCAGAGATGTGATATCTCAATGCTTATACCAAACCTGAGACCCTTCCTATAACATGAGATGTGATATCCAAATCCTTCCCGTTCCAAACCTGAGACCCTTCCTTTAGCATGAGATGTGATATCCAGAACCTTCCCATTCCAATCCTGAGACACTTCCTATAGCATGAGATGTGATATCTCAATGCTTCTAATATCAAAACTGAGACCCTCCCTATAGCATGATATGTGATATCTAAGTCCTTCCCATTCCAATCCTGAGACCCTCCCTATAGCATGAGATGTGATATCCAACTCCTTCCCATTCCAATCCTGAGACCCTTCCTATAGCATGAGATATGATATCTCAATACTTCTAATACCAAACGTGAGATCCTTCCGATAACATGAGATGTGATATCCAAATCCTTCCCCTTCCAATCCTGAGACCCTCCCTTTAGCATGAGATGTGATATCCAACTCCTTCCTATTCCAATCCTGAGACTCTTCTGATAGCATGAGATGTGATATCTCAATGCTTCTAATACCAAACCTGAGATCCTTCCGATAGCATGAGATGTGATATCTCAATGCTTCTAATACCAAACCTGAGATCCTTCCTATAACATGAGATGTGATATCCAAATCCTTCCCCTTCCAAACCTGAGACCCTCCCTTTAGCATGAGATGTGATATCCAACTCCTTCCCATTCCATTCCTGAGACCCTTCTGATAGCATGAGATGTGATATCTCAATGCCTCTAATACCAAACCTGAGATCCTACCTCTAACATGAAATGTGATATCCAACTCGTTCCCCTTCCAAACCTGAGAGCCTTCCTATAGCATGAGATGTGATATCCAAGTCCTTCCCATTCCAATCCTGAGACCCTTCCTATAGCTTGAGATGTGATATCCAACTCCTTCCCATTCCAATTCTGAGACCCTTCCTATACTATGAGACTTGATATCTCAATGCTTCTAATACAAACGTGAGACCCGTAATATAACATGAGATGTGATATCCAAATCCTTCCCCTTCCAAACCTTAGACCCTTCCTTTATCATGAGATGTGATATCCAACTCCTTCCCATTCCAATCCTGAGACCCTTCGGATATCATGAGATGTGATATCTCAAAGCTTCTAATATCAAACTTGAGACCCTCCCTATAGCATGAGATGTGATATCCAAGTCCTTCCCATTCCAATCCTGAGACCCTTCCTATAGCATGAGATGTGATATCTCAATGCTTCTAATACCAAACCTGAGAACCTTCCTATAACATGAGATGGGAATATCCAACTCCTTCCCATTCCAATCCTGAGACCCTTCCGATAGCAGAGATGTGATATCTCAATGCTTATACCAAACCTGAGATCCTTCCTATAACATGAGATGTGATATCCAACTCCTTCCCATTCCAATCCTGAGACACTTCCTATAGCATGAGATGTGATATCTCACTGCTTATACCAAACCTGAGACCCTTCCCATAGCATGAGATGTGATATCCAACTCCTTCCCATTCCAATCCTCAGACCCTTCCTATAGCATGAGATGTGATATCTCAATGCTTCTAATATCAAACTTGAGACCCTACCTATAGCATGAGATGTGATATCCAAGTCCTTCCCATTACAATCCTGAGACACTTCCTATAGCATGAGATGTGATATCCAACTCCTTCCCATTCCAATCCTGAGACCCTTCCTATAGCATGAGATATGATATCTCAATACTTCTAATACCAAACGTGAGATCCTTCCGATAACATGAGATGTGATATCCAAATCCTTCCCCTTCCAAACCTGAGACGCTCCCTTTAGCATGAGATGTGATATCCAACTCCTTCCCATTCCAATCCTGAGACCCTTCTGATAGCATGAGATGTGATATCTCAATGCTTCTAATACCAAACCTGAGATCCTTCCGATAGCATGAGATGTGATATCTCAATGCTTCTAATACCAAACCTGAGATCCTTCCTATAACATGAGATGTGATATCCAAATCCTTCCCCTTCCAAACCTGAGACCCTCCCTTTAGCATGAGATGTGATATCCAACTCCTTCCCATTCCATTCCCGAGACCCTTCTGATAGCATGAGATGTGATATCTCAATGCCTCTAATACCAAACCTGAGATCCTACCTCTAACATGAAATGTGATATCCAACTCTTTCCCCTTCCAAACCTGAGAGCCTTCCTATAGCATGAGATGTGATATCCAAGTCCTTCCCATTCCAATCCTGAGACCCTTCCTATAGCTTGAGATGTGATATCCAACTCCTTCCCATTCCAATTCTGAGACCCTTCCTATACTCTGAGACTTGATATCTCAATGCTTCTAATACCAAACCTGAGACCCGTAATATAACATGAGATGTGATATCCAAATCCTTCCCCTTCCAAACCTTAGACCCTTCCTTTATCATGAGATGTGATATCCAACTCCTTCCCATTCCAATCCTGAGACCCTTCCAATATCATGAGATGTGATATCTCAAAGCTTCTAATATCAAACTTGAGACCCTCCCTATAGCATGAGATGTGATATCCAAGTCCTTCCCATTCCAATCCTGAGACCCTTCCTATAGCATGAGATGTGATATCTCAATGCTTCTAATACCAAACCTGAGACCCTTCCTATTACATGAGATGGGAATATCCAACTCCTTCCCATTCCAATCCTGAGACCCTTCCGATAGCAGAGATGTGATATCTCAATGCTTATACCAAACCTGAGACCCTTCGTATGGCATGAGATGTGATATCCAACTCCTTGCCATTCAAATCCTGAGACCCTTCCTATAGCATGAGAAGGGATATCCAACTCCTTCCCAATCCAATCCTGAGACCCTTCCGATAGCAGAGACGTGATATCTCAATGCTTCTACCAAACCTGAGACCCTTCCTTTAGCATGAGATGTGATATCCAAATCCTTCACATTCCAATCCTGAGACCCTTCCTATAGCATGAGATGTGATATCTCAATGCTTCTAATACCAAACCTGAGATCCTTCCTATAACATGAGATGTGATATCCAATTCCTTCCCATTCCAAACCTGAGACCCTTCCTATTGGATGAGTTGTGATATCCAACTCCTTCCCATTCCAACCCTGAGACCCTTCCTATAGCATGAGATGTGATGTCTCAATGATTCTAATACCAAACCTGAGATCCTTCCTATAACATAAGATGTGATATCCAACTCCTTCCATTCCAATCCTGAGACCCGTCCTATAGCATGAGATGTGATATCTCAATGCTTATACCAAACCTGAGACCCTTCCTATAGCATGAGATGTGATATCCAACTACTTCCCATTCCAATCCTGAGACCCTTCCTATAGCATGAGATGTGATATCTCAATGCTTCTAATACCAAACCTGAGATCCTTCCTCTAACATGAAATGTGATATCCAACTCCTTCCCTTTCCAACCCTAAGAGCCTATCTATAGCATGAGATGTGATATCCAGGTCCTTCCTATTCCAATCCTTAGACCCTTCCTACAGCAGGCAATATGATATCTCAATGATTCTAATAACAAACCTGAGACCCGTCCTATAGCATGAGATATGATATCCAAGTCCTTCCCATTCCAATCCTGAGACCCTTCCTATAACATGAAATGTGATATCCAACTCCTTCCCATTCCAACCTGAGACCCTTCCTATAGCATGAGATGGGATATCCAACTTCTTCAAAATCCAATACTGATACCCTTCCGATAGCATGAGATGTGATATCCCAATGCTTCTACCAAACCTGAGACCCATACTATGGCATGAGATGTGATATCAAACTCCTTCCCATTCCAATCCTGAGACCCTTCCTATAGCTTGAGGTGTGATATCCAACTCCTTCCCATTCCAATTCTGAGACCCTTCTTATACCATGAGAAATGATATCTCAATGCTTCTAATACCAAACCTGAGACCCGTCCTATAACATGAGATGTGATATCCAAATCCTTCCCCTTCCAAACCTTAGACCCTTCCTTTATCATGAGATGTGATATCCAACTCCTTCCCATTCCAATCCTGAGACCCTTCCGATATCATGAGATTTGTTATCTCAATGCTTCTAATATCAAACTTGAGACCCTCCCTATAGCATGAGATGTGACATCCAAGTCCTTCCCATTCCAATCCTGAGACCCTTCCTATAGCATGAGATGTGATATCTCTATGCTTCTAATACCAAACCTGAGACCCTTCCTATAACATGAGATGGGAATATCCAACTCCTTCCCATTCCAATCTTGAGACCCTTCCGATAGCAGAGATGTGATATCTCAATGCTTATACCAAACCTGAGATCCTTCCTATAACATGAGATGTGATATCCAACTCCTTCCCATTCCAATCCTGAGACACTTCCTATAGCATGAGATGTGATATCTCACTGCTTATACCAAACCTGAGACCCTTCCCATAGCAGGAGATGTGATATCCAACTCCTTCCCATTCCAATCCTCAGACCCTTCCTACAGCATGCGATGTGATATCTCAATGATTCTAATACCAAACCAGAGACTCTTCCTATAACATGAGATGGGATATCCAACTCCTTCCCATTCCAATTCTGAGACCCTTCCTATACTATGAGACTTGATATCTCAATGCTTCTAATACCAAACCTGAGACCCGTAATATAACATGAGATGTGATATCCAAATCCTTCCCCTTCCAAACCTTAGACCCTTCCTTTATCATGAGATGTGATATCCAACTCCTTCCCATTCCAATCCTGAGACCCTTCCGATATCATGAGATGTGATATCTCAAAGCTTCTAATATCAAACTTGAGACCCTCCCTATAGCATGAGATGTGATATCCAAGTCCTTCCCATTCCAATCCTGAGACCCTTCCTATAGCGTGAGATGTGATATCTCAATGCTTCTAATACCAAACCTGAGACCCTTCCTATAACATGAGATGGGAATATCCAACTCCTTCCCATTCCAATCTTGAGACCCTTCCGATAGCAGAGATGTGATATCTCAATGCTTATACCAAACCTGAGATCCTTCCTATAACATGAGATGTGATATCCAACTCCTTCCCATTCCAATCCTGAGACACTTCCTATAGCATGAGATGTGATATCTCACTGCTTATACCAAACCTGAGACCCTTCCCATAGCAGGAGATGTGATATCCAACTCCTTCCCATTCCAATCCTCAGACCCTTCCTATAGCATGAGATGTGATATCTCAATGCTTCTAATGTCAAACTTGAGACCCTACCTATAGCATGAGATGTGATATCCAAGTCCTTCCCATTCCAATCCTGAGACACTTCCTATAGCATGAGATGTGATATCTCAATGCTACTAATACCAAACCTGAGACTCTTCCTATAACATGAGATGGGATATCCAACTCCTTCCCATTCCAATCCTGAGACCCTTTTGATAGCAGAGATGTGATATCTCAATGTTTATACCAAACCTGAGACCCTTCCTACGGCATGAGATGTCATATTCAACTCCTTCCCATTCCAATCCTGAGACCCTTCCTATAGCATGAGATTTGATATCCAACTCCTTCCCATTCCAATCCTGAGACCCTTCCTATAGCATGAGATGTGATGTCTCAATGCTTCTAATACCAAACCTGAGATCCTTCCTATGACATGAGATGTGATATCCAACTCCTTCCATTCCAATCCTGAGACCATCCTATAGCATGAGATGTGATATCTCAATGCTTATACCAAACCTGAGACCCTTCCTATAGCATGAGATGTGATATCCAACTCCTTCCCATTCCAATCATGAGACCCTTCCTATAGCATGAGATGTGATATCTCAATGCTTCTAATACCAAACCTGAGATCCTTCCTCTAACATGAAATGTGAGATCCAACTCCTTCCCTTTCCAAACCTAAGAGCCTATCTATAGCATGAGATGTGATATCCAAGTCCTTCCCATTCCAATCCTTAGACCCTTCCTACAGCATGCAATATGATATCTCAATGATTCTAATAACAAACCTGAGACCCGTCCTATAACATGAGATGGGATATCCAACTCCTTCCCATTCCAATCCTGAGACACTTCCGATAGCAGAGATGTGATATCTCAATGTTTATACCAAACCTGAGACCCTTCCTATAACATGAGATGTGATATCCAACTCCTTCCCGTTCCAAACCTGAGACCCTTCCTTTAGCATGAGATGTGATATCCAGCTCCTTCCCATTCCAATCCTGAGACACTTCCGATAGCATGAGATGTGATATCTCAATGCTTCTAATATCAAAACTGAGACCCTCCCTATAGCATGATATGTGATATCTAAGTCCTTCCCATTCCAATCCTGAGACCCTTCCTATAGCATGAGATGTGATATCTCAATGCTTCTACCAAACCTGAGACCCTTCCTTTAGCATGAGATATGATATCCAACTCCTTCCCATTCCAATCCTGAGACCCTTCCTATAGCATGAGATGTGATATCTCAATACTTCTAATACCAAACCTGAGATCCATCCTATAACATGAGATGTGATATCCAACTCCTTCCCTTTCCAAACCTGAGAGCCGTTCTATAGCATGAGATGTGATATCCAGGTCCTTCCCATTCCAATCCTTAGACCCTTCCTACAGCATGCAATATGATATCTCAATGATTCTAATAACAAACCTGAGACCCGTCCTATAGCATGAGATATGATATCCAAGTCCTTCCCATTCCAATCCTGAGACCCTTCCTATAACATGAAATGTGATATCCAACTCCTTCCCATTCCAACCTGAGACCCTTCCTAAAGCATGAGATGGGATATCCAACTTCTTCCAAATCCAATACTGATACCCTTCCGATAGCATGAGATGTGATATCCCAATGCTTCTACCAAACCTGAGACCCATACTATGGCATGAGATGTGATATCAAACTCCTTCCCATTCCAATCCTGAGACCCTTCCTATAGCTTGAGGTGTGATATCCAACTCCTTCCCATTCCAATTCTGAGACCCTTCTTATACCATGAGACTTGATATCTCAATGCTTCTAATATTAAACCTGAGACCCGTCCTATAACATGAGATGTGATATCCAAATCCTTCCCCTTCCAAACCTTAGACCCTTCCTTTATCATGAGATGTGATATCCAACTCCTTCCCATTCCAATCCTGAGACCCTTCCGATATCATGAGATTTGTTATCTCAATGCTTCTAATATCAAACTTGAGACCCTCCCTATAGCATGAGATGTGACATCCAAGTCCTTCCCATTCCAATCCTGAGACCCTTCCTATAGCATGAGATGTGATATCTCTATGCTTCTAATACCAAACCTGAGACCCTTCCTATAACATGAGATGGGATATCCAACTCCTTCCCATTCCAATCCTGAGACCTTTCCGATAGCAGAGATGTGATATCTCAATGCTTATACCAAACCTGAGAACCTTCCTATGGCCTGAGATGTCATATACAACTCCTTCCCATTCCAATCCTGAGACCCTTCCTTTAGCATGAGATGTGATATCTCAATGCTTATACCAAATCTGAGACCCTTCCTATAGCATGAGATGTGATATCCAATTCCTTCCCATTCCAATCCTGAGACCCTTCCTATAGCATGAGATGTGATATCTCAATGCTTATACCAAATCTGAGACCCTTCCTATAGCATGAGATGTGATATCCAAGTCCATCCCATTCCCATCCTTAGACCCTTCCTACAGCATGCGATGTGATATCTCAATGATTCTAATACCAAACCAGAGACTCTTCCTATAACATGAGATGGGATATCCAACTCCTTCCCATTCCAATCCTGAGCCGCTTCCGATAGCAGAGATGTGATATCTCACTGCTTATACCAAACCTGAGACCCTTCCTATAACATGAGATGTGATATCCAACTCCTTCCCATTCCAAACATGAGACCCTTCCTATAGCAAGAAAGTAATATCCAACTCCTACCCATTCCAATCCCGAGACCCTTCCTATAGCAAGAGATGTGATATCCAAATCCTTCCCATTCCAATCCTGAGACCCTTCCTATAACATGAGATGTGATATCCAACTCCTTCCCATTCCAATCCTGAGACACTTCCTATAGCATGAGATGTGATATCTCAATGCTTCTAATACCAAACCTGAGACTCTTCCTATAACATGAGATGGGATATCCAACTCCTTCCCATTCCAATCCTGAGACCCTTTTGATAGCAGAGATGTGATATCTCAATGTTTATACCAAACCTGAGACCCTTCCTACGGCATGAGATGTCATATTCAACTCCTTCCCATTCCAATCCTGAGACGCTTCCTATAGCATGAGATTTGATATCCAACTCCTTCCCATTCCAATCCTGAGACCCTTCCTATAGCATGAGATGTGATGTCTCAATGCTTCTAATACCAAACCTGAGATCCTTCCTATAACATGAGATGTGATATCCAACTCCTTCCATTCCAATCCTGAGATCCTTCCTATAGCATGAGATGTGATATCTCAATGCTTATACCAAACCTGAGACCCTTCCTATAGCATGAGATGTGATATCCAACTCCTTCCCATTCCAATCCTGAGACCCTTCCTATAGCATGAGATGTGATATCTCAATGCTTCTAATACCAAACCTGAGATCCTTCCTCTAACATGAAATGTTATATCCAACTCCTTCCCTTTCCAAACCTAAGAGCCTATCTATAGCATGAGATGTGATATCCAAGTCCTTCACATTCCAACCCTTAGACCCTTCCTACAGCATGCAATATGATATCTCAATGATTCTAATAACAAACCTGAGACCCGTCCTATAACATGAGATGGGATATCCAACTCCTTCCCATTCCAATCCTGAGACACTTCCGATAGCAGAGATGTGATATCTCAATGTTTATACCAAACCTGAGACCCTTCCTATAACATGAGATGTGATATCCAACTCCTTCCCGTTCCAAACCTGAGACCCTTCCTTTAGCATGAGATGTGATATCCAGCTCCTTCCCATTCCAATCCTGAGACACTTCCGATAGCATGAGATGTGATATCTCAATGCTTCTAATATCAAAACTGAGACCCTCCCTATAGCATGATATGTGATATCTAAGTCCTTCCCATTCCAATCCTGAGATCCTTCCTATAGCATGAGATGTGATATCTCAATGCTTCTACCAAACCTGAGACCCTTCCTTTAGCATGAGATGTGATATCCAACTCCTTCCCATTCCAATCCTGAGACCCTTCCTATAGCATGAGATGTGATATCTCAATACTTCTAATACCAAACCTGAGATCCTTCCGATAACATGAGATGTGATATCTCAATACTTCTAATACCAAACCTGAGATCCATCCTATAACATGAGATGTGATATCCAACTCCTTCCCTTTCCAAACCTGAGAGCCGTTCTATAGCATGAGATGTGATATCCAGGTCCTTCCCATTCCAATCCTTAGACCCTTCCTACAGCATGCAATATGATATCTCAATGATTCTAATAACAAACCTGAGACCCGTCCTATAGCATGAGATATGATATCCAAGTCCTTCCCATTCCAATCCTGAGACCCTTCCTATAACATGAAATGTGATATCCAACTCCTTCCCATTCCAACCTGAGACCTTTCCTATAGCATGAAATGGGATATCCAACTTCTTCCAAATCCAATACTGATACCCTTCCGATAGCATGAGATGTGATATCCCAATGCTTCTACCAAACCTGAGACCCATACTATGGCATGAGATGTGATATCAAACTCCTTCCCATTCCAATCCTGAGACCCTTCCGATATCATGAGATTTGTTATCTCAATGCTTCTAATATCAAACTTGAGACCCTCCCTATAGCATGAGATGTGACATCCAAGTCCTTCCCATTCCAATCCTGAGACCCTTCCTATAGCATGAGATGTGATATCTCTATGCTTCTAATACCAAACCTGAGACCCTTCCTATAACATGAGATGGGATATCCAACTCCTTCCCATTCCAATCCTGAGACCTTTCCGATAGCAGAGATGTGATATCTCAATGCTTATACCAAACCTGAGAACCTTCCTATGGCCTGAGATGTCATATACAACTCCTTCCCATTCCAATCCTGAGACCCTTCCTTTAGCATGAGATGTGATATCTCAATGCTTATACCAAATCTGAGACACTTCCTATAGCATGAGATGTGATATCCAATTCCTTCCCATTCCAATCCTGAGACCCTTCCTATAGCATGAGATGTGATATCTCAATGCTTATACCAAACCTGAGAGCCTACCTATAACATGAGATGTGATATCCAAGTCTATCCCATTCCAATCCTTAGACCCTTCCTACAGCATGCGATGTGATATCGCAATAATTCTAATACCAAACCAGAGACTCTTCCTATAACATGAGATGGGATATCCAACTCCTTCCCATTCCAATCCTGAGCCGCTTCCGATAGCAGAGATGTGATATCTCAATGCTTATACCAAACCTGAGACCCTTCATATAACATGAGATGTGATATCCAACTCCTTCCCGTTCCAAACCTGAGACACTAACTATAGCATATGTGATATCCAACTCCTTCCCATTCCAAACATGAGACCCTTCCTATAGCAAGAAAGTAATATCCAACTCCTACCCATTCCAATCCTCAGACCCTTCCTATAGCAAGAGATGTGATATCCAAATCCTTCCCATTCCAATCCTGAGACCCTTCCTATAACATGAGATGTGATATCCAACTCCTTCCCATTCCAACCTGAGACACTTCCTATAGCATGAGAAGGGATATCCAACTCCTTCCCAATCCAATCCTGAGACCCTTCCGATAGCAGAGATGTGATATCTCAATGCTTATACCAAACCTGAGACCCTTCCTATGGCATGAGATGTGATATCCAACTCCTTGCCATTCAAATCCTGAGACCCTTCCTATAGCATGAGAAGGGATATCCAACTCCTTCCCAATCCAATCCTGAGACCCTTCCGATAGCAGCGACGTGATATCTCAATGCTTCTACCAAACCTGAGACCCTTCCTTTAGCATGAGATGTGATATCCAAATCCTTCACATTCCAATCCTGAGACCCTTCCTATAGCATGAGATGTGATATCTCAATGCTTCTAATACCAAACCTGAGATCCTTCCTATAACATGAGATGTGATATCCAATTCCTTCCCATTCCAAACCTGAGACCCTTCCTATTGGATGATATGTGATATCCAACTCCTTCCCATTCCAACCCTGAGACCCTTCCTATAGCATGAGATTTGATGTCTCAATGCTTCTAATACCAAACCTGAGATCCTTCCTCTAACATGAAATGTGATATCCAACTCCTTCCCTTTCCAAACCTAAGAGCCTATCTATAGCATGAGATGTGATATCCAAGTCCTTCACATTCCAACACTTAGACCCTTCCTACAGCATGCAATATGATATCTCAATGATTCTAATAACAAACCTGAGACCCGTCCTATAACATGAGATGGGATATCCAACTCCTTCCATTCCAATCCTGAGACCCGTCCTATAGCATGAGATGTGATATCTCAAGGCTTATACCAAACCTGAGACCCTTCCTATAGCATGAGATGTGATATCCAACTGCTTCCCATTCCAATCCTGAGACCCTTCCTATAGCATGAGATGTGATATCTCAATGCTTCTAATACCAAACCTGAGATCCTTCCTCTAACATGAAATGTGATATCCAACTCCTTCCCTTTCCAAACCTAAGAGCCTATCTATAGCATGAGATGTGATATCCAAGTCCTTCACATTCCAACACTTAGACCCTTCCTACAGCATGCAATATGATATCTCAATGATTCTAATAACAAACCTGAGACCCGTCCTATAACATGAGATGGGATATCCAACTCCTTCCCATTCCAATCCTGAGACACTTCCGATAGCAGAGATGTGATATCTCAATGCTTATACCAAACCTGAGACCCTTCCTATAACATGAGATGTGATATCCAAATCCTTCCCGTTCCAAACCTGAGACCCTTCCTTTAGCATGAGATGTGATATCCAGCTCCTTCCCATTCCAATCCTGAGACACTTCCGATAGCATGAGATGTGATATCTCAATGCTTCTAATATCAAAACTGAGACCCTCCCTATAGCATGATATGTGATATCTAAGTCCTTCCCATTCCAATCCTGAGACCCTCCCTATAGCATGAGATGTGATATCCAACTCCTTCCCATTCCAATCCTGAGACCCTTCCTATAGCATGAGATATGATATCTCAATACTTCTAATACCAAACGTGAGATCCTTCCGATAACATGAGATGTGATATCCAAATCCTTCCCCTTCCAAACCTGAGACCCTCCCTTTAGCATGAAATGTGATATCCAACTCCTTCCTATTCCAATCCTGAGACTCTTCTGATAGCATGAGATGTGATATCTCAATGCTTCTAATACCAAACCTGAGATCCTTCCGATAGCATGAGATGTGATATCCAATTCCTTCCCATTCCAAACCTGAGACCCTTCCTATTGGATGAGATGTGATATCCAACTCCTTCCCATTCCAACCCTGAGACCCTTCCTATAGCATGAGATTTGATGTCTCAATGCTTCTAATACCAAACCTGAGATCCTTCCTCTAACATGAAATGTGATATCCAACTCCTTCCCTTTCCAAACCTAAGAGCCTATCTATAGCATGAGATGTGATATCCAAGTCCTTCACATTCCAACACTTAGACCCTTCCTACAGCATGCAATATGATATCTCAATGATTCTAATAACAAACCTGAGACCCGTCCTATAACATGAGATGGGATATCCAACTCCTTCCATTCCAATCCTGAGACCCGTCCTATAGCATGAGATGTGATATCTCAAGGCTTATACCAAACCTGAGACCCTTCCTATAGCATGAGATGTGATATCCAACTGCTTCCCATTCCAATCCTGAGACCCTTCCTATAGCATGAGATGTGATATCTCAATGCTTCTAATACCAAACCTGAGATCCTTCCTCTAACATGAAATGTGATATCCAACTCCTTCCCTTTCCAAACCTAAGAGCCTATCTATAGCATGAGATGTGATATCCAAGTCCTTCACATTCCAACACTTAGACCCTTCCTACAGCATGCAATATGATATCTCAATGATTCTAATAACAAACCTGAGACCCGTCCTATAACATGAGATGGGATATCCAACTCCTTCCCATTCCAATCCTGAGACACTTCCGATAGCAGAGATGTGATATCTCAATGCTTATACCAAACCTGAGACCCTTCCTATAACATGAGATGTGATATCCAAATCCTTCCCGTTCCAAACCTGAGACCCTTCCTTTAGCATGAGATGTGATATCCAGCTCCTTCCCATTCCAATCCTGAGACACTTCCGATAGCATGAGATGTGATATCTCAATGCTTCTAATATCAAAACTGAGACCCTCCCTATAGCATGATATGTGATATCTAAGTCCTTCCCATTCCAATCCTGAGACCCTCCCTATAGCATGAGATGTGATATCCAACTCCTTCCCATTCCAATCCTGAGACCCTTCCTATAGCATGAGATATGATATCTCAATACTTCTAATACCAAACGTGAGATCCTTCCGATAACATGAGATGTGATATCCAAATCCTTCCCCTTCCAAACCTGAGACCCTCCCTTTAGCATGAAATGTGATATCCAACTCCTTCCTATTCCAATCCTGAGACTCTTCTGATAGCATGAGATGTGATATCTCAATGCTTCTAATACCAAACCTGAGATCCTTCCGATAGCATGAGATGTGATATCTCAATGCTTCTAATACCAAACCTGAGATCCTTCCTATAACATGAGATGTGATATCCAAATCCTTCCCCTTCCAAACCTGAGACCCTCCCTTTAGCATGAGATGTGATATCTAACTCCTTCCCATTTTATTCCTGAGACCCTTCTGATAGCATGAGATGTGATATCTCAATGCCTCTAATACCAAACCTGAGATCCTACCTCTAACATGAAATGAGATATCCAACTCTTTCCCCTTCCAAACCAGAGAGCCTTCCTATAGCATGAGATGTGATATCCAAGTCCTTCCCATTCCAATACTGAGACCCTTCCTATAGCTTGAGATGTGATATCCAACTCCTTCCCATTCCATTTCTGAGACCCTTCCTATAGCATGAGATGTGATATCTCAATGCTTATACCAAACCTGAGAGCCTACCTATAACATGAGATGTGATATCCAAGTCCATCCCATTCCAATCCTTAGACCCTTCCTACAGCATGCGATGTGATATCTCAATGATTCTAATACCAAACCAGAGACTCTTCCTATAACATGAGATGGGATATCCAACTCCTTCCCATTCCAATTCTGAGACCCTTCCTATACTATGAGACTTGATATCTCAATGCTTCTAATACCAAACCTGAGACCCGTAATATAACATGTGATGTGATATCCAAATCCTTCCCCTTCCAAACATTAGACCCTTCCTTTATCATGAGATGTGATATCCAACTCCTTCCCATTCCAATCCTGAGACCCTTCCGATATCATGAGATGTGATATCTCAAAGCTTCTAATATCAAACTTGAGACCCTCCCTATAGCATGAGATGTGATATCCAAGTCCTTCCCATTCCAATCCTGAGACCCTTCCTATAGCATGAGATGTGATATCTCAATGCTTCTAATACCAAACCTGAGACCCTTCCTATAACATGAGATGGGAATATCCAACTCCTTCCCATTCCAATCTTGAGACCCTTCCGATAGCAGAGATGTGATATCTCAATGCTTATACCAAACCTGAGATCCTTCCTATAACATGAGATGTGATATCCAACTCCTTCCCATTCCAATCCTGAGACACTTCCTATAGCATGAGATGTGATATCTCACTGCTTATACCAAACCTGAGACCCTTCCCATAGCAGGAGATGTGATATCCAACTCCTTCCCATTCCAATCCTCAGACCCTACCTATAGCATGAGGTGTGATATCCAAGTCCTTCCCATTCCAATCCTAAGACACTTCCTATAGCATGAGATGTGATATCTCAATGCTTCTAATACCAAACTTGAGACTCTTCCTATAACATGAGATGGGATATCCAACTCCTTCCCATTCCAATCCTGAGACCCTTTTGATAGCAGAGATGTGATATCTCAATGTTTATACCAAACCTGAGACCCTTCCTACGGCATGAGATGTCATATTCAACTCCTTCCCATTCCAATCCTGAGACCCTTCCTATAGCATGAGATTTGATATCCAACTCCTTCCCATTCCAATCCTGAGACCCTTCCTATAGCATGAGATGTGATGTCTCAATGCTTCTAATACCAAACCTGAGATCCTTCCTATAACATGAGATGTGATATCCAACTCCTTCCATTCCAATCCTGAGACCCTTCCTATAGCATGAGATGTGATGTATCAATGCTTATACCAAACCTGAGATCCTTCCTCTAACATGAAATGTGATATCCAACTCCTTCCCTTTCCAAACCTAAGAGCCTATCTATAGCATGAGATGTGATATCCAAGTCCTTCACATTCCAACACTTAGACCCTTCCTACAGCATGCAATATGATATCTCAATGATTCTAATAACAAACCTGAGACTCGTCCTATAACATGAGATGGGATATCCAACTCCTTCCATTCCAATCCTGAGACCCGTCCTATAGCATGAGATGTGATATCTCAAGGCTTATACCAAACCTGAGACCCTTCCTATAGCATGAGATGTGATATCCAACTGCTTCCCATTCCAATCCTGAGACCCTTCCTATAGCATGAGATGTGATATCTCAATGCTTCTAATACCAAACCTGAGATCCTTCCTCTAACATGAAATGTGATATCCAACTCCTTCCCTTTCCAAACCTAAGAGCCTATCTATAGCATGAGATGTGATATCCAAGTCCTTCACATTCCAACCCTTAGACCCTTCCTACAGCATGCAATATGATATCTCAATGATTCTAATAACAAACCTGAGACCCGTCCTATAACATGAGATGGGATATCCAACTCCTTCCCATTCCAATCCTGAGACACTTCCGATAGCAGAGATGTGATATCTCAATGCTTATACCAAACCTGAGACCCTTCCTATAACATGAGATGTGATATCCAAATCCTTCCCGTTCCAAACTTGAGACCCTTCCTTTAGCATGAGATGTGATATCCAGCTCCTTCCCATTCCAATCCTGAGACACTTCCGATAGCATGAGATGTGATATCTCAATGCTTCTAATATCAAAGCTGAGACCCTCCCTATAGCATGATATGTGATATCTAAGTCCTTCCCATTCCAATCCTGAGACCCTCCCTATAGCATGAGATGTGATATCCAACTCCTTCCCATTCCAATCCTGAGACCCTTCCTATAGCATGAGATATGATATCTCAATACTTCTAATACCAAACGTGAGATCCTTCCGATAACATGAGATGTGATATTCAAATCCTTCCCCTTCCAAACCTGAGACCCTCCCTTTAGCATGAAATGTGATATCCAACTCCTTCCTATTCCAATCCTGAGACTCTTCTGATAGCATGAGATGTGATATCTCAATGCTTCTAATACCAAACCTGAGATCCTTCCGATAGCATGAGATGTGATATCTCAATGCTTCTAATACCAAACCTGAGATCCTTCCTATAACATGAGATGTGATATCCAAATCCTTCCCCTTCCAAACCTGAGACCCTCCCTTTAGCATGAGATGTGATATCTCAATGCCTCTAATACCAAACCTGAGATCCTTCCGATAGCATGAGATGTGATATCTCAATGCTTCTAATACAAAACCTGAGATCCTTCCTATAACATGAGATGTGATATCCAAATCCTTCCCATTCCATTCCTGAGACCCTTCTGATAGCATGAGATGTGATATCTCAATGCCTCTAATACCAAACCTGAGATCCTACCTCTAACATGAAATGAGATATCCAACTCTTTCCCCTTCCAAACCTGAGAGCCTTCCTATAGCATGAGATGTGATATCCAAGTCCTTCCCATTCCAATACTGAGACCCTTCCTATAGCTTGAGATGTGATATCCAACTCCTTCCCATTCCAATTCTGAGACCCTTCCTATAGCATGAGATGTGATATCTCAATGCTTATACCAAACCTGAGAGCCTACCTATAGCATGAGATGTGATATCCAAGTCCATCCCATTCCAATCCTTAGACCCTTCCTACAGCATGCGATGTGATATCTCAATGATTATAATACCAAACCAGAGACTCTTCCTATAACATGAGATGGGATATCCAACTCCTTCCCATTCCAATTCTGAGACCCTTCCTATACTATGAGACTTGATATCTCAATGCTTCTAATACCAAACCTGAGACCCGTAATATAACATGAGATGTGATATCCAAATCCTTCCCCTTCCAAACCTTAGACCCTTCCTTTATCATGAGATGTGATATCCAACTCCTTCCCATTCCAATCCTGAGACCCTTCCGATATCATGAGATGTGATATCTCAAAGCTTCTAATATCAAACTTGAGACCCTCCCTATAGCATGAGATGTGATATCCAAGTCCTTCCCATTCCAATCCTGAGACCCTTCCTATAGCATGAGATGTGATATCTCAATGCTTCTAATACCAAACCTGAGACCCTTCCTATAACATGAGATGGGAATATCCAACTCCTTCCCATTCCAATCTTGAGACCCTTCCGATAGCAGAGATGTGATATCTCAATGCTTATACCAAACCTGAGATCCTTCCTATAACATGAGATGTGATATCCAACTCCTTCCCATTCCAATCCTGAGACACTTCCTATAGCATGAGATGTGATATCTCACTGCTTATACCAAACCTGAGACCCTTCCCATAGCAGGAGATGTGATATCCAACTCCTTCCCATTCCAACCTGAGACACTTCCTATAGCATGAGAAGGGATATCCAACTCCTTCCCAATCCAAGCCTGAGACCCTTCCGATAGCAGAGATGTGATATCTCAATGCTTATACCAAACCTGAGACCCTTCCTATGGCATGAGATGTGATATCCAACTCCTTGCCATTCAAATCCTGAGACCCTTCCTATAGCATGAGAAGGGATATCCAACTCCTTCCCAATCCAATCCTGAGACCCTTCCGATAGCAGCGACGTGATATCTCAATGCTTCTACCAAACCTGAGACCCTTCCTTTAGCATGAGATGTGATATCCAAATCCTTCACATTCCAATCCTGAGACCCTTCCTATAGCATGAGATGTGATATCTCAATGCTTCTAATACCAAACCTGAGATCCTTCCTATAACATGAGATGTGATATCCAATTCCTTCCCATTCCAAACCTGAGACCCTTCCTATTGGATGAGATGTGATATCCAACTCCTTCCCATTCCAACCCTGAGACCCTTCCTATAGCATGAGATGTGATGTCTCAATGCGTCTAATACCAAACCTGAGATCCTTCCTATAACATGAGATGTGATATCCAACTCCTTCCATTCCAATCCTGAGACCCGTCCTATAGCATGAGATGTGATATCTCAATGCTTATACCAAACCTGAGACCCTTCCTATAGCATGAGATGTGATATCCAAGTCCTTCACATTCCAACCCTTAGACCCTTCCTACAGCATGCAATATGATATCTCAATGATTCTAATAACAAACCTGAGACCCGTCCTATAACATGAGATGGGATATCCAACTCCTTCCCATTCCAATCCTGAGACACTTCCGATAGCAGAGATGTGATATCTCAATGCTTATACCAAACCTGAGACCCTTCCTATAACATGAGATGTGATATCCAAATCCTTCCCGTTCCAAACCTGAGACCCTTCCTTTAGCATGAGATGTGATATCCAGCTCCTTCCCATTCCAATCCTGAGACACTTCCGATAGCATGAGATGTGATATCTCAATGCTTCTAATATCAAAACTGAGACCCTCCCTATAGCATGATATGTGATATCTAAGTCCTTCCCATTCCAATCCTGAGACCCTCCCTATAGCATGAGATGTGATATCCAACTCCTTCCCATTCCAATCCTGAGACCCTTCCTATAGCATGAGATATGATATCTCAATACTTCTAATACCAAACCTGAGATCCTTCCGATAGCATGAGATGTGATATCTCAATGCTTCTAATATCAAAACTGAGACCCTCCCTATAGCATGATATGTGATATCCAAATCCTTCCCCTTCCAAACCTGAGACCCTCCCTTTAGCATGAGATGTGATATCTAACTCCTTCCCATTCCATTCCTGAGACCCTTCTGATAGCATGAGATGTGATATCTCAATGCCTCTAATACCAAACCTGAGATCCTACCTCTAACATGAAATGAGATATCCAACTCTTTCCCCTTCCAAACCTGAGAGCCTTCCTATAGCATGAGATGTGATATCCAAGTCCTTCCCATTCCAATACTGAGACCCTTCCTATAGCTTGAGATGTGATATCCAACTCCTTCCCATTCCAATTCTGAGACCCTTCCTATAGCATGAGATGTTATATCTCAATGCTTATACCAAACCTGAGAGCCTACCTATAGCATGAGATGTGATATCCAAGTCCATCCCATTCCAATCCTTAGACCCTTCCTACAGCATGCGATGTGATATCTCAATGATTCTAATACCAAACCAGAGACTCTTCCTATAACATGAGATGGGATATCCAACTCCTTCCCATTCCAATTCTGAGACCCTTCCTATACTATGAGACTTGATATCTCAATGCTTCTAATACCAAACCTGAGACCCGTAATATAACATGAGATGTGATATCCAAATCCTTCCCCTTCCAAACCTTAGACCCTTCCTTTATCATGAGATGTGATATCCAACTCCTTCCCATTCCAATCCTGAGACCCTTCCGATATCATGAGATGTGATATCTCAAAGCTTCTAATATCAAACTTGAGACCCTCCCTATAGCATGAGATGTGATATCCAAGTCCTTCCCATTCCAATCCTGAGACCCTTCCTATAGCATGAGATGTGATATCTCAATGCTTCTAATACCAAACCTGAGACCCTTCCTATAACATGAGATGGGAATATCCAACTCCTTCCCATTCCAATCTTGAGACCCTTCCGATAGCAGAGATGTGATATCTCAATGCTTATACCAAACCTGAGATCCTTCCTATAACATGAGATGTGATATCCAACTCCTTCCCATTCCAATCCTGAGACACTTCCTATAGCATGAGATGTGATATCTCACTGCTTATACCAAACCTGAGACCCTTCCCATAGCAGGAGATGTGATATCCAACTCCTTCCCATTCCAATCCTCAGACCCTTCCTATAGCATGAGATGTGATATCTCAATGCTTCTAATGTCAAACTTGAGACCCTACCTATAGCATGAGATGTGATATCCAAGTCCTTCCCATTCCAATCCTAAGACACTTCCTATAGCATGAGATGTGATATCTCAATGCTTCTAATACCAAACTTGAGACTCTTCCTATAACATGAGATGGGATATCCAACTCCTTCCCATTCCAATCCTGAGACCCTTTTGATAGCAGAGATGTGATATCTCAATGTTTATACCAAACCTGAGACCCTTCCTACGGCATGAGATGTCATATTCAACTCCTTCCCATTCCAATCCTGAGACCCTTCCTATAGCATGAGATTTGATATCCAACTCCTTCCCATTCCAATCCTGAGACCCTTCCTATAGCATGAGATGTGATGTCTCAATGCTTCTAATACCAAACCTGAGATCCTTCCTATAACATGAGATGTGATATCCAACTCCTTCCATTCCAATCCTGAGACCCTTCCTATAGCATGAGATGTGATATCTCAATGCTTATACCAAACCTGAGACCCTTCCTATAGCATGAGATGTGATATCCAACTCCTTCCCATTCCAATCCTGAGACCCTTCCTATAGCATGAGATGTGATATCTCAATGCTTCTAATACCAAACCTGAGATCCTTCCTCTAACATGAAATGTGAGATCCAACTCCTTCCCTTTCCAAACCTAAGAGCCTATCTATAGCATGAGATGTGATATCCAAGTCCTTCACATTCCAACCCTTAGACCCTTCCTACAGCATGCAATATGATATCTCAATGATTCCAATAACAAACCTGAGACCCGTCATATAACATGAGATGGGATATCCAACTCCTTCCCATTCCAATCCTGAGACACTTCCGATAGCAGAGATGTGATATCTCAATGTTTATACCAAACCTGAGACCCTTCCTATAACATGAGATGTGATATCCAACTCCTTCCCGTTCCAAACCTGAGACCCTTCCTTTAGCATGAGATGTGATATCCAGCTCCTTCCCATTCCGATCCTGAGACACTTCCGATAGCATGAGATGTGATATCTCAATGCTTATACCAAACCTGAGACCCTTCCTATGGCATGAGATGTGATATCCAACTCCTTGCCATTCAAATCCTGAGACCCTTCCTATAGCATGAGAAGGGATATCCAACTCCTTCCCAATCCAATCCTGAGACCCTTCCGATAGCAGCGACGTGATATCTCAATGCTTCTACCAAACCTGAGACCCTTCCTTTAGCATGAGATGTGATATCCAAATCCTTCACATTCCAATCCTGAGACCCTTCCTATAGCATGAGATGTGATATCTCAATGCTTCTAATACCAAACCTGAGATCCTTCCTATAACATGAGATGTGATATCCAATTCCTTCCCATTCCAAACCTGAGACCCTTCCTATTGGATGAGATGTGATATCCAACTCCTTCCCATTCCAACCCTGAGACCCTTCCTATAGCATGAGATGTGATGTCTCAATGCGTCTAATACCAAACCTGAGATCCTTCCTATAACATGAGATGTGATATCCAACTCCTTCCATTCCATCTCTTGCTATAGGAAGGGTCTCAGGATTGGAATGGGTAGGAGTTGGATATTACTTTCTTGCTATAGGAAGGGTCTCATGTTTGGAATGGGAAGGAGTTGGATATCACATATGCTATAGTTAGTGTCTCAGGTTTGGAACGGGAAGGAGTTGGATATCACATCTCATGCTATAGGAAGGGTCTCAGATTTGGTATAAGCATTGAGATATCACATCTCATGCTATAGGAAGGGTCTCAGGATTGGATTGGGAAGGAGTTGTATATGACATCTCAGGCCATAGGAAGGGTCTCAGGATTGGTATAAGCATTGAGATATCACATCTCTGCTATCGGAAGGGTCTCAGGATTGGAATGGGAAGGAGTTGGATATCCCATCTCATGTTAAAGGAAGGGTCTCAGGTTTGGTATTAGAAGCATTGAGATATCACATCTCATGCTATAGGAAGGGTCTCAGGATTGGAATGGGGAGGACTTGGATGTCACATCTCATGCTATAGTGAGGGTCTCAAGTTTGATATTAGAAGCACATCTCATGTTATAGGAAGGATCTCAGGTTTGGTATTAGAAGCATTGCGATATCACATCTCATGCTATCGGAAGGATCTCAGGTTTGGTATTAGAAGTATTGAGATATCACATCTCATGCTATAGGAAGGGTCTCAGGATTGGAATGGGAAGGAGTTGGATATCACATCTCATGCTAAAGGAAGGGTCTCAGGTTTGGTAGAAGCATTGAGATATCACATCTCATGCTATAGGAAGGGTCTCGGGATTGGAATGGGAAGGACTTAGATATCACATATCATGCTATAGGGAGGGTCTCAGTTTTGATATTAGAAGCATTGAGATATCACATCTCATGCTATCGGAAGTGTCTCAGGATTGGAATGGGAAGGAGCTGGATATCACATCTCATGCTAAAGGAAGGGTCTCAGGTTTGGAACGGGAAGGAGTTGGATATCACATCTCATGTTATAGGAAGGGTCTCAGGTTTGGTATAAACATTGAGATATCACATCTCTGATAAACCAGAGACTCTTACTATAACATGAGATGGGATATCCAACTCCTTCCCATTCCAATCCTGAGCCGCTTCCGATAGCAGAGATGTGATATCTCAATGCTTTACCAAACCTGAGACCCTTCCTATAACATGAGATGTGATATCCAACTCCTTCCCGTTCCAAACCTGAGACACTAACTATAGCATATGTGATATCCAACTCCTTCCCATTCCAAACATGAGACCCTTCCTATAGCAAGAAAGTAATATCCAACTCCTACCCATTCCAATCCTGAGACCCTTCCTATAGCAAGAGATGTGATATCCAAATCCTTCCCATTCCAATCCTGAGACCCTTCCTATAACATGAGATGTGATATCCAACTCCTTCCCATTCCAACCTGAGACACTTCCTATAGCATGAGAAGGGATATCCAACTCCTTCCCAATCCAATCCTGAGACCCTTCCGATAGCAGAGATGTGATATCTCAATGCTTATACCAAACCTGAGACCCTTCCTATGGCATGAGATGTGATATCCAACTCCTTGCCATTCAAATCCTGAGACCCTTCCTATAGCATGAGAAGGGATATCCAACTCCTGCCCAATCCAATCCTGAGACCCTTCCGATAGCAGAGACGTGATATCTCAATGCTTCTACCAAACCTGAGACCCTTCCTTTAGCATGAGATGTGATATCCAAATCCTTCACATTCCAATCCTGAGACCCTTCCTATAGCATGAGATGTGATATCTCAATGCTTCTAATACCAAACCTGAGATCCTTCCTATAACATAAGATGTGATATCCAATCCCTTCCCATTCCAAACCTGAGACCCTTCCTATTGGATGAGAGGTGATATCCAACTCCTTCCCATTCCAACCCTGAGACCCTTCCTATAGCATGAGATGTGATGTCTCAATGCTTCTAATACCAAACCTGAGATCCTTCCTATAACATGAGATGTGATATCCAACTCCTTCCATTCCAATCCTGAGACCCGTCCTATAGCATTAGATGTGATATCTCAATGCTTATACCAAACCTGAGACCCTTCCTATAGCATGAGATGTGATATCCAACTACTTCCCATTCCAATCCTGAGACCCTTCCTATAGCATGAGATGTGATATCTCAATGCTTCTAATACCAAACCTGAGATCCTTCCTCTAACATGAAATGTGATATCCAACTCCTTCCCTTTCCAAACCTAAGAGCATATCTATAGCATGAGATGTGATATCCAAGTCCTTCCCATTCCAACCCTTAGACCCTTCCTACAGCATGCAATATGATATCTCAATGATTCTAATAACAAACCTGAGACCCGTCCTATAACATGAGATGGGATATCCAACTCCTTCCCATTCCAATCCTGAGACACTTCCGATAGCAGAGATGTGATATCTCAATGCTTATACCAAACCTGAGACCCTTCCTATAACATGAGATGTGATATCCAAATCCTTCCCGTTCCAAACCTGAGACCCTTCCTTTAGCATGAGATGTGATATCCAGCTCCTTCCCATTCCAATCCTGAGACACTTCCGATAGCATGAGATGTGATATCTCAATGCTTCTAATATCAAAACTGAGACCCTCCCTATAGCATGATATGTGATATCTAAGTCCTTCCCATTCCAATCCTGAGACACTCCCTATAGCATGAGATGTGATATCCAACTCTTTCCCATTCCAATCCTGAGACCCTTCCTATAGCATGAGATATGATATCTCAATACTTCTAATACCAAACGTGAGATCCTTCCGATAACATGAGATGTGATATCCAAATCCTTCCCCTTCCAAACCTGAGACCCTCCCTTTAGCATGAGATGTGATATCCAACTCCTTCCCATTCCAATCCTGAGACCCTTCTGATAGCATGAGATGTGATATCTCAATGCTTCTAATACCAAACCTGAGATCCTTCCGATAGCATGAGATGTGATATCTCAATGCTTCTAATACCAAACCTGAGATCCTTCCTATAACATGAGATGTGATATCCAAATCCTTCCCCTTCCAAACCTGAGACCCTCCCTTTAGCATGAGATGTGATATCCAACTCCTTCCCATTCCATTCCTGAGACCCTTCTGATAGCATGAGATGTGATATCTCAATGCCTCTAATACCAAACCTGAGCTCCTACCTCTAACATGAAATGTGATATCCAACTCTTTCCCCTTCCAAACCTGAGAGCCTTCCTATAGCATGAGATGTGATATCCAAGTCCTTCCCATTCCAATCCTGAGACCCTTCCTATAGCTTGAGATGTGATATCCAACTCCTTCCCATTCCAATTCTGAGACCCTTCCTATACTCTGAGACTTGATATCTCAATGCTTCTAATACCAAACCTGAGACCCGTAATATAACATGAGATGTGATATCCAAATCCTTCCCCTTCCAAACCTTAGACCCTTCCTTTATCATGAGATGTGATATCCAACTCCTTCCCATTCCAATCCTGAGACCCTTCCGATATCATGAGATGTGATATCTCAAAGCTTCTAATATCAAACTTGAGACCCTCCCTATAGCATGAGATGTGATATCCAAGTCCTTCCCATTCCAATCCTGAGACCCTTCCTATAGCATGAGATGTGATATCTCAATGCTTCTAATACCAAACCTGAGACCCTTCCTATAACATGAGATGGGAATATCCAACTCCTTCCCATTCCAATCCTGAGACCCTTCCGATAGCAGAGATGTGATATCTCAATGCTTATACCAAACCTGAGACCCTTCCTATGGCATGAGATGTGATATCCAACTCCTTGCCATTCAAATCCTGAGACCCTTCCTATAGCATGAGAAGGGATATCCAACTCCTTCCCAATCCAATCCTGAGACCCTTCCGATAGCAGAGACGTGATATCTCAATGCTTCTACCAAACCTGAGACCCTTCCTTTAGCATGAGATGTGATATCCAAATCCTTCACATTCCAATCCTGAGACCCTTCCTATAGCATGAGATGTGATATCTCAATGCTTCTAATACCAAACCTGAGATCCTTCCTATAACATGAGATGTGATATCCAATTCCTTCCCATTCCAAACCTGAGACCCTTCCTATTGGATGAGATGTGATATCCAACTCCTTCCCATTCCAACCCTGAGACCCTTCCTATAGCATGAGATGTGATGTCTCAATGCTTCTAATACCAAACCTGAGATCCTTCCTATAACATGAGATGTGATATCCAACTCCTTCCATTCCAATCCTGAGACCCGTCCTGTAGCATGAGATGTGATATCTCAATGCTTATACCAAACCTGAGACCCTTCCTATAGCATGAGATGTGATATCCAACTACTTCCCATTCCAATCCTGAGACCCTTCCTATAGCATGAGATGTGATATCCAAGTCCTTCCCATTCCAACCCTGAGACCCTTCCTATAGCATGAGATGTGATGTCTCAATGCTTCTAATACCAAACCTGAGATCCTTCCTATAACATGAGATGTGATATCCAACTCCTTCCATTCCAATCCTGAGACCCGTCCTATAGCATTAGATGTGATATCTCAATGCTTATACCAAACCTGAGACCCTTCCTATAGCATGAGATGTGATATCCAACTACTTCCCATTCCAATCCTGAGACCCTTCCTATAGCATGAGATGTGATATCTCAATGCTTCTAATACCAAACCTGAGATCCTTCCTCTAACATGAAATGTGATATCCAACTCCTTCCCTTTCCAAACCTAAGAGCCTATCTATAGCATGAGATGTGATATCCAAGTCCTTCCCATTCCAACCCTTAGACCCTTCCTACAGCATGCAATATGATATCTCAATGATTCTAATAACAAACCTGAGACCCGTCCTATAACATGAGATGGGATATCCAACTCCTTCCCATTCCAATCCTGAGACACTTCCGATAGCAGAGATGTGATATCTCAATGCTTATACCAAACCTGAGACCCTTCCTATAACATGAGATGTGATATCCAAATCCTTCCCGTTCCAAACCTGAGACCCTTCCTTTAGCATGAGATGTGATATCCAGCTCCTTCCCATTCCAATCCTGAGACACTTCCGATAGCATGAGATGTGATATCTCAATGCTTCTAATATCAAAACTGAGACCCCCCCTATAGCATGATATGTGATATCTAAGTCCTTCCCATTCCAATCCTGAGACACTCCCTATAGCATGAGATGTGATATCCAACTCTTTCCCATTCCAATCCTGAGACCCTTCCTATAGCATGAGATATGATATCTCAATACTTCCAATACCAAACGTGAGATCCTTCCGATAACATGAGATGTGATATCCAAATCCTTCCCCTTCCAAACCTGAGACCCTCCCTTTAGCATGAGATGTGATATCCAACTCCTTCCCATTCCAATCCTGAGACCCTTCTGATAGCATGAGATGTGATATCTCAATGCTTCTAATACCAAACCTGAGATCCTTCCGATAGCATGAGATGTGATATCTCAATGCTTCTAATACCAAACCTGAGATCCTTCCTATAACATGAGATGTGATATCCAAATCCTTCCCCTTCCAAACCTGAGACCCTCCCTTTAGCATGAGATGTGATATCCAACTCCTTCCCATTCCATTCCTGAGACCCTTCTGATAGCATGAGATGTGATATCTCAATGCCTCTAATACCAAACCTGAGACCTCTAACATGAAATGTGATATCCAACTCTTTCCCCTTCCAAACCTGAGAGCCTTCCTATAGCATGAGATGTGATATCCAAGTCCTTCCCATTCCAATTCTGAGACCCTTCTTATACTCTGAGACTTGATATCTCAATGCTTCTAATACCAAACCTGAGACCCGTAATATAACATGAGATGTGATATCCAAATCCTTCCCCTTCCAAACCTTAGACCCTTCCTTTATCATGAGATGTGATATCCAACTCCTTCCCATTCCAATCCTGAGACCCTTCCGATATCATGAGATGTGATATCTCAAAGCTTCTAATATCAAACTTGAGACCCTCCCTATAGCATGAGATGTGATATCCAAGTCCTTCCCATTCCAATCCTGAGACACTTCCTATAGCATGAGATGTGATATCTCAATGCTTCTAATACCAAACCTGAGACCCTTCCTATAACATGAGATGGGAATATCCAACTCCTTCCCATTCCAATCCTGAGACCCTTCCGATAGCAGAGATGTGATATCTCAATGCTTATACCAAACCTGAGACCCTTCCTATGGCATGAGATGTGATATCCAACTCCTTGCCATTCAAATCCTGAGACCCTTCCTATAGCATGAGAAGGGATATCCAACTCCTTCCCAATCCAATCCTGAGACCCTTCCGATAGCAGAGACGTGATATCTCAATGCTTCTACCAAACCTGAGACCCTTCCTTTAGCATGAGATGTGATATCCAAATCCTTCACATTCCAATCCTGAGACTCTTCCTATAGCATGAGATGTGATATCTCAATGCTTCTAATACCAAACCTGAGATCCTTCCTATAACATAAGATGTGATATCCAATTCCTTCCCATTCCAAACCTGAGACCCTTCCTATTGGATGAGATGTGATATCCAACTCCTTCCCATTCCAACCCTGAGACCCTTCCTATAGCATGAGATGTGATGTCTCAATGCTTCTAATACCAAACCTGAGATCCTTCCTATAACATGAGATGTGATATCCAACTCCTTCCATTCCAATCCTGAGACCCGTCCTATAGCATGAGATGTGATATCTCAATGCTTATACCAAACCTGAGACCCTTCCTATAGCATGAGATGTGATATACAACTACTTCCCATTCCAATCCTGAGACGATTCCTATAGCATGAGATGTGATATCTCAATGCTTCTAATACCAAACCTGAGATCCTTCCTCTAACATGAAATGTGATATCCAACTCCTTCCCTTTCCAAACCTAAGAGCCTATCTATAGCATGAGATGTGATATCCAAGTCCTTCCCATTCCAATCCTTAGACCCTTCCTACAGCATGCAATATGATATCTCAATGATTCTAATAACAAACCTGAGACCCGTCCTATAGCATGAGATATGATATCCAAGTCCTTCCCATTCCAATCCTGAGACCCTTCCTATAACATGAAATGTGATATCCAACTCCTTCCCATTCCAACCTGAGACCCTTCCTATAGCATGAGATGGGATATCCAACTTCTTCCAAATCCAATACTGATACCCTTCCGATAGCAAGAGATGTGATATCCCAATGCTTCTACCAAACCTGAGACCCATACTATGGCATGAGATGTGATATCAAACTCCTTTCCATTCCAATCCTGAGACCCTTCCTATAGCTTGAGGTGTGATATCCAACTCCTTCCCATTCCAATTCTGAGACCCTTCTTATACCATGAGACTTGATATCTCAATACTTCTAATACCAAACCTGAGACCCGTCCTATAACATGAGATGTGATATCCAAATCCTTCCCCTTCCAAACCTTAGACCCTTCCTTTATCATGAGATGTGGTATCCAACTCCTTCCCATTCCAATCCTGAGACCCTTCTGATAGCATGAGATGTGATATCTCAATGCTTCTAATACCAAACCTGAGATCCTTCCGATAACATGAGATGTGATATCTCAATGCTTCTAATACCAAACCTGAGATCCTTCCTATAACATGAGATGTGATATCCAAATCCTTCCCCTTCCAAACCTGAGACCCTCCCTTTAGCATGAGATGTGATATCCAACTCCTTCCCATTCCATTCCTGAGACCCTTCTGATAGCATGAGATGTGATATCTCAATGCCTCTAACACCAAACCTGAGATCCTACCTCTAACATGAAATGTGATATCCAACTCTTTCCCCTTCCAAACCTGAGAGCCTTCCTATAGCATGAGATGTGATATCCAGGTCCTTCCCATTCCAATCCAGAGACCCTTCCTATAGCTTGAGATGTGATATCCAACTCCTTCCCATTCCAATTCTGAGACCCTTCCTATACTCTGAGACTTGATATCTCAATGCTTCTAATACCAAACCTGAGACCCGTAATATAACATGAGATGTGATATCCAAATCCTTCCCCTTCCAAACCTTAGACCCTTCCTTTATCATGAGATGTGATATCCAAATCCTTCCCATTCCAATCCTGAGACCCTTCCGATATCATGAGATGTGATATCTCAAAGCTTCTAATATCAAACTTGAGACCCTCCCTATAGCATGAGATGTGATATCCAAGTCCTTCCCATTCCAATCCTGAGACCCTTCCTATAGCATGAGATGTGATATCTCAATGCTTCTAATACCAAACCTGAGACCCTTCCTATAACATGAGATGGGAATATCCAACTCCTTCCCATTCCAATCCTGAGACCCTTCCGATAGCAGAGACGTGATATCTCAATGCTTCTACCAAACCTGAGACCCTTCCTTTAGCATGAGATGTGATATCCAAATCCTTCACATTCCAATCCTGAGACCCTTCCTATAGCATGAGATGTGATATCTCAATGCTTCTAATACCAAACCTGAGATCCTTCCTATAACATGAGATGTGATATCCAATTCCTTCCCATTCCAAACCTGAGACCCTTCCTATAGCATGAGAAGGGATATCCAACTCCTTCCCAATCCAATCCTGAGACCCTTCCGATAGCAGAGACGTGATATCTCAATGCTTCTACCAAACCTGAGACCCTTCCTTTAGCATGAGATGTGATATCCAAATCCTTCACATTCCAATCCTGAGACCCTTCCTATAGCATGAGATGTGATATCTCAATGCTTCTAATACCAAACCTGAGATCCTTCCTATAACATGAGATGTGATATCCAACTCCTTCCCATTCCAACCCTGAGACCCTTCCTATAGCATGAGATGTGATGTCTCAATGCTTCTAATACCAAACCTGAGATCCTTCCTATAACATGAGATGTGATATCCAACTCCTTCCATTCCAATCCTGAGACCCGTCCTATAGCATGAGATGTGATATCTCAATGCTTATACCAAACCTGAGACCCTTCCTATAGCATGAGATGTGATATCCAACTACTTCCCATTCCAATCCTGAGACCCTTCCTATAGCATGAGATGTGATATCTCAATGCTTCTAATACCAAACCTGAGATCCTTCCTCTAACATGAAATGTGATATCCAACTCCTTCCCTTTCCAAACCTAAGAGCCTATCTATAGCATGAGATGTGATATCCAAGTCCTTCCCATTCCAATCCTTAGACCCTTCCTACAGCATGCAATATGATATCTCAATGATTCTAATAACAAACCTGAGACCCGTCCTATAGCATGAGATGATATCCAAGTCCTTCCCATTCCAATCCTGAGACCCTTCCTATAACATGAAATGTGATTTCCAACTCCTTCCCATTCCAACCTGAGACCCTTCCTATAGCATGAGATGGGATATCCAACTTCTTCCAAATCCAATACTGATACCCTTCCGATAGCATGAGATGTGATATCCCAATGCTTCTACCAAACCTGAGACCCATACTATGGCATGAGATGTGATATCAAACTCCTTTCCATTCCAATCCTGAGACCCTTCCTATAGCTTGAGGTGTGATATCCAACTCCTTCCCATTCCAATTCTGAGACCCTTCTTATACCATGAGACTTGATATCTCAATGCTTCTAATACCAAACCTGAGACCCGTCCTATAACATGAGATGTGATATCCAAATCCTTCCCCTTCCAAACCTTAGACCCTTCCTTTATCATGAGATGTGGTATCCAACTCCTTCCCATTCCAATCCTGAGACCCTTCTGATAGCATGAGATGTGATATCTCAATGCTTCTAATACCAAACCTGAGATCCTTCCGATAGCATGAGATGTGATATCTCAATGCTTCTAATACCAAACCTGAGATCCTTCCTATAACATGAGATGTGATATCCAAATCCTTCCCCTTCCAAACCTGAGACCCTCCCTTTAGCATGAGATGTGATATCCAACTCCTTCCCATTCCATTCCTGAGACCCTTCTGATAGCATGAGATGTGATATCTCAATGCCTCTAACACCAAACCTGAGATCCTACCTCTAACATGAAATGTGATATCCAACTCTTTCCCCTTCCAAACCTGAGAGCCTTCCTATAGCATGAGATGTGATATCCAGGTCCTTCCCATTCCAATCCAGAGACCCTTCCTATAGCTTGAGATGTGATATCCAACTCCTTCCCATTCCAATTCTGAGACCCTTCCTATACTCTGAGACTTGATATCTCAATGCTTCTAATACCAAACCTGAGACCCGTAATATAACATGAGATGTGATATCCAAATCCTTCCCCTTCCAAACCTTAGACCCTTCCTTTATCATGAGATGTGATATCCAACTCCTTCCCATTCCAATCCTGAGACCCTTCCGATATCATGAGATGTGATATCTCAAAGCTTCTAATATCAAACTTGAGACCCTCCCTATAGCATGAGATGTGATATCCAAGTCCTTCCCATTCCAATCCTGAGACCCTTCCTATAGCATGAGATGTGATATCTCAATGCTTCTAATACCAAACCTGAGACCCTTCCTATAACATGAGATGGGAATATCCAACTCCTTCCCATTCCAATCCTGAGACCCTTCCGATAGCAGAGATGTGATATCTCAATGCTTATACCAAACCTGAGACCCTTCCTATGGCATGAGATGTGATATCCAACTCCTTGCCATTCAAATCCTGAGACCCTTCCTATAGCATGAGAAGGGATATCCAACTCCTTCCCAATCCAATCCTGAGACCCTTCCGATAGCAGAGACGTGATATCTCAATGCTTCTACCAAACCTGAGACCCTTTCTTTAGCATGAGATGTGATATCCAAATCCTTCACATTCCAATCCTGAGACCCTTCCTATAGCATGAGATGTGATATCTCAATGCTTCTAATACCAAACCTGAGATCCTTCCTATAACATGAGATGTGATATCCAATTCCTTCCCATTCCAAACCTGAGACCCTTCCTATTGGATGAGATGTGATATCCAACTCCTTCCCATTCCAACCCTGAGACCCTTCCTATAGCATGAGATGTGATGTCTCAATGCTTCTAATACCAAACCTGAGATCCTTCCTATAACATGAGATGTGATATCCAACTCCTTCCATTCCAATCCTGAGACCCGTCCTATAGCATGAGATGTGATATCTCAATGCTTATACCAAACCTGAGACCCTTCCTATAGCATGAGATGTGATATCCAACTACTTCCCATTCCAATCCTGAGACCCTTCCTATAGCATGAGATGTGATATCTCAATGCTTCTAATACCAAACCTGAGATCCTTCCTCTAACATGAAATGTGATATCCAACTCCTTCCCTTTCCAAACCTAAGAGCCTATCTATAGCATGAGATGTGATATCCAAGTCCTTCCCATTCCAATCCTTAGACCCTTCCTACAGCATGCAATATGATATCTCAATGATTCTAATAACAAACCTGAGACCCGTCCTATAGCATGAGATATGATATCCAAGTCCTTCCCATTCCAATCCTGAGACCCTTCCTATAACATGAAATGTGATATCCAACTCCTTCCCATTCCAACCTGAGACCCTTCCTATAGCATGAGATGGGATATCCAACTTCTTCCAAATCCAATACTGATACCCTTCCGATAGCATGAGATGTGATATCCCAATGCTTCTACCAAACCTGAGACCCATACTATGGCATGAGATGTGATATCAAACTCCTTTCCATTCCAATCCTGAGACCCTTCCTATAGTTTGAGGTGTGATATCCAACTCCTTCCCATTCCAATTCTGAGACCCTTCTTATACCATGAGACTTGATATCTCAATGCTTCTAATACCAAACCTGAGACCCGTCCTATAACATGAGATGTGATATCCAAATCCTTCCCCTTCCAAACCTTAGACCCTTCCTTTATCATGAGATGTGGTATCCAACTCCTTCCCATTCCAATCCTGAGACCCTTCCGATATCATGAGATTTGTTATTTCAATGCTTCTAATATCAAACTTGAGACCCTCCCTATAGCATGAGATGTGACATCCAAGTCCTTCCCATTCCAATCCTGAGACCCTTCCTATAGCATGAGATGTGATATCTCTATGCTTCTAATACCAAACCTGAGACCCTTCCTATAACATGAGATGGGATATCCAACTCCTTCCCATTCCAATCCTGAGACCCTTCCGATAGCAGAGATGTGATATCTCAATGCTTATACCAAACCTGAGACCCTTCCTATGGCCTGAGATGTCATATACAACTCCTTCCCATTCCAATCCTGAGACCCTTCCTTTAGCATGAGATGTGATATCTCAATGCTTATACCAAATCTGAGACCCTTCCTATAGCATGAGATGTGATATCTCAATGCTTATACCAAACCTGAGAGCCTACCTATAGCATGAGATGTGATATCCAAGTCCATCCCATTCCAATCCTTAGACCCTTCCTACAGCATGCAATGTGATATCTCAATGATTCTAATACCAAACCAGAGACTCTTACTATAACATGAGATGGGATATCCAACTCCTTCCCATTCCAATCCTGAGCCGCTTCCGATAGCAGAGATGTGATATCTCAATGCTTATACCAAACCTGAGACCCTTCCTATAACATGAGATGTGATATCCAACTCCTTCCCGTTCCAAACCTGAGACACTAACTATAGCATATGTGATATCCAACTCCTTCCCATTCCAAACATGAGACCCTTCCTATAGCAAGAAAGTAATATCCAACTCCTACCCATTCCAATCCTGAGACCCTTCCTATAGCAAGAGATGTGATATCCAAATCCTTCCCATTCCAATCCTGAGACCCTTCCTATAACATGAGATGTGATATCCAACTCCTTCCCATTCCAACCTGAGACACTTCCTATAGCATGAGAAGGGATATCCAACTCCTTCCCAATCCAATCCTGAGACCCTTCCGATAGCAGAGATGTGATATCTCAATGCTTATACCAAACCTGAGACGCTTCCTATGGCATGAGATGTGATATCCACTCCTTGCCATTCAAATCCTGAGACCCTTCCTATAGCATGAGAAGGGATATCCAACTCCTTCCCAATCCAATCCTGAGACCCTTCTGTTAAGACAGATTTCTGAACTCTGTCCTGGTGGCGCAGAAGTTCAGAAGGCCAACCTAATTACTTGGAACAGGGTAACCTCTGGACAAGCCAGACCAATCAAGGTAGCGATCGCGGCGGTCAAGACTAGGTCTCAAGAGGGGTGAGGGTGACTGAAAGCCCGCAATGAGCACACAAAGCAAGAGCGCTTACAAACTACTCCAAACAGTTGTTATATGAAAAATAGATACACATTTATTTTAAGGCCTTTAAAATAATGACCGTAGCGAGAAAATCACAATATCACAATATTAAACCAACACATACCATATCAACACAATATATATACAAATACACAGTCGCAAGCGTTTAAAGCACAAAATATGTAGTCCCCCTGAAAGGAAAGGAAAACAGGCAGTGCGATAACGCTTTAGACTCAGTTCGCCTTCAGAGGCACCTAACTAGATGGAAGTCCGAGCCCTGCGAAGAGTGGAGCCTTGTGCTCAAAGTACCTGCCACGCCGGTGCCAACGGGCAAAAGGGGAAGCTCTTCGGAGGAAGTCAGGCAGTTCGGGTTAGTGCACA
The DNA here is from genome assembly GCF_040938575.1 of Ambystoma mexicanum. Lineage (NCBI taxonomy): Eukaryota > Metazoa > Chordata > Amphibia > Caudata > Ambystomatidae > Ambystoma > Ambystoma mexicanum. Next base: position 1,657,563 of record NW_027182358.1, read on the forward strand.
GCAGAAGGAGAACAGGTTCCGCAACTCAAGCGCAGCCTCCACAGCGGGCAGAAGCAGAGCGCGAGTACGGCCAAAAGGGGGCTGTTTTTACACAGCAGGGAAAAGCAATGGGATACTGCAGGAGGGCGACCAGATCCTAGCTAAACTACTCACCGGTCCCCGAAGCAAGCAGACCCAGGCTTCTCCACGTTAGTTTCAGCAGCTGGCAGGTTCAGAAGAGCAGGGAACGCCTCGTAGTCGTGTAGAGCAAAAAGACGTCCCAATCGACGAAACCAGCACAGTTTTGTTGCCGCAGCAGGACAACGGAGCGGCCGTGTGTATTCAAGCCAAATGTACACTCCTCCCTTCAGACTTGGGAACGCCAAGTGTACGAAGCGTGGGAGAGTGACAAGGACTCGAAATACAACACAACCTGGCGGCAGTTACAGAGCAGGACTCCCTTGTAAGCTGGTCAGTCAACTGGATGGCCCAGAGACACTTCCGAAGGCTTACTTGGCAGGAGAGGATGAAGTCGCCGGGAATAGCTGTTCCTGCTATTCCAAAGGTCGAAGCACCAGTACAGGCCTTCTGGTTCGATCCAAGGAGGAAAGGGCTTCACAGGACGACCGCAGTGCAAAGGAGGATTCCTTCAGCGGGTCACCAGCGATTCCTCGGTCCAGCCTCTTGGTTGCAGGATACTTGGCTCCTGTATTCCTTCATTCGTGAGAACTCAGGAGATCGACATGGTAGTGGTGTTTCCAGCTCCCTCTTATCCACGGTTCCCTTCGCGCCAAAACGGAGGGGAGCCAATGGGAGATCCGCTCATCAACACACATACCATACGTGGACCAATCACGGACCATGGTGGTCCCAGGCATTCACACCACCCTAGACTCTCTGGCACCCAGGATGTGTATTGGGACCAGACATCCCAGCCCACACCCTGGAGGCACACAAACGACATGTAGAAGCCCGCGAAAGCAACCACGTTTCGCGGGAAAGTACATGCCCAAATAAGGAAGGCCCCGGGTCGCCCGACCTGGGGAAGGTGAAGGGAGCAAGACGGTCAGTGGACAAGACAAAGGAGCCTCGTGGTCTGGCCATTTTGGGAGCCAGGCCACCATTTTGGGTTCAGTGCGAAAAACGTGCTCAGAACGCCAAAAGGAGCTCAAAATAAACAAAACGATCGCTGCCACCATTCGAGTCCCTGAATGACTTGCACCGATCAAATACCATCCTAAAAGAGTATCTAGGGTCTGTAGAAGGCTAGAGACCCAAGAGAGCTGTAACTTAGCTTACAGTGCCCTCTTGTGTCATGTTGCACTAAAGCCGCAACACGATAGAAGAAACTACGGGAAACAGCGTTCCCCGGTACTGACTGTCTTAAGGGCATGTCAGTTTCCCCGTAAGAAAAGAGCGAAAGCCCAGAGGAGTGCGGCAGAAGGCTGCACTTCTCTGGCAAAGTCAATAACAAGGTGAAAACAACAGCAAAAAGTTTAGGGGTTGTCACATGGAAGGAAAATTACCTGCAATCATGAAATCTTTCCTAACACTCGCCCCTCCCAGACTATGGACAGGGGGAACTAATCCACCCCTGGATGAGTCTCTTGTTCAGGTCGGTTAAACATTCTGGACAACCCATCAGCATTGCTATGTTGGACACCTGGCCTATGCTCAACAGTGAAGTCGAAGCCTTGTAGACTTATGGACCACCTAAGCAACTTTGGATTCTCCCCCTTCATGTTCATTAGCCACTTTAACGGCTTATGGTCAGTCTGCACAGTGAAGTGGGTCCCATAGAGGTAGGGCCTCAGCTTCCTTAGGGCCCACACAACAGAGAAACATTCTTTCTCTACCGTGGACCATCTGAGCTCTCTGTCCTTAAGCTGGCGACTAATAAAACCAATAGGGTGTTCCTTACCCTTCTCATCTACTTGTGATAGTACAGCTCCTATCCCAGTGTCAGAGGCATCCGTCTGCACGATAAAAGGTCTTTGATAATCAGGGGCCCTAAGCACAGGCGCTTAGCACAAGGAGTCTTTTAAGCCATTGAAGGCCTTCTCACACTCGTCGGTCCAAGTTACCTTCTTGGGTTTCTTCGGAGTTGTGAGGGCAGTCAGAGGAGCAGCTATGGTGATATCCAACTCCTTCCCGTTCCAAACCTGAGACACTAACTATAGCATATGTGATATCCAACTGCTTCCCATTCCAAACATGAGACCCTTCCTATAGCAAGAAAGTAATATCCAACTCCTACCCATTCCAATCCTGAGACCCTTCCTATAGCAAGAGATGTGATATCCAACTCCTTCCCATTCAAATCCTGAGACCCTTCCTATAGCATGAGAAGGGATATCCAACTCCTTCCCAATCCAATCCTGAGACCCTTCCGATAGCAGAGACGTGATATCTCAATGCTTCTACCAAACCTGAGACCCTTCCTTTAGCATGAGATGTGATATCCAAATCCTTCACATTCCAATCCTGAGACCCTTCCTATAGCATGAGATGTGATATCTCAATGCTTCTAATACCAAACCTGAGATCCTTCCTATAACATGAGATGTGATATCCAATTCCTTCCCATTCCAATCCTGAGACCCTTCCTATTGGATGAGATGCGATATCCAACTCCTTCCCATTCCAACCCTGAGACCCTTCCTATAGCATGAGATGTGATGTCTCAATGCTTCTAATACCAAACCTGAGATCCTTCCTATAACATGAGATGTGATATCCAACTCCTTCCATTCCAATCCTGAGACCCGTCCTATAACATGAGATGTGATATCCAACTCCTTCCCATTCCAACCTGAGACACTTCCTATAGCATGAGAAGGGATATCCAACTCCTTCCCAATCCAATCCTGAGACCCTTCCGATAGTAGAGATGTGATATCTCAATGCTTATACCAAACCTGAGACCCTTCCTATGGCATGAGATGTGATATCCAACTTCTTGCCATTCAAATCCTGAGACCCTTCCTATAGCAAGAGATGAGATATCCAAATCCTTCCCATTCCAATCCTGAGACCCTTCCTATAACATGAGATGTGATATCCAACTCCTTCCCATTCCAACCTGAGACACTTCCTATAGCATGAGAAGGGATATCCAACTCCTTCCCAATCCAATCCTGAGACCCTTCCGATAGTAGAGATGTGATATCTCAATGCTTATACCAAACCTGAGACCCTTCCTATGGCATGAGATGTGATATCCAACTCCTTGCCATTCAAATCCTGAGACCCTTCCTATAGCATGAGAAGGGATATCCAACTCCTTCCCAATCCAATCCTGAGACCCTTCTGATAGCAGAGACGTGATATTTCAATGCTTCTACCAAACCTGAGACCCTTCCTTTAGCATGAGATGTGATATCCAAATCCTTCACATTCCATTCCTGAGACCCTTCCTATAGCATGAGATGTGATATCTCAATGCTTCTAATACCAAACCTGAGATCCTTCCTATAACATGAAATGTGATATCCAATTCCTTCCCATTCCAAACCTGAGACCCTTCCTATTGGATGAGATGTGATATCCAACTCCTTCCCATTCCAACCCTGAGACCCTTCCTATAGCATGAGATGTGATGTCTCAATGCTTCTAATACCAAACCTGAGATCCTTCCTATAACATGAGATGTGATATCCAACTCCTTCCATTCCAATCCTGAGACCCGTCCTATAGCATGAGATGTGATATCTCAATGCTTATACCAAACCTGAGACCCTTCCTATAGCATGAGATGTGATATTCAACTACTTCCCATTCCAATCCTGAGACCCTTCCTATAGCATGAGATGTGATATCTCAATGCTTCTAATACCAAACCTGAGATCCTTCCTCTAACATGAAATGTGATATCCAACTCCTTCCCTTTCCAAACCTAAGAGCCTATCTATAGCATGAGATGTGATATCCAAGTCCTTCCCATTCCAACCCTTAGACCATTCCTACAGCATGCAATATGATATCTCAATGATTCTAATAACAAACCTGAGACCCGTCCTATAACATGAGATGGGATATCCAACTCCTTCCCATTCCAAACCTGAGACCCTTCCTTTAGCATGAGATGTGATATCCAGCTCCTTCCCATTCCAATCCTGAGACATTTCCGATAGCATGAGATGTGATATCTCAATGCTTCTAATATCAAAACTGAGACCCTCCCTATAGCATGATATGTGATATCTAAGTCCTTCCCATTCCAATCCTGAGACACTCCCTATAGCATGAGATGTGATATCCAACTCTTTCCCATTCCAATCCTGAGACCCTTCCTATAGCATGAGATATGATATCTCAATACTTCTAATACCAAACGTGAGATCCTTCCGATAACATGAGATGTGATATCCAAATCCTTCCCCTTCCAAACTTGAGACCCTCCCTTTAGCATGAGATGTGATATCCAACTCCTTCCCATTCCAATCCTGAGACCCTTCTGATAGCATGAGATGTGATATCTCAATGCTTCTAATACCAAACCTGAGACCCTTCCTATAACATGAGATGGGAATATCCAACTCCTTCCCATTCCAATCCTGAGACCCTTCCGATAGCATGAGATGAGATATCTCAATGCTTCTAATACCAAACCTGAGATCCTTGCTATAACATGAGATGTGATATCCAAATCCTTCCCCTTCCAAACCTGAGACCCTCCCTTTAGCATGAGATGTGATATCCAACTCCTGCCCATTCCATTCCTGAGACCCTTCTGATAGCATGAGATGTGATATCTCAATGCCTCTAATACCAAACCTGAGATCCTACCTCTAATATGAAATGTGATATCCAACTCTTTCCCCTTCCAAACCTGAGACATTTCCGATAGCATGAGATGTGATATCTCAATGCTTCTAATATCAAAACTGAGACCCTCCCTATAGCATGATATGTGATATCTAAGTCCTTCCCATTCCAATCCTGAGACACTCCCTATAGCATGAGATGTGATATCCAACTCTTTCCCATTCCAATCCTGAGACCCTTCCTATAGCATCAGATATGATATCTCAATACTTCTAATACCAAACGTGAGATCCTTCCGATAACATGAGATGTGATATCCAAATCCTTCCCCTTCCAAACCTGAGACCCTCCCTTTAGCATGAGATGTGATATCCAACTCCTTCCCATTCCAATCCTGAGACCCTTCTGATAGCATGAGATGTGATATCTCAATGCTTCTAATACCAAACCTGAGATTCTTCCGATAGCATGAGATGAGATATCTCAATGCTTCTAATACCAAACCTGAGATCCTTCCTATAACATGAGATGTGATATCCAAATCCTTCCCCTTCCAAACCTGAGACCCTCCCTTTAGCATGAGATGTGATATCCAACTCCTTCCCATTCCATTCCTGAGACCCTTCTGATAGCATGAGATGTGATATCTCAATGCCTCTAATACCAAACCTGAGATCCTACCTCTAATATGAAATGTGATATCCAACTCTTTCCCCTTCCAAACCTGAGAGCCTTCCTATAGCATGAGATGTGATATCCAAGTCCTTCCCATTCCAATCCTGAGACCCTTCCTATAGCTTGAGATGTGATATCCAACTCCTTCCCATTCCAATTCTGAGACCCTTCCTATACTCTGAGACGTGATATCTCAATGCTTCTAATACCAAACCTGAGACCCGTAATATAACATGAGATGTGATATCCAAATCCTTCCCCTTCCAAACCTTAGACCCTTCTTTTATCATGAGATGTGATATCCAACTCCTTCCCATTCCAATCCTGAGACCCTTCCGATATCATGAGATGTGATATCTCAAAGCTTCTAATATCAAACTTGAGACCCTCCCTATAGCATGAGATGTGATATCCAAGTCCTTCCCATTCCAATCCTGAGACCCTTCCTATAGCATGAGATGTGATATCTCAATGCTTCTAATACCAAACCTGAGACCCTTCCTATAACATGAGATGGGAATATCCAACTCCTTCCCATTCCAATCCTGAGACCCTTCCGATAGCAGAGATGTGATATCTCAATGCTTATACCAAACCTGAGACCCTTCCTATGGCATGAGATGTGATATCCAACTCCTTGCCATTCAAATCCTGAGACCCTTCCTATAGCATGAGAAGGGATATCCAACTCCTTCCCAATCCAATCCTGAGACCCTTCCGATAGCAGAGACGTGATATCTCAATGCTTCTACCAAACCTGAGACCCTTCCTTTAGCATGAGATGTGATATCCAAATCCTTCACATTCCAATCCTGAGACCCTTCCTATAGCATGAGATGTGATATCTCAATGCTTCTAATACCAAACCTGAGATCCTTCCTATAACATGAGATGTGATATCCAATTCCTTCCCATTCCAAACCTGAGACCCTTCCTATTGGATGAGATGTGATATCCAACTCCTTCCCATTCCAACCCTGAGACCCTTCCTATAGCATGAGATGTGATGTCTCAATGCTTCTAATACCAAACCTGAGATCCTTCCTATAACATGAGATGTGATATCCAACTCCTTCCATTCCAATCCTGAGACCCGTCCTATAGCATGAGATGTGATATCTCAATGCTTATACCAAACCTGAGACCCTTCCTATAGCATGAGATGTGATATCCAACTACTTCCCATTCCAATCCTGAGACCCTTCCTATAGCATGAGATGTGATATCTCAATGCTTCTAATACCAAACCTGAGATCCTTCCTCTAACATGAAATGTGATATCCAACTCCTTCCCTTTCCAAACCTAAGAGCCTATCTATAGCATGAGATGTGATATCCAAGTCCTTCCCATTCCAATCCTTAGACCCTTCCTACAGCATGCAATATGATATCTCAATGATTCTAATAACAAACCTGAGACCCGTCCTATAGCATGAGATATGATATCCATGTCCTTCCCATTCCAATCCTGAGACCCTTCCTATAACATGAAATGTGATATCCAACTCCTTCCCATTCCAACCTGAGACCCTTCCTATAGCATGAGATGGGATATCCAACTTCTTCCAAATCCAATACTGATACCCTTCCGATAGCATGAGATGTGATATCCCAATGCTTCTACCAAACCTGAGACCCATACTATGGCATGAGATGTGATATCAAACTCCTTCCCATTCCAATCATGAGACCCTTCCTATAGCTTGAGGTGTGATATCCAACTTCTTCCCATTCCAATTCTGAGACCCTTCTTATACCATGAGACTTGATATCTCAATGCTTCTAATACCAAACCTGAGACCCGTCCTATAACATGAGATGTGATATCCAAATCCATCCCCTTCCAAACCTTAGACCCTTCCTTTATCATGAGATGTGGTATCCAACTCCTTCCCATTCCAATCCTGAGACCCTTCCGATATCATGAGATTTTTTATCTCAATGCTTCTAATATCAAACTTGAGACCCTCCCTATAGCATGAGATGTGACATCCAAGTCCTTCCCATTCCAATCCTGAGACCCTTCCTATAGCATGAAATGTGATATCTCTATGCTTCTAATACCAAACCTGAGACCCTTCCCATAACATGAGATGGGATATCCAACTCCTTCCCATTCCAATCCTGAGACCCTTCCGATAGCAGAGATGTGATATCTCAATGCTTATACCAAACCTGAGACCCTTCCTATGGCCTGAGATGTCATATACAACTCCTTCCCATTCCAATCCTGAGACCCTTCCTTTAGCATGAGATGTGATATCTCAATGCTTATACCAAATCTGAGACCCTTCCTATAGCATGAGATGTGATATCCAAATCCTTCCCATTCCAATCCTGAGACCCTTCCGATAGCATGAGATGTGATATCTCAATGCTTATACCAAACCTGAGAGCCTACCTATAGCATGAGATGTGATATCCAAATCCATCCCATTCCAATCCTTAGACCCTTCCTACAGCATGCGATGTGATATCTCAATGATTCTAATACCAAACCAGAGACTCTTACTATAACATGAGATGGGATATCCAACTCCTTCCCATTCCAATCCTGAGCCGCTTCCGATAGCAGAGATGTGATATCTCAATGCTTATGCCAAACCTGAGACCCTTCCTGTAACATGAGATGTGATATCCAACTCCTTCCCGTTCCAAACCTGAGACACTAACTATAGCATATGTGATATCCAACTCCTTCCCATTCCAAACATGAGACCCTTCCTATAGCAAGAAAGTAATATCCAACTCCTTCCCAATCCAATCCTGAGACCCTTCCGATAGCAGAGATGTGATATCTCAATGCTTATACCAAACCTGAGACCCTTCCTATGGCATGAGATGTGATATCCAACTCCTTGCCATTCAAATCCTGAGACCCTTCCTATAGCATGAGAAGGGATATCCAACTCCTTCCCAATCCAATCCTGAGACCCTTCCGATAGCAGAGACATGATATCTCAATGCTTCTACCAAACCTGAGACCCTTCCTTTAGCATGAGATGTGATATCCAAATCCTTCACATTCCAATCCTGAGACCCTTCCTATAGCATGAGATGTGATATCTCAATGCTTCTAATACCAAACCTGAGATCCTTCCTATAACATGAGATGTGATATCCAATTCCTTCCCATTCCAAACCTGAGACCCTTCCTATTGGATGAGATGTGATATCCAACTCCTTCCCATTCCAACCCTGAGACCCTTCCTATAGCATGAGATGTGATGTCTCAATGCTTCTAATACCAAACCTGAGATCCTTCCTATAACATGAGATGTGATATCCAACTCCTTCCATTCCAATCCTGAGACCCGTCCTATAGCATGAGATGTGATATCTCAATGTTTCTAATACCAAACCTGAGATCCTTCCTCTAACATGAAATGTGACATCCAACTCCTTCCCTTTCCAAACCTAAGAGCCTATCTATAGCATGAGATGTGATATCCAAGTCCTTCCCATTCCAACCCTTAGACCCTTCCTACAGCATGCAATATGATATCTCAATGATTCTAATAACAAACCTGAGACCCGTCCTATAACATGAGATGGGATATCCAACTCCTTCCCATTCCAATCCTGAGACACTTCCGATAGCAGAGATGTGATATCTCAATGCTTATACCAAACCTGAGACTCTTCCTATAACATGAGATGTGATATCCAAATCCTTCCCGTTCCAAACCTGAGACCGTTCCTTTAGCATGAGATGTGATATCCAGCTCTTCCCATTCCAATCCTGAGACACTTCCGATAGCATGAGATGTGATATCCAGCTCCTTCCCATTCCAATCCTGAGACACTTCCGATAGCATGAGATGTGATATCTCAATGCTTCTAATATCAAAACTGAGACCCTCCCTATAGCATGATATGTGATATCTAAGTCCTTCCCATTCCAATCCTGAGACACTCCCTATAGCATGAGATGTGATATCCAACTCTTTCCCATTCCAATCCTGAGACCCTTCCTATAGCATGATATATGATATCTCAATACTTCTAATACCAAACGTGAGATCCTTCCGATAACATGAGATGTGATATCCAAATCCTTCCCCTTCCAAACCTGAGACCCTCCCTTTAGCATGAGATGTGATATCCAACTCCTTCCCATTCCAATCCTGAGACCCTTCTGATAGCATGAGATGTGATATCTCAATGCTTCTAATACCAAACCTGAGATCCTTCCGATAGCATGAGATGTGATATCTCAATGCTTCTAATACCAAACCTGAGATCCTTCCTATAACATGAGATGTGATATCCAAATCCTTCCCCTTCCAAACCTGAGACCCTCCCTTTAGCATGAGATGTGATATCCAACTCCTTCCCATTCCATTCCTGAGACCCTTCTGATAGCATGAGATGTGATATATCAATGCCTCTAATACCAAACCTGAGATCCTTCCTATAGCATGATATGTGATATCCAACTACTTCCCATTCCAATCCTGAGACCCTTCCTACAGCATGAGATGTGATATCTCAATGCTTCTAATACCAAACCTGAGATCCTTCCTCTAACATGAAATGTGATATCCAACTCCTTCCCTTTCCAAACCTAAGAGCCTATCTATAGCATGAGATGTGATATCCAAGTCCTTCCCATTCCAACCCTTAGACCCTTCCTACAGCATGCAATATGATATCTCAATGATTCTAATAACAAACCTGAGACCCGTCCTATAACATGAGATGGGATATCCAACTCCTTCCCATTCCAATCCTGAGACACTTCCGATAGCAGAGATGTGATATCTCAATGCTTATACCAAAGCTGAGACCTTTCCTATAACATGAGATGTGATATCCAAATCCTTCCCGTTCCAAACCTGAGACCGTTCCTTTAGCATGAGATGTGGTATCCAGCTCCTTCCCATTCCAATCCTGAGACACTTCCGATAGCATGAGATGTGATATCCAGCTCCTTCCCATTCCAATCCCGAGACACTTCCGATAGCATGAGATGTGATATCTCAATGCTTCTAATATCAAAACTGAGACCCTCCCTATAGCATGATATGTGATATCTAAGTCCTTCCCATTCCAATCCTGAGACACTCCCTATAGCATGAGATGTGATATCCAACTCTTTCCCATTCCAATCCTGAGACCCTTCCTATAGCATGATATATGATATCTCAATACTTCTAATACCAAACGTGAGATCCTTCCGATAACATGAGATGTGATATCCAAATCCTTCCCCTTCCAAACCTGAGACCCTCCCTTTAGCATGAGATGTGATATCCAACTCCTTCCCATTCCAATCCTGAGACCCTTCTGATAGCATGAGATGTGATATCTCAATGCTTCTAATACCAAACCTGAGATCCTTCCGATAGCATGAGATGTGATATCTCAATGCTTCTAATACCAAACCTGAGATCCTTCCTATAACATGAGATTGATATCCAAATCCTTCCCCTTCCAAACCTGAGACCCTCCCTTTAGCATGAGATGTGATATCCAACTCCTTCCCATTCCATTCCTGAGACCCTTCTGATAGCATGAGATGTGATATATCAATGCCTCTAATACCAAACCTGAGATCCTACCTCTAACATGAAATGTGATATCCAACTCTTTCCCCTTCCAAACCTGAGAGCCTTCCTATAGCATGAGATGTGATAACCAACTCCTTCCCATTCCAATTCTGAGACCCGATGTCTCAATGCTTCTAATACCAAACCTGAGACCCGTAATATAACATGAGATGTGATATCCAAATCCTTCCCCTTCCAAACCTTAGACCCTTCCTGTTAGGACGGATTTCTGAACTCTGTCCTGGTGGCGCAGAAGTTCAGAAGGCCAACCTAATTACTTGGAACAGGGTAACCTCTGGACGAGCCAGACCAATCAAGGTAGCGATCGCGGCGGTCAAGACTAGGTCTCAAGAGGGGTGAGGGTGACTGAAAGCCCGCAATGAGCACACAAAGCAAGAGCGCTTACAAACTACTCCAAACAGGTGTTATATCAAAAATATAAACACATTTATTTTAAGGCCTTTAAAACAACGACCGTAGCGAGAAAATCACAATATCACAATATTAAGCCAACACATACCATATCAACACAATATATATACAAACACGACAGTCTCAAGCATTAGAGGCACAAAATGTGTAGTCCACCTGCAAGGGAAGGAAAACAGGCAGTGCGATAATGCTTTAGACTCAGTTCGCCTTCAGAGGCACCTAACTAGATGGAAGTCCGAGCCCTGCGAAGAGTGGAGCCTTGTGCTCAAAGTACCTGCCCACGCTGGTGCCAACGGGCAAAAGGAGAAGCTCTTCGGAGGAAGTCAGGCAGTTCGGGTTAGTGCACCACAGAAGAAGAACAGGTTCCGCGACTCAAGCGCAGCCTCCACAGCGAGCAGAAGCAGAGCGCGAGTACGGACAAAAGGGTACTGTTTTTACACAGCGGGGAAAAGCAATGGGATACTGCAGGAGGGCGACCAGATCCTAGCTAAACTACTCACCGGTCCCCGATGCAAGCAGACCCAGGCTTCTCCACGTTAGTTTCAGCAGCTGGCAGGTTCAGAAGAGTCGGGAAATGCCTCGTCGTCGTGTAGAGCAAAACGACGTCCCAATCGAAGAAACCTGCACAGTTTTGTCACCACCGCAGGGCAACGGAGCGGCCGTGTGTATCCGAGCCAAATGTACACTCCTCCCTTCAGACCTGGGAACGCCAAGTGCACGAAGCGTGGGAGAGTGGCAAGGACTCGGGATACAACACAACCTGGCGGCGGTTACAGAGCAGGACTCCCTTGTAAGCTGGTCAGTCAACTTAATGGCCCAGAGACACTTCCGAAGGCTTACTTGGCAGGAGATGATGAAGTCGCCGGGAATAGCTGTTCCTGCTATTCCAAAGGTCGAAGCACCAGTACAGGCCTTCTGGTTCGATCAAAGGAGGAAAGGGTTTCACAGGACGACAGCAGTGCAAAGGAGGAGTCCTTCAGCGGGTCACCAGCGATTCCTCGGTCCAGCCTCTTGGTTGCAGGATACTTGGCTCCTGTATTCCTTCGTTCGTGAGAACTCAGGAGATCGACATGGTAGTGGTGTTTCCAGCCCCCTCTTATCCATGGTTCCCTTCGCGCCAAAACGGAGGGGAGCCAATGGGAGATCCGCTCATCAACACACATACCATACGTGGACCAATCACGGACCACGGTGGTCCCAGGCATTCACACTACCCTAGACTCTCTGGCACCCAGGATGTGTATTGAGACCAGACATCCCAGCCCACACCCTGGAGGCACACAAAAGACATGTAGAAGCCTGCGAAAGCATCCGTGTTTCGCGGGAAAGTACATGCCCAAATAAGGAAGGCCCCGGGTCGCTCGACCTGGGGAAGGTGAAGGGAGCAAGACGGTCAGTGGACAGGACAAAGGAGCCTCGTGGTCTGGCCATTTTGGGAGCCAGGCCACCATTTTGGGTTCAGCGCGAAAAATGTGCTCAGAACGCCAAAAGGAGCTCAAAATACACAAAACGATCGCTGCCACCATTCCAGTCCCTGAATGACTTGCACCGATCAAATACAATCCTAAACGAGTATCTAGGGCCTGTAGAAGGCTAGAGACCCAAGAGAGCTGTAACTTAGCTTACAGTGCCCTCTTGTGTCATGTTGCACTAAAGCCACAACACGATAAAAGAAACTACGGGAAACAGCGTTCCCCGGTACTGACTGTCTTAAGGGCATGTCATTTTCCCCATAAGAAAAGGAGCGAAAGCCCAGAGGAGTGCAGCAGAAGCCTGCACTTCTCTGGCAAAGTCAAGAACAAGGTGAAAAACAACAGCAAAAAGTTTAGGGGTTGCCACATGGAAGGAAAATTGCCTACGATTACGAAATCTTTCCTAACACTCGCCCCTCCCAGACTATGGACAGGGGGAACTAATCCACCCCTGGATGAGTCTCTTGTTCAGGTCGGTTAAACATTCTGGGCAACCCATCAGCATTGCTATGTTGGACACCTGGCCTATGCTCAATAGTGAAGTCGAAGCCTTGTAGACTTATGGACCACCTAAGCAACTTTGGATTCTCCCCTTCATGTTCATTAGCCACTTTAACGGCTTATGGTCAGTTTGCACAGTGAAGTGGGTCCCATAGAGGTAGGGCCTCAGCTTCCTTAGGGCCCACACAACAGAGAAACATTCTTTCTCTACCGTGGACCATCTGAGCTCTCTGTCCTTAAGCTGGCGACTAATAAAACCGATAGGGTGTTCCTTACCCTTCTCATCTACTTGTGATAGTACAACTCCTATCCCAGTGTCAGAGGCGTCCGTCTGCACGATAAAAGGTCTTTGATAATCAGGTGCCCTAAGGACAGGGGCCTGGCACAAGGAGTCTTTTAAGCCATTGAAGGCCTTCTCACACTCGTCGGTCCAAGTTACCTTCTTGGGTTTCTTCGGAGTTGTGAGGGCAGTCAGAGGAGCAGCTATGGTGCCATAGTCTGCCACAAAATTGCGGTAATACCCCGTGAGTCCTAAGAAGGCTCTCACTTGGGTTTGCGTAGTGGGGGTAGGCCAGTCTTGTACTGCTTGTACTTTACTGGGTAGAGGCTGTCTCCTCCCTCCACCTACTTCATGTCCAAGGTAAACCACTGAGCCTTGTCCATTTTGGTGAGGGGCCACTCGGACACCCTCAAAAGAGCTATCTGAAGGACTGCTTGGGAACAGGTCGGGGAGAGGTTCAGACTCCTCTCCCGCAACGTCTGAAGCCAGTAGCAGTGCTGCGATTTCGACGCTTGGGCCGAAAGCCTTCAGCCTATTCACGTGAAACACTTTTGGAGCCTGTCCAGGCCTTCCAAGGTCCACTGAATAGTTAACCTCACCCAGGGGCTCCACCACTGGGTAAGGGCCTGACCATTTGTCCGGTAAAGCTCGAGGCCTTATGGGATTCATGATCAGGACTTGCTGACCAAGTGTAAAGTTGATGAGGGAAGCTTTCTGGTCGTACCAAGGTTTCACCAGCGCTTGTCCTGCCTTCAATTTATCACTAGCCAAGCCCATCAGAAGTACCATCCGTTTTCTGAGCCCTAGCACATAATCAACTACATTGGTAGTAACAGGGGGAGTGGGCATCTCCCATCCCTCTTTGACGATGGCTAAAGGTCCCCGTACGAGATGACCGAACAGAAGTTCGAAGGGGCTGAAGCCAACACCCTCCTGTGGTACCTCTCGGTAGGCAAACAGTAAGCATGAAACAAGAAGATCCCATTTTCTTCTCTGAGGCTCCTCCAGAGCCCCAATCACGCTCTTTAACGTCCTGTTGAAACGCCCCCCCAGACCATTGGTCTGAGGGTGGTATGCAGAAGAGAACCTGTAGGTGACCCCACATTCTTTCCACATAGCCTGCCTATACTTCGACATAAAGTTGCTGCCATGATCCGACACAACTTCTTTAGGGAAGCCAACCCTAGTAAATATGCCAAGTAAAGCTTCTGCAACTGACATGGCAGTTACAGTTTTCAATGGGATGGCCTCAGGATACCGGGTTGCATGGTCGACCAGCACCAGGATAAACCTATTGCCCGAGGATGTTTGCGGGTCAAGGGGACCAACGATGTCGATCCCTACCCTTTCAAATGGTACCCCCACAACTGGGAGCGGTACCAACGGAGCTTGGATTGTCGCGCCAACCTTACCAGACAACTGGCAGGCGGCACAACTCCTGCAGTGACTTTCTACTTGCTCCCCCATCTTGGGCCAGTAGAAGTGCATGGATAACCTTTGCTTGGTCCTCCTCATACCAAGGTGACCAGCAAGGGGAACGTCATGCGCCAACTGCAGGAGGAAGGGCCTAACAGCAAGGGGAACCACCAACCTCCTATGGTCTCTTTCTGTAGACTCTGTGGGCTCACTATACAGGAGTCCACCTTCCCAATAAATCCTATGCTTCCCAGGAGGTTCACCCTCAAGCTGGGAGCAGGCCTGTCTCCTTAGGCCTTCCAGAGATGGGCACTCAGTTTGGCCTTTACTGAATTCGTCCCTATCAGGACCTCCTTCAACTAACAAGTCTTTTAGTTCAGGATGATCGTTGGGGTCGAATACTTCAGGCATCGCCACCTCCTCGTCAGGCCCGGGCGATTGACCAACTTCCTCCACCGCAGTGGTAGGCGAGCTCGGGGGAATATTCTCTTTCCCTCATCGTGACTTGTTGACTCCTTTCGCCTTGGGTTTCCCCTTTGGCTGGGGCGGCGTATTGGACTTGGCCAATGCTGCCCGTGCTTGAGACTGTGTGTAGGGTCTTTCGGCAGTGTCTCCTACGAGCCCTAAAGCTCTGAGATCATTACCTAACCAGACCTTTCCCGGGACGTTTCTCTGAATGCTCACTGGAATCCTGACTGCTGTACCATTTAAAGTAAGATTTACAGGTATTACGGGAAACATACGGAGGGGGCCGTCAGCCAACTTAGTGGGCATCAGAGTAGCTCTGGCAACTTCCTCTGAGTCTACCAAGGTAGAATCCACTACAGTGCGACTGCACCCACTATCCCTAAGAGCTGGAGTATCCACTCCATTGATCAGCACACTGTCTTTAAAGTAGTGCTTGGTATTATCCGGAATCCTAGCATAAGCCTCTGCGACTTTAGGCTCCCAGGAACCCAGGGACACTAAAACTACCTCAGCCTCTATCCCGCTGGGAAATGAGTCTGAGGAGAAGGATGCTCCTGTAATCTCTTCTTCCTCGTAGGAGGAGAAGGCCAGATTAGCAGAGTGGACCCCCAAAGGTCTAACCTTACAACGGGGATCCCCCTTCACGTGGTCAGTTGCTCCACAAGAAAAACAAGCCCCAGTGGGTCTGTTTACGTAGGGAGGCTTATTGAAACCAGAGTTCTGTTTCGGAGGCTGACCTCCACTACCCTGTGAGTTCTCTTGTGTCTTACCCTTGTTTTTCTTTTTGTGGCCCTTATGGGAAGAAGATTTAGCAGATTCTCCACCCTCCATATCTTTGGACTTTTTCCCTTCCTCCTGCTTACCAGGATGAGTTTTGTCCTTATGGGACACTCGATGTGACACCCATAAATCTGCTGCAATGGCCAGCTTCTTAGGATCTATCTCCTTCGAATCGGCCAAATGCTGCTTAAGCTCCGGGGAAGAAGAAGCAAAACTGTGTTCCAGCATGACAAGATTTATCATGCCTTCGAAGGTAGAAACCTTATAACCTTCGACCCAGCCAGTTAAGTTTTTCAAGGATTCAGCGACATAAGATACCCAAGTACCACCTTCCTTTTTCTTATACTCTCGAAAACGCTTTAAATATTGGGCCGGAGTCTTCCCAAACTTTAAAATGAGAGTTTGCTTTAACATTGCGAAATCAGCTCGCTCAGCCTTCGACATTTCCATGATGGCACTACAGCCAGAATGGGGCAGTCTACTGAGCAACCACGCAATCTTATCAGCATTGTCAACTTCTTGAACTTCGCATGCATACTCAAACGCATTCAGCCAGTCCATAATGTCATTCCTTTCTTCATACACACTGAGCAGATCTTTCTGAAATCATGGATGAGAGGAGGCCCCAGACCCATGTCCAGGACCCTTGGACCCATTTGCAAACTGAAGCTTGGCCAGTTCCAACTGGTGATCCCTGTCTTTTTGTTTTTCTGCCTGTTCGATTTTTAGTTTGGCTATGCTGAATTCAAGCTCCTGCTGCCTAAACCGCAGCTCTTGCTTCTTGAATTCAAGCATAGCCTCCCCATCAGCACTGGCAGAGGAAACATTAGACATCTGGTCCTCCCTGTCCTTGTGGTCGCGATGGATCAGTGCGGCGGCAGAACCGTCGGTTCTACCAGTGAGAGCAGCCCCACCACCTTCCGCACTGTCCTCAGAAGTTATAGCGTCAAGCTGCGCTTCTTGCCACGCCACGATTCTTTGGATCATTTCCAATTTCGTGCCTTGAGAGGAAACACCTCTCTCCGCACACATCTTCTTCAATGTTTCTGATTTGGAAGCATTTAAAGTTAAGAAGGTATTTGTATCCATACTGTTAGATAGGACTATGGCCTTTTTAAAGTTATACTACAACAATTCACTACGTGTCCTGGTTGGAATAACCTGAAATGCCTTAGTTCGTGCACAACACTGGATACCTTCAGTCGTATCCCACCGCTGTACACCAATTTGTTAAGACGGATTTCTGAACTCTGTCCTGGTGGCGCAGAAGTTCAGAAGGCCAACCTAATTACTTGGAACAGGGTAACCTCTGGACGAGCCAGACCAATCAAGGTAGCGATCGCGGCGGTCAAGACTAGGTCTCAAGAGGGGTGAGGGTGACTGAAAGCCCGCAATGAGCACACAAAGCAAGAGCGCTTACAAACTACTCCAAACAGGTGTTACATCAAAAATATAAACACATTTATTTTAAGGCCTTTAAAACAACGACCGTAGCGAGAAAATCACAATATCACAATATTAAGCCAACACATACCATATCAACACAATATATATACAAACACGACAGTCTCAAGCATTAGAGGCACGAAATGTGTAGTCCACCTGCAAGGGAAGGAAAACAGGCAGTGCGATAATGCTTTAGACTCAGTTCGCCTTCAGAGGGACCTAACTAGATGGAAGTCCGAGCCCTGCGAAGAGTGGAGCCTTGTGCTCAAAGTACCTGCCCACGCTGGTGCCAACGGGCAAAAGGAGAAGCTCTTCGGAGGAAGTCAGGCAGTTCGGGTTAGTGCACCACAGAAGAAGAACAGGTTCCGCGACTCAAGCGCAGCCTCCACAGCGAGCAGAAGCAGAGCGTGAGTACGGACAAAAGGGTGCTGTTTTTACACAGCGGGGAAAAGCAATGGGCTACTGCAGGAGGGCGACCAGATCCTAGCTAAACTACTCACCGGTCCCCGATGGAAGCAGACCCAGGCTTCTCCACGTCAGTTTCAGCAGCTGGCAGGTTCAGAAGAGTCGGGAAATGCCTCGTCGTCGTGTAGAGCAAAAAGACGTCCCAATCGAAGAAACCTGCACAGTTTTGTCACCACCGCAGGGCAACGGAGCGGCCGTGTGTATCCGAGCCAAATGTACACTCCTCCCTTCAGACCTGGGAACGCCAAGTGCACGAAGCGTGGGAGAGTGGCAAGGACTCGGGATACAACACAACCTGGCGGCGGTTGCAGAGCAGGACTCCCTTGTAAGCTGGTCAGTCAACTGGATGGCCCAGAGACACTTTCGAAGGCTTACTTGGCAGGAGATGATGAAGTCGCCGGGAATAGCTGTTCCTGCTATTCCAAAGGTCGAAGCACCAGTACAGGCCTTCTGGTTCGATCAAAGGAGGAAAGGGTTTCACAGGAAGACAGCAGTGCAAAGGAGGAGTCCTTCAGCGGGTCACCAGCGATTCCTCGGTCCAGCCTCTTGGTTGCAGGATACTTGGCTCCTGTATTCCTTCGTTCGTGAGAACTCAGGAGATCGACATGGTAGTGGTGTTTCCAGCCCCCTCTTATCCACGGTTCCCTTCGCGCCAAAACGGAGGGGAGCCAATGGGAGATCCGCTCATCAACACACATACCATACGTGGACCAATCACGGACCACGGTGGTCCCAGGCATTCACACTACCCTAGACTCTCTGGCACCCAGGATGTGTATTGGGACCAGACATCCCAGCCCACACCCTGGAGGCACACAAAAGACATGTAGAAGCCTGCGAAAGCATCCGTGTTTCGCTGGAAAGTACATGCCCAAATAAGGAAGGCCCCGGGTCGCTCGACCTGGGGAAGGTGAAGGGAGCAAGACGGTCAGTGGACAGGACAAAGGAGCCTCGTGGTCTGGCCATTTTGGGAGCCAGGCCACCATTTTGGGTTCAGCGCGAAAAATGCGCTCAGAACGCCAAAAGGAGCTCAAAATACACAAAACGATTGCTGCCACCATTCCAGTCCCTGAATGACTTGCACCGATCAAATACAATCCTAAATGAGTATCTAGGGCCTGTAGAAGGCTAGAGACCCAAGAGAGCTGTAACTTAGCTTACAGTGCCCTCTTGTGTCATGTTGCACTAAAGCCGCAACACGATAAAAGAAACTACGGGAAACAGCGTTCCCCGGTACTGACTGTCTTAAGGGCATGTCAGTTTCCCCATAAGAAAAGGAGCGAAAGCCCAGAGGAGTGCAGCAGAAGGCTGCACTTCTCTGGCAAAGTCAAGAACAAGGTGAAAAACGACAGCAAAAAGTTTAGGGGTTGCCACATGGAAGGAAAATTGCCTACAATTACGAAATCTTTCCTAACACTTCCTTTATCATGAGATGTGATATCCAACTCCTTCCCATTCCAATCCTGAGACCCTTCCGATATCATGAGATGTGATATCTCAAAGCTTCTAATATCAAACTTGAGACCCTCCCTATAGCATGAGATGTGATATCCAAGTCCTTCCCATTCCAATCCTGAGACCCTTCCTATAGCATGAGATGTGATATCTCAATGCTTCTAATACCAAACCTGAGACCCTTCCTATAACATGAGATGGGAATATCCAACTCCTTCCCCTTCCAAACCTGAGACCCTCCCTTTAGCATGAGATGTGATATCCAACTCCTTCCATTCCAATCCTGAGACCCTTCCTATAGCATGAGATGTGATATCTCAATGCTTCTACCAAACCTGAGACCCTTCCTATAGCATGAGATGTGATATCCAACTCCTTCCCATTCCAATCCTGAGACCCTTCCTATAGCCTGAGATGTGATATCTCAATGCCCCTAATACCAAACCTGAGATCCTTCCTCTAACATGAAATGTGATATCCAACTCCTTCACTTTCCAAACCTGAGACCCTTCCTAGTGGATGAGATGTGATATCCAACTCCTTCCCATTCCAACCCTGAGACCCTTCCTATAGCATGAGATGTGATGTCTCAATGCTTCTAATACAAAACCTGAGATCCTTCCTATAACATGAGATGTGATATCCAACTCCTTCCATTCCAATCCTGAGACCCGTCCTATAGCATGAGATGTGATATCTCAATGCTTATACCAAACCTGAGACCCTTCCTATAGCATGAGATGTGATATCCAACTACTTCCCATTCCAATCCTGAGACCCTTCCTATAGCATGAGATGTGATATCTCAATGCTTCTAATACCAAACCTGAGATCCTTCCTCTAACATGAAATGTGATATCCAACTCCTTCCCTTTCCAAACCTAAGAGCCTATCTATAGCATGAGATGTGATATCCAGGTCCTTCCCATTCCAATCCTTAGACCCTTCCTACAGCATGCAATATGATATCTCAATGATTCTAATAACAAACCTGAGACCCGTCCTATAGCATGAGATATGATATCCAAGTCCTTCCCATTCCAATCCTGAGACCCTTCCTATAACATGAAATGTGATATCCAACTCCTTCCCATTCCAACCTGAGACCCTTCCTATAGCATGAGATGGGATATCCAACTTCTTCCAAATCCAATACTGATACCCTTCCGATAGCATGAGATGTGATATCCCAATGCTTCTACCAAACCTGAGACCCATACTATCGCATGAGATGTGATATCAAGCTCCTTCCCATTCCAATCCTGAGACCCTTCCTATAGCTTGAGGTGTGATATCCAACTCCTTCCCATTCCAATTCTGAGACCCTTCTTATACCATGAGACTTGATATCTCAATGCTTCTAATACCAAACCTGAGACCCGTCCTATAACATGAGATGTGATATCCAAATCCTTCCCCTTCCAAACCTTAGACCCTTCCTTTATCGTGAGATGTGGTATCCAACTCCTTCCCATTCCAATCCTGAGACCCTACCGATATCATGAGATTTGTTATCTCAATGCTTCTAATATCAAACTTGAGACCCTCCCTATAGCATGAGATGTGACATCCAAGTCCTTCCCATTACAATCCTGAGACCCTTCCTATAGCATGAGATGTGATATCTCTATGCTTCTAATACCAAACCTGAGACCCTTCCTATAACATGAGATGGGATATCCAACTCCTTCCCATTCCAATCCTGAGACCCTTCCGATAGCAGAGATGTGATATCTCAATGCTTATACCAAACCTGAGACCCTTCCTATGGCCTGAGATGTCATATACAACTCCTTAACATTCCAATCCTGAGACCCTTCCTTTAGCATGAGATGTGATATCTCAATGCCTATACCAAATCTGAGACCCTTCCTATAGCATGAGATGTGATATCCAAATCCTTCCCATTCCAATCCTGAGACCCTTCCTATAGCATGAGATGTGATATCTCAATGCTTATACCAAACCTGAGCGCCTACCTATAGCATGAGATGTGATATCCAAGTCCATCCCATTCCAATCCTTAGACCCTTCCTACAGCATGCGATGTGATATCTCAATGATTCTAATACCAAACCAGAGACTCTTACTATAACATGAGATGGGATATCCAACTCCTTCCCATTCCAATCCTGAGCCGCTTCCGATAGCAGAGATGTGATATCTCAATGCTTATACCAAACCTGAGACCCTTCCTATAACATGAGATGTGATATCCAACTCCTTCCCGTTCCAAACCTGAGACACTAACTATAGCATATGTGATATCCAACTCCTTCCCATTCCAAACATGAGACCCTTCCTATAGCAAGAAAGTAATATCCAACTCCTACCCATTCCAATCCTGAGACCCTTCCTATAGCAAGAGATGTGATATCCAAATCCTTCCCATTCCAATCCTGAGACCCTTCCTATAACATGAGATGTGATATCCAACTCCTTCCCATTCCAACCTGAGACACTTCCTATAGCATGAGAAGGGATATCCAACTCCTTCCCAATCCAATCCTGAGACCCTTCCGATAGCAGAGATGTGATATCTCAATGCTTATACCAAACCTGAGACCCTTCCTATGGCATGAGATGTGATATCCAACTCCTTGCCATTCAAATCCTGAGACCCTTCCTATAGCATGAGAAGGGATATCCAACTCCTTCCCAATCCAATCCTGAGACCCTTCCGATAGCAGAGACGTGATATCTCAATGCTTCTACCAAACCTGAGACCCTTCCTTTAGCATGAGATGTGATATCCAAATCCTTCACATTCCAATCCTGAGACCCTTCCTATAGCATGAGATGTGATATCTCAATGCTTCTAATACCAAACCTGAGATCCTTCCTATAACATGAGATGTGATATCCAATTCCTTCCCATTCCAAACCTGAGACCCTTCCTATTGGATGAGATGTGATATCCAACTCCTTCCCATTCCAACCCTGAGACCCTTCCTATAGCATGAGATGTGATGTCTCAATGCTTCTAATACCAAACCTGAGATCCTTCCTATAACATGAGATGTGATATCCAACTCCTTCCCTTTCCAAACCTAAGAGCCTATCTATAGCATGAGATGTGATATCCAAGTCCTTCCCATTACAACCCTGAGACCCGTTTTATAGCATGAGATGTGATATCTCAATGCTTATACCAAACCTGAGACCCTTCCTATAGCATGAGATGTGATATCCAACTACTTCCCATTCCAATCCTGAGACCCTTCCTATAGCATGAGATGTGATATCTCAATGCTTCTAATACCAAACCTGAGATCCTTCCTCTAACATGAAATGTGATATCCAACTCCTTCTCTTTCCAAACCTAAGAGCCTATCTATAGCATGAGATGTGATATCCAAGTCCTTCCCATTCCAAACCTTAGACCCTTCCTACAGCATGCAATATGATATCTCAATGATTCTAATAACAAACCTGAGACCCGTCCTATAACATGAGATGGGATATCCAACTCCTTCCCATTCCAATCCTGAGACACTGCCGATAGCAGAGATGTGATATCTCAATGCTTATACCAAACCTGAGACCCTTCCTATAACATGAGATGTGATATCCAAATCCTTCCCGTTCCAAACCTGAGACCCTTCCTTTAGCATGAGATGTGATATCCAGCTCCTTCCCATTCCAATCCTGAGACACTTCCGATAGCATGAGATGTGATATCTCAATGCTTCTAATATCAAAACTGAGACCCTCCCTATAGCATGATATGTGATATCTAAGTCCTTCCCATTCCAATCCTGAGACACTCCCTATAGCATGAGATGTGATATCCAACTCTTTCCCATTCCAATCCTGAGACCCTTCCTATAGCATGAGATATGATATCTCAATACTTCTAATACCAAACGTGAGATCCTTCCGATAACATGAGATGTGATATCCAAATCCTTCCCCTTCCAAACCTGAGACCCTCCCTTTAGCATGAGATGTGATATCCAACTCCTTCCCATTCCAATCCTGAGACCCTTCTGATAGCATGAGATGTGATATCTCAATGCTTCTAATACCAAACCTGAGATCCTTCCGATAGCATGAGATGTGATATCTCAATGCTTCTAATACCAAACCTGAGATCCTTCCTATAACATGAGATGTGATATCCAAATCCTTCCCCTTCCAAACCTGAGACCCTCCCTTTAGCATGAGATGTGATATCCAACTCCTTCCCATTCCATTCCTGAGACCCTTCTGATAGCATGAGATGTGATATCTCAATGCCTCTAATACCAAACCTGAGATCCTACCTCTAACATGAAATGTGATATCCAACTCTTTCCCCCTCCAAACCTGAGAGCCTTCCTATAGCATGAGATGTGATATCCAAGTCCTTCCCATTCCAATCCTGAGACCCTTCCTATAGCTTGAGATGTGATATCCAACTCCTTCCCATTCCAATTCTGAGACCCTTCCTATACTCTGAGACTTGATATCTCAATGCTTCTAATACCAAACCTGAGACCCGTAATATAACATGAGATGTGATATCCAAATACTTCCCCTTCCAAACCTTAGACCCTTCCTTTATCATGAGATGTGATATCCAACTCCTTCCCATTCCAATCCTGAGACCCTTCCAATATCATGAGATGTGATATCTCAAAGCTTCTAATATCAAACTTGAGACCCTCCCTATAGCATGAGATGTGATATCCAAGTCCTTCCCATTCCAATCCTGTGACCCTTCCCATAGCATGAGATGTGATATCTCAATGCTTCTAATACCAAACCTGAGACCCTTCCTATAACATGAGATGGGAATATCCAACTCCTTCCCATTCCAATCCTGAGACCCTTCCGATAGCAGAGATGTGATATCTCAATGCTTATACCAAACCTGAGACCCTTCCTATGGCATGAGATGTGATATCCAACTCCTTGCCATTCAAATCCTGAGACCCTTCCTATAGCATGAGAAGGGATATCCAACTCCTTCCCAATCCAATCCTGAGACCCTTCCGATAGCAGAGACGTGATATCTCAATGCTTCTACCAAACCTGAGACCCTTCCTTTAGCATGAGATGTGATATCCAAATCCTTCACATTCCAATCCTGAGACCCTTCGTATAGCATGAGATGTGATATCTCAATGCTTCTAATACCAAACCTGAGATCCTTCCTATAACATGAGATGTGATATCCAATTCCTTCCCATTCCAAACCTGAGACCCTTCCTATTGGATGAGATGTGATATCCAACTCCTTCCCATTCCAACCCTGAGACCCTTCCTATGGCATGAGATGTGATGTCTCAATGCTTCTAATACCAAACCTGAGATCCTTCCTATAACATGAGATGTGATATCCAACTCCTTCCATTCCAATCCTGAGACCCGTCCTATAGCATGAGATGTGATATCTCAATGCTTATACCAAACCTGAGACCCTTCCTATAGCATGAGATGTGATATCCAACTACTTCCCATTCCAATCCTGAGACCCTTCCTATAGCATGAGATGTGATATCTCAATGCTTCTAATACCAAACCTGAGATCCTTCCTCTAACATGAAATGTGATATCCAACTCCTTCCCTTTCCAAACCTAAGAGCCTATCTATAGCATGAGATGTGATATCCAAGTCCTTCCCATTCCAATCCTTAGACCCTTCCTACAACATGCAATATGATATCTCAATGATTCTAATAACAAACCTGAGACCCGTCCTATAGCATGAGATATGATATCCAAGTCCTTCCCATTCCAATCCTGAGACCCTTCCTATGACATGAAATGTGATATCCAACTCCTTCCCATTCCAACCTGAGACCCTTCCTATAGCATGCGATGGGATATCCAACTTCTTCCAAATCCAATACTGATACCCTTCCGATAGCATGAGATGTGATATCCCAATGCTTCTACCAAACCTGAGACCCATACTATGGCATGAGATGTGATATCAAACTCCTTCCCATTCCAATCCTGAGACCCTTCCTATAGCTTGAGGTGTGATATCCAACTCCTTCCCATTCCAATTCTGAGACCCTTCTTATACCATGAGACTTGATATCTCAATGCTTCTAATACCAAACCTGAGACCCATCCTATAACATGAGATGTGATATCCAAATCCTTCCCCTTCCAAACCTTAGACCCTTCCTTTATCATGAGATGTGATATCCAACTCCTTCCCATTCCAATCCTGAGACCCTTCCGATATCATGAGATTTGTTATCTCAATGCTTCTAATATCAAACTTGAGACCCTCCCTATAGCATGAGATGTGACATCCAAGTCCTTCCCATTCCAATCCTGAGACCCTTCCTATAGCATGAGATGTGATATCTCAGTGATTCTAATACCAAACCAGAGACTCTTCCTATAACATGAGATGGGATATCCAACTCCTTCCCATTCCAATCCTGAGCCGCTTCCGATAGCAGAGATGTGATATCTCAATGCTTATACCAAACCTGAGACCCTTCCTATAACATGAGATGTGATATCCAACTCCTTCCCGTTCCAAACCTGAGACACTAACTATAGCATATGTGATATCCAACTCCTTCCCATTCCAAACATGAGACCCTTCCTATAGCAAGAAAGTAATATCCAACTCCTACCCATTCCAATCCTGAGACCCTTCCTATAGCAAGAGATGTGATATCCAAATCCTTCCCATTCCAATCCTGAGACCCTTCCTATAACATGAGATGTGATATCCAACTCCTTCCCATTCCAACCTGAGACCCTTCCTATAGCATGAGAAGGGATATCCAACTCCTTCCCAATCCAATCCTGAGACCCTTCCGATAGCAGAGATGTGATATCTCAATGCTTATACCAAACCTGAGACCCTTCCTATGGCATGAGATGTGATATCCAACTCCTTGCCATTCAAATCCTGAGACCCTTCCTATAGCATGAGATGTGATATCTCTATGCTTCTAATACCAAACCTGAGACCCTTCCTATAACATGAGATGGGATATCCAACTCCTTCCCATTCCAATCCTGAGACCCTTCCGATAGCAGAGATGTGATATCTCAATGCTTATACCAAACCTGAGAACCTTCCTATGGCCTGAGATGTCATATACAACTCCTTCCCATTCCAATCCTGAGACCCTTCCTTTAGCATGTGATGTGATATCTCAATGCTTATACCAAATCTGAGACCCTTCCTATAGCATGAGATGTGATATCCAATTCCTTCCCATTCCAATCCTGAGACCCTTCCTATATCATGAGATGTGATATCTCAATGCTTATACCAAACCTGAGAGCCTACCTATAGCATGAGATGTGATATCCAAGTCCATCCCATTCCAATCCTTAGACCCTTCCTACAGCATGCGATGTGATATCTCAATGATTCTAATACCAAACCAGAGACTCTTCCTATAACATGAGATGGGATATCCAACTCCTTCCCATTCCAATCCTGAGCCGCTTCCAATAGCAGAGATGTGATATCTCAATGCTTATAACAAACCTGAGACCCTTCCTATAACATGAGATGTGATATCCAACTCCTTCCCGTTCCAAACCTGAGACACTAACTATAGCATATGTGATATCCAACTCCTTCCCATTCCAAACATGAGACCCTTCCTATAGCAAGAAAGTAATATCCAAGTCCTACCCATTCCAATCCTGAAACCCTTCCTATAGCAAGAGATGTGATATCCAAATCCTTCCCATTCCAATCCTGAGACCCTTCCTATAACATGAGATGTGATATCCAACTCCTTCCCATTCCAACCTGAGACACTTCCTATAGCATGAGAAGGGATATCCAACTCCTTCCCAATCCAGTCCTGAGACCCTTCCGATAGCAGAGATGTGATATCTCAATGCTTATACCAAACCTGAGACCCTTCCTATGGCATGAGATGTGATATCCAACTCCTTCCCAATCCAATCCTGAGACCCTTCCGATAGCAGAGACGTGATATCTCAATGCTTCTACCAAACCTGAGACCCTTCCTTTAGCATGAGATGTGATATCCAAATCCTTCACATTCCAATCCTGAGACCCTTCCTATAGCATGAGATGTGATATCTCAATGCTTCTAATACCAAACCTGAGATCCTTCCTATAACATGAGATGTGATATCCAATTCCTTCCCATTCCAAACCTGAGACCCTTCCTATTGGATGAGATGTGATGTCCAACTCCTTCCCATTCCAACCCTGAGACCCTTCCTATAGCATGAGATGTGATGTCTCAATGCTTCTAATACCAAACCTGAGATCCTTCCTATAACATGAGATGTGATATCCAACTCCTTCCATTCCAATCCTGAGACCCGTCCTATAGCATGAGATGTGATATCTCAATGCTTATACAAAACCTGAGACCCTTCCTATAGCATGAGATGTGATATCCAACTGCTTCCCATTCCAATCCTGAGACCCTTCCTATAGCATGAGATGTGATATCTCAATGCTTCTAATACCAAACCTGAGATCCTTCCTCTAACATGAAATGTGATATCCAACTCCTTTCCTTTCCAAACCTAAGAGCCTATCTATAGCATGAGATGTGATATCCAAGTCCTTCCCATTCCAACCCTTAGACCCTTCCTACAGCATGCAATATGATATCTCAATGATTCTAATAACAAACCTGAGACCCGTCCTATAACATGAGATGGGATATCCAACTCCTTCCCATTCCAATCCTGAGACACTTCCTATAGCAGAGATGTGATATCTCAATGGTTATACCAAACCTGAGACCCTTCCTATAACATGAGATGTGATATCCAAATCCTTCCCGTTCCAAACCTGAGACCCTTCCTTTAGCATGAGATGTGATATCCAGCACCTTCCCATTCCAATCCTGAGACACTTCCGATAGCATGAGATGTGATATCTCAATGCTTCTAATATCAAAACTGAGACCCTCCCTATAGCATGATATGTGATATCTAAGTCCTTCCCATTCCAATCCTGAGACCCTCCCTATAGCATGAGATGTGATATCCAACTCCTTCCCATTCCAATCCTGAGACCCTTCCTATAGCATGAGATATGATATCTCAATACTTCCAATACCAAACGTGAGATCCTTCCGATAACATGAGATGTGATATCCAAATCCTTCCCCTTCCAAACCTGAGACCCTCCCTTTAGCATGAGATGTGATATCCAACTCCTTCCTATTCCAATCCTGAGACTCTTCTGATAGCATGAGATGTGATATCTCAATGCTTCTAATACCAAACCTGAGATCCTTCCGATAGCATGAGATGTGATATCTCAATGCTTCTAATACCAAACCTGAGATCCTTCCTATAACATGAGATGTGATATCCAAATCCTTCCCCTTCCAATCCTGAGACCCTCCCTTTAGCATGAGATGTGATATCCAACTCCTTCCCATTCCATTCCTGAGACCCTTCTGATAGCATGAAATGTGATATCTCAAAGCCTCTAATACCAAACCTGAGATCCTACCTCTAACATGAAATGTGATATCCAACTCTTTCCCCTTCCAAACCTGAGAGCCTTCCTATAGCATGAGATGTGATATCCAAGTCCTTCCCATTCCAATCCTGAGACCCTTCCTATAGCTTGAGATGTGATATCCAACTCCTTCACATTCCAATTCTGAGACCCTTCCTATACTATGAGACTTGATATCTCAATGCTTCTAATACCAAACCTGAGACCCGTAATATAACATGAGATGTGATATCCAAATCCTTCCCCTTCCAAACCTTAGACCCTTCCTTTATCATGAGATGTGATATCCAACTCCTTCCCATTCCAATCCTGAGACCCTTCCGATATCATGAGATGTGATATCTCAAAGCTTCTAATATCAAACTTGAGACCCTCCCTATAGCATGAGATGTGATATCCAAGTCCTTCCCATTCCAATCCTGAGACCCTTCCTATAGCATGAGATGTGATATCTCAATGCTTCTAATACCAAACCTGAGACCCTTCCTATAACATGAGATGGGAATATCCAACTCGTTCCCATTCCAATCCTGAGACCCTTCCGATAGCAGAGATGTGATATCTCAATGCTTATACCAAACCTGAGATCCTTCCTATAACATGAGATGTGATATCCAACTCCTTCCCATTCCAATCCTGAGACACTTCCTATAGCATGAGATGTGATATCTCACTGCTTATACCAAACCTGAGACCCTTCCCATAGCATGAGATGTGATATCCAACTCCTTCCCATTCCAATCCTCAGACCCTTCCTATAGCATGAGATGTGATATCTCAATGCTTCTAATATCAAACTTGAGACCCTACCTATAGCATGAGATGTGATATCCAAGTCCTTCCCATTCCAATCCTGAGACACTTCCTATAGCATGAGATGTGATATCCAACTCCTTCCCATTCCAATCCTGAGACTCTTCCTATAGCATGAGATATGATATCTCAATACTTCTAATACCAAACATGAGATCCTTCCGAAAACATGAGATGTGATATCCAAATCCTTCCCCTTCCAAACCTGAGACCCTCCCTTTAGCATGAGATGTGATATCCAACTCCTTCCCATTCCAATCCTGAGACCCTTCTGATAGCATGAGATGTGATATCTCAATGCTTCTAATAACAAACCTGAGATCCTTCCGATAGCATGAGATGTGATATCTCAATGCTTCTAATACCAAACCCGAGATCCTTCCTATAACATGAAATGTGATATCCAACTCTGTCCCCTTCCAAACCTGAGAGCCTTCCTATAGCATGAGATGTGATATCCAAGTCCTTCCCATTCCAATCCTGAGACCCTTCCTATAGCTTGAGATGTGATATCCAACTCCTTCCCATTCCAATTCTGAGACCCTTCCTATACTCTGAGACTTGATATCTCAATTTTGATATTAGAAGCATTGAGATACACATCTCATGCTATAGGAAGGGTCTGAGGATTGGAATGGGAAGGAGTTGGATATCACATCTCATGCTATGGGAAGGGTCTCAGGTTTGGTATAAGCAGTGAGATATCACATCTCATGCTATAGGGAGGGTCTCAGGATTGGAATGGGAAGGACTTAGATATCACATATCATGCTATAGGGAGGGTCTCAGTTTTGATATTAGAAGCATTGAGATATCACATCTCATGCTATCGGAAGTGTCTCAGGATTGGAATGGGAAGGTGCTGGATATCACATCTCATGCTAAAGGAAGGGTCTCAGGTTTGGAACGGGAAGGATTTGGATATCACATCTCATGTTATAGGAAGGGTCTAAGGTTTGGTATAAGCATTGAGATATCACATCTCTGCTATCGGAAGTGTCTCAGGATTGGAATGGGAAGGAGTTGGATATCCCATCTCATGTTATAGGACGGGTCTCAGGTTTGTTATTAGAATCATTGAGATATCATATTGCATGCTGTAGGAAGGGTCTAAGGGTTGAAATGGGAAGGACTTGGATATCACATCTCATGCTATAGATAGGCTCTTAGGTTTGGAAAGGGAAGGAGTTGGATATCACATTTCATGTTAGAGGAAGGATCTCAGGTTTGATATTAGAAGCATTGAGATATCACATCTCATGCTATAGGAAGGGTCTCAGGATTGGAATGCGAAGCAGTTGGATATCACATCTCATGCTATGGGAAGGGTCTCAGGTTTGGTATAAGCAGTGAGATATCCCTTCTCATGCTATAGGAAGTGTCTCAGGTGGGAATGGGAAGGAGTTGGATATCACATCTCATGTTATAGGAAGGGTCTCAGGATTGGAATGGGAAGGACTTGGATGTCACATCTCATGCTATAGGAAGGGTCTCAGGTTTGGTATAAGCATTGAGATATCACATCTCATGCTATAGGACGGGTCTCAGGATTGGAATGGAAGGAGTTGGATATCACATCTCATGTTATAGGAAGGATCTCAGGTTTGGTATTAGAAGCATTGAGACATCACATCTCATGCTATAGGAAGGGTCTCAGGGTTGGAATGGGAAGGAGTTGGATATCACATCTCATCCAATAGGAAGGGTCTCAGGTTTGGAATGGGAAGGAATTGGATATCACATCTCATGTTATAGGAAGAGTCTCTGGTTTGGTATTAGAATCATTGAGATATCACATTGCATGCTGTAGGAAGGGTCTAAGGATTGGAATGGAATGGACTTGGATATCACATCTCATGCTATAGGTAGGCTCTCAGGTTTGGTATAAGCATTGAGATATCACATCTCATGCTATAGGAAGGGTCTCAGGATTGGAATGGGAAGGAATTGGATATCACATCTCATGCTATAGGAAGGGTCTCAGATTTGGTATAAGCATTGAGATATCACATCTCATGCTAAAGGAAGCGTCTCAGGATTGGAATGGGAAGGAGTTTTATTTGACATCTCAGGCCATAGGAAGGTTCTCAGGTTTGGTATAAGCATTGAGATATCACATCTCTGCTATCGGAAGGGTCTCAGGATTGGAATGGGAAGGAGTTGGATATCACATCTCATGTTATAGGAAGGGTCTCAGGTTTGGTATTAGAAGCATAGAGATATCACATCTCATGCTATAGGAAGGGTCTCAGGATTTGAATGGTAAGGAGTTGGATATCACATCTCATGCCATAGGAAGGGTCTCAGGTTTGGTATAAGCATTGAGATATCACATCTCTGCTATCGGAAGGGTCTCAGGATTGGATTGGGAAGGAGTTGGATATCCCTTCTCATGCTATAGGAAGTGTCTCAGGTTGGAATGGGAAGGAGTTGGATATCACATCTCATGTTATAGGAAGGGTGTCGGGATTGGAATGGGAAGGATTTGGATATCACATCTCTTGCTATAGGAAGGGTCTCAGGTTTGGAATGGGTAGGAGTTGGATATTACTTTCTTGCTATAGGAAGGGTCTCATGTTTGGAATGGGAAGGAGTTGGATATCACATATACTATAGTTAGTGTCTCAGGTTTGGAACGGGAACGAGTTGGATATCACATCTCATGTTATAGGAAGGGTCTCAGGTTTGGTATAAGCATTGAGATATCACATCTCTGCTATCGGAAGCGGCTCAGGATTGGAATGGGAAGGAATTGGATATCACATCTCATGCTATAGGAAGGGTCTCAGATTTGGTATAAGCATTGAGATATCACATCTCATGCTAAAGGAAGGGTCTCAGGA
Source organism: Ambystoma mexicanum (assembly GCF_040938575.1). Classification (NCBI taxonomy): domain Eukaryota; kingdom Metazoa; phylum Chordata; class Amphibia; order Caudata; family Ambystomatidae; genus Ambystoma; species Ambystoma mexicanum. The sequence continues at coordinate 1,690,343 of NW_027182358.1, forward strand.
TTGGAATGGGAAGGAGTTGTATATGATATCTCAGGCCATAGGAAGGTTCTCAGGTTTGGTATAAGCATTGAGATATCACAACTCTGCTATCGTAAGGGTCTCAGGATTGGAATGGGAAGGAGTTGGATATCCCATCTCATGTTATAGGAAGGGTCTCAGGTTTGGTATTAGAAGCATAGAGATATCACATCTCATGCTATAGGAAGGGTCTCAGGATTGGAATGGGAAGGACTTGGATGTCACATCTCATGCTATAGGGAGGGTCTCAAGTTTGATATTAGAATCATTGAGATAACAAATCTCATGATATCGGAAGGGTCTCAGGATTGGAATGGGAAGGAGTTGGATATCACATCTCATGATAAAGGAAGGGTCTAAGGTTTGGAAGGGGAAGGATTTGGATATCACATCTCATGTTATAGGACGGGTCTCAGGTTTGGTATTAGAAGCATTGAGATATCAAGTCTCATGGTATAAGAAGGGTCTCAGAATTGGAATGGGAAGGAGTTGGATATCACACCTCAAGCTATAGGAAGGGTCTCAGGATTGGAATGGGAAGGAGTTTGATATCACATCTCATGCCATAGTATGGGTCTCAGGTTTGGTAGAAGCATTGGGATATCACATCTCATGCTATCGGAAGGGTATCAGTATTGGATTTGAAAGAAGTTGGATATCCCATCTCATGCTATAGGAAGGGTCTCAGTTTGGAATGAGAAGGAGTTGGATATCACATTTCATGTTATAGGAAGGGTCTCAGGATTGGAATGGGAAGGACTTGGATATCATATCTCATGCTATAGGACGGGTCTCAGGTTTGTTATTAGAATCATTGAGATATCATATTGCATGCTGTAGGAAGGGTCTAAGGATTGGAATGGGAAGGACTTGGATATCACATCTCATGCTATAGATAGGCTCTTAGGTTTGGAAAGGGAAGGAGTTGGATATCACATTTCATGTTAGAGGAAGGATCTCAGGTTTGGTATTAGAAGCATTGAGATATCACATCTCATGCTATAGGAAGGGTCTCAGAATTGGAATGGGAAGTAGTTGGATATCACATCTCATGCTATAGGAAGGGTCTCAGGTTTGGTATAAGCATTGAGATATCACATCTCATGCTATAGGACGGGTCTCAGGATTGGAATGGAAGGAGTTGGATATCACATCTCATGTTATAGGAAGGATCTCAGGTTTGGTATTAGAAGCATTGAGACATCACATCTCATGCTATAGGAAGGGTCTCAGGGTTGGAATGGGAAGGAGTTGGATATCACATCTCATCCAATAGGAAGGGTCTCAGGTTTGGAATGGGAAGGAATTGGATATCACATCTCATGTTATAGGAAGGATCTCAGGTTTGGTATTAGAAGCATTGAGATATCACATCTCATGCTATAGGAAGGGTCTCAGGATTGGAATGTGAAGGATTTGGATATCACATCTCATGCTAAAGGAAGGGTCTCAGGTTTGGTAGAAGCATTGAGATATCACGTCTCTGCTATCGGAAGGGTCTCAGGATTGGATTGGGAAGGAGTTGGATATCCCTTCTCATGCTATAGGAAGGGTCTCAGGATTTGAATGGCAAGGAGTTGGATATCACATCTCATGCCATAGGAAGGGTCTCAGGTTTGGTATAAGCATTGAGATATCACATCTCTGCTATCGGAAGGGTCTCAGGATTGGAATGGGAAGGAGTTGGATATTCCCATCTCATGTTATAGGAAGGGTTTCAGGTTTGGTATTAGAAGCATTGAGATATCACATCTCATGCTATAGGAAGGGTCTCAGGATTGGAATGGGAAGGACTTGGATATCACATCTCATGCTATAGGGAGGGTCTCAAGTTTGATATTAGAAGCTTTGAGATATCACATCTCATGATATCGGAAGGGTCTCAGGATTGGAATGGGAAGGAGTTGGATATCACATCTCATGATAAAGGAATGGTCTAAGGTTTGGAAGGGGAAGGATTTGGATGGATATCACATCTCATGTTATATTACGGGTCTCAGGTTTGGTATTAGAAGCATTGAGATATCAAGTCTCAGAGTATAGGAAGGGTCTCAGAATTGGAATGGGAAGGAGTTGGATATCACATCTCAAGCTATAGGAAGGGTCTCAGGATTGGAATGGGAAGGACTTGGATATCACATCTCATGCTATAGGAAGGCTCTCAGGTTTGGAAGGGGAAAGAGTTGGATATCACATTTCATGTTAGAGGAAGGATCTCAGGTTTGGTATTAGAAGCATTGAGATATCACATCTCATGCTATAGGAAGGGTCTCAGAATTGGAATGGGAAGTAGTTGGATATCACATCTCATGCTATAGGAAGGGTCTCAGGTTTGGTATAAGCATTGAGATATCACATCTCATGCTATAGGACGGGTCTCAGGATTGGAATGGAAGGAGTTGGATATCACATCTCATGTTATAGGAAGGATCTCAGGTTTGGTATTAGAAGCATTGAGACATCACATCTCATGCTATAGGAAGGGTCTCAGGGTTGGAATGGGAAGGAGTTGGATATCACATCTCATCCAATAGGAAGGGTCTCAGGTTTGGAATGGGAAGGAATTGGATATCACATCTCATGTTATAGGAAGGATCTCAGGTTTGGTATTAGAAGCATTGAGATATCACATCTCATGCTATAGGAAGGGTCTCAGGATTGGAATGTGAAGGATTTGGATATCACATCTCATGCTAAAGGAAGGGTCTCAAGTTTGGTAGAAGCATTGAGATATCACGTCTCTGCTATCGGAAGGGTCTCAGGATTGGATTGGGAAGGAGTTGGATATCCCTTCTCATGCTATAGGAAGGGTCTCAGGATTTGAATGGCAAGGAGTTGGATATCACATCTCATGCCATAGGAAGGGTCTCAGGTTTGGTATAAGCATTGAGATATCACATCTCTGCTATCGGAAGGGTCTCAGGATTGGAATGGGAAGGAGTTGGATATTCCCATCTCATGTTATAGGAAGGGTTTCAGGTTTGGTATTAGAAGCATTGAGATATCACATCTCATGCTATAGGAAGGGTCTCAGGATTGGATGGGAAGGACTTGGATATCACATCTCATGCTATAGGGAGGGTCTCAAGTTTGATATTAGAAGCTTTGAGATATCACATCTCATGATATCGGAAGGGTCTCAGGATTGGAATGGGAAGGAGTGGATATCACATCTCATGATAAAGGAATGGTCTAAGGTTTGGAAGGGGAAGGATTTGGATGGATATCACATCTCATGTTATATTACGGGTCTCAGGTTTGATATTAGAAGCATTGAGATATCAAGTCTCAGAGTAAAGGAAGGGTCTCAGAATTGGAATGGGAAGGAGTTGGATATCACATCTCAAGCTATAGGAAGGGTCTCAGGATTGGAATGGGAAGGACTTGGATATCACATCTCATGCTATAGGAAGGCTCTCAGGTTTGGAAGGGGAAAGAGTTGGATATCACATTTCATGTTAGAGGTAGGATCTCAGGTTTGGTATTAGAGGCATTGAGATATCACATCTCATGCTATCAGAAGGGTCTCAGGAATGGAATGGGAAGGAGTTGGATATCACATCTCATGCTAAAGGGAGGGTCTCAGGTTTGGAAGGGGAAGGATTTGGATATCACATCTCATGTTATAGGAAGGATCTCAGGTTTGGTAATAGAATCATTGAGATATCACATCTCATGCTATCGGAAGGATCTCAGGTTTGGTATTAGAAGCATTGAGATATCACATCTCATGCTATCAGAAGGGTCTCAGGATTGGAATGGGAAGGAGTTGGATATCACATCTCATGCTAAAGGGAGGGTCTCAGGTTTGGAAGGGGAAGGATTTGGATATCACATCTCATGTTATCGGAAGGATCTCACGTTTGGTATTAGAAGTATTGAGATATCATATCTCATGCTATAGGAAGGGTCGCAGGATTGGAATGGGAAAGAGTTGGATATCACATCTCATGCTATAGGGAGTGTCTCAGGATTGGAATGGGAAGGACTTAGATATCACATATCATGCTATAGGGAGGGTCTCAGTTTTGATATTAGAAGCATTGAGATATCACATCTCATGCTATCGGAAGTATCTCAGAATTGGAATGGGAAGGAGCTGGATATCACATCTCATGCTAAAGGAAGGGTCTCAGGTTTGGAACAGGAAGGATTTGGATATCACATCTCATGCTAAAGGAAGGGTCTCAGGTTTGGAACGGGAAGGATTTGGATATCACATCTCATGTTATAGGAAGGGTCTCAGGTTTGGTATAAGCATTGAGATATCACATCTCTGCTATCGGAAGTGTCTCAGGATTGGAATGGGAAGGAGTTGGATATCCCATCTCATGTTATAGGACGGGTCTCAGGTTTGTTATTAGAATCATTGAGATATCATATTGCATGCTGTAGGAAGGGTCTAAGGGTTGGAATGGGAAGGACTTGGATATCACATCTCATGCTATAGATAGGCTCTTAGGTTTGGAAAGGGAAGGAGTTGGATATCACATTTCATGTTAGAGGAAGGATCTCAGGTTTGGTATTAGAAGCATTGAGATATCACATCTCATGCTATAGGACGGGTCTCAGGATTGGAATGGAAGGAGTTGGATATCACATCTCATGTTATAGGAAGGATCTCAGGCTTGGTATTAGAAGCATTGAGACATCACATCTCATGCTATAGGAAGGGTCTCAGGGTTGGAATGGGAAGGAGTTGGATATCACATCTCATCCAATAGGAAGGGTCTCAGGTTTGGAATGGGAAGGAATTGGATATCACATCTCATGTTATAGGAAGGATCTCAGGTTTGGTATTAGAAGCATTGAGATATCACATCTCATGCTATAGGAAGGGTCTCAGGATTGGAATGTGAAGGATTTGGATATCACATCTCATGCTAAAGGAAGGGTCTCAGGTTTGGTAGAAGCATTGAGATATCACGTATCTGCTATCGGAAGGGTCTCAGGATTGGATTGGGAAGGAGTTGGATATCCCTTCTCATGCTATAGGAAGGGTCTCAGGATTTGAATGGCAAGGAGTTGGATATCACATCTCATGCCATAGGAAGGGTCTCAGGTTTGGTATAAGCATTGAGATATCACATCTCTGCTATCGGAAGGGTCTCAGGATTGGATTGGGAAGGAGTTGGATATCCCTTCTCATGCTATAGGAAGTGTCTCAGGTTGGAATGGGAAGGAGTTGGATATGACATCTCATGTTATAGGAAGGGTCTCAGGATTTGAATGGCAAGGAGTTGGATATCACATCTCATGCCATAGGAAGGGTCTCAGGTTTGGTATAAGCATTGAGATATCACATCTCTGCTATCGGAAGGGTCTCAGGATTGGATTGGGAAGGAGTTGGATATCCCTTCTCATGCTATAGGAAGTGTCTCAGGTTGGAATGGGAAGGAGTTGGATATGACATCTCATGTTATAGGAAGGGTCTCAGGATTGGAATGGGAAGGACTTAGATATCACATATCATGCTATAGGGAGGGTCTCAGTTTTGATATTAGAAGCATTGAGATATCACATCTCATGCTATCGGAAGTATCTCAGGATTGGAATGGGAAGGAGCTGGATATCACATCTCATGCTAAAGGAAGGGTCTCAGGTTTGGAACAGGAAGGATTTGGATATCACATCTCATGCTAAAGGAAGGGTCTCAGGTTTGGAACGGGAAGGATTTGGATATCACATCTCATGTTATAGGAAGGGTCTCAGGTTTGGTATAAGCATTGAGATATCACATCTCTGCTCTCGGAAGTGTCTCAGGATTGGAATGGGAAGGAGTTGGATATCCCATCTCATGTTATAGGACGGGTCTCAGGTTTGTTATTAGAATCATTGAGATATCATATTGCATGCTGTAGGAAGGGTCTAAGGGTTGGAATGGGAAGGACTTGGATATCACATCTCATGCTATAGATAGGCTCTTAGGTTTGGAAAGGGAAGGAGTTGGATATCACATTTCATGTTAGAGGAAGGATCTCAGGTTTGGTATTAGAAGCATTGAGATATCACATCTCATGCTATAGGACGGGTCTCAGGATTGGAATGGAAGGAGTTGGATATCACATCTCATGTTATAGGAAGGATCTCAGGCTTGGTATTAGAAGCATTGAGACATCACATCTCATGCTATAGGAAGGGTCTCAGGGTTGGAATGGGAAGGAGTTGGATATCACATCTCATCCAATAGGAAGGGTCTCAGGTTTGGAATGGGAAGGAATTGGATATCACATCTCATGTTATAGGAAGGATCTCAGGTTTGGTATTAGAAGCATTGAGATATCACATCTCATGCTATAGGAAGGGTCTCAGGATTGGAATGTGAAGGATTTGGATATCACATCTCATGCTAAAGGAAGGGTCTCAGGTTTGGTAGAAGCATTGAGATATCACGTATCTGCTATCGGAAGGGTCTCAGGATTGGATTGGGAAGGAGTTGGATATCCCTTCTCATGCTATAGGAAGGGTCTCAGGATTTGAATGGCAAGGAGTTGGATATCACATCTCATGCCATAGGAAGGGTCTCAGGTTTGGTATAAGCATTGAGATATCACATCTCTGCTATCGGAAGGGTCTCAGGATTGGATTGGGAAGGAGTTGGATATCCCTTCTCATGCTATAGGAAGTGTCTCAGGTTGGAATGGGAAGGAGTTGGATATGACATCTCATGTTATAGGAAGGGTCTCAGGATTTGAATGGCAAGGAGTTGGATATCACATCTCATGCCATAGGAAGGGTCTCAGGTTTGGTATAAGCATTGAGATATCACATCTCTGCTATCGGAAGGGTCTCAGGATTGGATTGGGAAGGAGTTGGATATCCCTTCTCATGCTATAGGAAGTGTCTCAGGTTGGAATGGGAAGGAGTTGGATATGACATCTCATGTTATAGGAAGGGTCTCAGGATTGGAATGGGAAGGACTTAGATATCACATATCATGCTATAGGGAGGGTCTCAGTTTTGATATTAGAAGCATTGAGATATCACATCTCATGCTATCGGAAGTATCTCAGGATTGGAATGGGAAGGAGCTGGATATCACATCTCATGCTAAAGGAAGGGTCTCAGGTTTGGAACAGGAAGGATTTGGATATCACATCTCATGCTAAAGGAAGGGTCTCAGGTTTGGAACGGGAAGGATTTGGATATCACATCTCATGTTATAGGAAGGGTCTCAGGTTTGGTATAAGCATTGAGATATCACATCTCTGCTCTCGGAAGTGTCTCAGGATTGGAATGGGAAGGAGTTGGATATCCCATCTCATGTTATAGGACGGGTCTCAGGTTTGTTATTAGAATCATTGAGATATCATATTGCATGCTGTAGGAAGGGTCTAAGGGTTGGAATGGGAAGGACTTGGATATCACATCTCATGCTATAGATAGGCTCTTAGGTTTGGAAAGGGAAGGAGTTGGATATCACATTTCATGTTAGAGGAAGGATCTCAGGTTTGGTATTAGAAGCATTGAGATATCACATCTCATGCTATAGGACGGGTCTCAGGATTGGAATGGAAGGAGTTGGATATCACATCTCATGTTATAGGAAGGATCTCAGGCTTGGTATTAGAAGCATTGAGACATCACATCTCATGCTATAGGAAGGGTCTCAGGGTTGGAATGGGAAGGAGTTGGATATCACATCTCATCCAATAGGAAGGGTCTCAGGTTTGGAATGGGAAGGAATTGGATATCACATCTCATGTTATAGGAAGGATCTCAGGTTTGGTATTAGAAGCATTGAGATATCACATCTCATGCTATAGGAAGGGTCTCAGGATTGGAATGTGAAGGATTTGGATATCACATCTCATGCTAAAGGAAGGGTCTCAGGTTTGGTAGAAGCATTGAGATATCACGTATCTGCTATCGGAAGGGTCTCAGGATTGGATTGGGAAGGAGTTGGATATCCCTTCTCATGCTATAGGAAGGGTCTCAGGATTTGAATGGCAAGGAGTTGGATATCACATCTCATGCCATAGGAAGGGTCTCAGGTTTGGTATAAGCATTGAGATATCACATCTCTGCTATCGGAAGGGTCTCAGGATTGGATTGGGAAGGAGTTGGATATCCCTTCTCATGCTATAGGAAGTGTCTCAGTTTGGAATGGGAAGGAGTTGGATATGACATCTCATGTTATAGGAAGGGTCTCAGGATTGGAATGGGAAGGATTTGGATATCACATCTCTTGCTATAGGAAGGGTCTCAGGATTGGAATGGGTAGGAGTTGGATATTACTTTCTTGCTATAGGAAGGGTCTCATGTTTGGAATGGGAAGGAGTTGGATATCACATATGCTATAGTTAGTGTCTCAGGTTTGGAACGGGAAGGAGTTGGATATCACATCTCATGATATAGGAAGGGTCTCAGGTTTGGTATAAGCATTGAGATATCACATCTCTGCTATAGGAAGCAGCTCAGGATTGGAATGGGAAGGAGTTGGATATCCCATCTCATGTTATAGTAAGAGTCTCTGGTTTGGTATTAGAATCATTGAGATATCACATTGCATGCTGTAGGAAGGGTCTAAGGATTGGAATGGGATGGACTTGGATATCACATCTCATGCTATAGGTAGGCTCTCAGGTTTGGTATAAGCATTGAGATATCACATCTCATGCTATAGGAAGGGTCTCAGGATTGGAATGGGAAGGATTTGGATATCACATCTCATGCTATAGGAAGGGTCTCAGATTTGGTATAAGCATTGAGATATCACATCTCATGCTAAAGGAAGGGTCTCAGGATTGGAATGGGAAGGAGTTGTATATGACATCTCAGGCCATAGGAAGGGTCTCAGGTTTGGTATAAGCATTGAGATATCACATCTCTGCTATCGGAAGGGTCTCAGGATTGGAATGGGAAGGCGTTGGATATCCCATCTCATGTTATAGGAAGGGTCTCAGGTTTGGTATTAGAAGCATAGAGATATCACATCTCATGCTATAGGAAGGTTCTCAGGATTGGAATGGGAAGGACTTGGATGTCACATCGCATGCTATAGGGAGGGTCTCAAGTTTGATATTAGAAGCATTGAGATAACAAATCTCATGATATCGGAAGGGTCTCAGGATTGGAATGGGAAGGAGTTGGATACCACATCTCATGATAAAGGAAGGGTCTAAGGTTTGGAAGAAGCATTGGGATATCACATCTCATGCTATCGGAAGGGTATCAGTATTGGATTTGGAAGAAGTTGGATATCCCATCTCATGCTATAGGAAGGGTCTCAGGTTGGAATGGGAAGAGGTTGGATATCACATTTCATGTTATAGGAAGGGTCTCAGGATTGGAATGGGAAGGACTTGGATATCATATCTCATGCTATAGGACGGGTCTCAGGTTTGTTATTAGAATCATTGAGATATCATATTGCATGCTGTAGGAAGGGTCTAAGGATTGGAATGGGAAGGACTTGGATATCACATCTCATGCTATAGATAGGCTCTTATTTTTGGAAAGGGAAGGAGTTGGATATCACATTTCATGTTAGAGGAAGGATCTCAGGTTTGGTATTAGAAGCATTGAGATATCACATCTCATGCTATAGGAAGGGTCTCAGGATTGGAATGGGAAGTAGTTGGATATCACATCTCATGCTATAGGAAGGGTCTCAGGATTGTAATGGGAAGGAGTTTGATATCACATCTCATGCCATAGTATGGGTCTCAGGTTTGGTATTAGAAGCATTGAGATATCAAGTCTCATGGTATAAGAAGGGTCTCAGAATTGGAATGGGAAGGAGTTGGATATCACACCTCAAGCTATAGGAAGGGTCTCAGGATTGGAATGGGAAGGAGTTTGATATCACATCTCATGCCATAGTATGGGTCTCAGGTTTGGTAGAAGCATTGGGATATCACATCTCATGCTATCGGAAGGGTATCAGTATTGGATTTGGAAGAAGTTGGATATCCCATCTCATGCTATAGGAAGGGTCTCAGGTTGGAATGGGAAGGAGTTGGATATCACATTTCATGTTATAGGAAGGGTCTCAGGATTGGAATGGGAAGGACTTGGATATCACATCTCATGCTATAGATAGGCTCTTAGGTTTGGAAAGGGAAGGAGTTGGATATCACATTTCATGTTAGAGGAAGGATCTCAGGTTTGGTATTAGAAGCATTGAGATATCACATCTCATGCTATAGGAAGGGTCTCAGGATTGGAATGGGAAGTAGTTGGATATCACATCTCATGCTATAGGAAGGGTCTCAGGTTTGGTATAAGCATTGAGATATCACATCTCATGCTATAGGAAGGATCTCAGGTTTGGTATTAGAAGCATTGAGACATCACATCTCATGCTATAGGAAGGGTCTCAGGTTTGGAATGGGAAGGAATTGGATATCACATCTCATGTTATAGGAAGGATCTCAGGTTTGGTATTAGAAGCATTGAGATATCACATCTCATGCTATAGGAAGGGTCTCAGGATTGGAATGTGAAGGATTTGGATATCACATCTCATGCTAAAGGAAGGGTCTCAGGTTTGGTAGAAGCATTGAGATATCACGTCTCTGCTATCGGAAGGGTCTCAGGATTGGATTGGGAAGGAGTTGGATATCCCTTCTCATGCTATAGGAAGGGTCTCAGGAGTTGAATGGCAAGGAGTTGGATATCACATCTCATGACATAGGAAGGGTCTCAGGTTTGGTATAAGCATTGAGATATCACATCTCTGCTATCGGAAGGGTCTCAGGATTGGAATGGGAAGGAGTTGGATATTCCCATCTCATGTTATAGGAAGGGTCTCAGGTTTGGTATTAGAAGCATTGAGATATCACATCTCATGCTATAGGAAGGGTCTCAGGATTGGAATGGGAAGGACTTGGATATCACATCTCATGCTATAGGGAGGGTCTCAAGTTTGATATTAGAAGCTTTGAGATATCACATCTCATGATATCGGAAGGGTCTCAGGATTGGAATGGGAAGGAGTTGGATATCACATCTCATGATAAAGGAAGGGTCTAAGGTTTGGAAGGGGAAGGATTTGGATATCACATCTCATGTTATATTACGGGTCTCAGGTTTGGTATTAGAAGCATTGAGATATCAAGTCTCAGAGTATAGGAAGGGTCTCAGAATTGGAATGGGAAGGAGTTGGATATCACATCTCAAGCTATAGGAAGGGTCTCAGGATTGGAATGGGAAGGACTTGGATATCACATCTCATGCTATAGGAAGGCTCTCAGGTTTGGAAGGGGAAAGAGTTGGATATCACATTTCATGTTAGAGGTAGGATCTCAGGTTTGGTATTAGAGGCATTGAGATATCACATCTCATGCTATCAGAAGGGTCTCAGGAATGGAATGGGAAGGAGTTGGATATCACATCTCATGCTAAAGGGAGGGTCTCATGTTTGGAAGGGGAAGGATTTGGATATCACATCTCATGCTAAAGGAAGGGTCTCAGGTTTGGTAGAAGCATTGAGATATCACGTCTCTGCTATCGGAAGGGTCTCAGGATTGGATTGGGAAGGAGTTGGATATCCCTTCTCATGCTATAGGAAGGGTCTCAGGATTTGAATGGCAAGGAGTTGGATATCACATCTCATGACATAGGAAGGGTCTCAGGTTTGGTATAAGCATTGAGATATCACATCTCTGCTATCGGAAGGGTCTCAGGATTGGAATGGGAAGGAGTTGGATATTCCCATCTCATGTTATAGGAAGGGTCTCAGGTTTGGTATTAGAAGCATTGAGATATCACATCTCATGCTATAGGAAGGGTCTCAGGATTGGAATGGGAAGGACTTGGATATCACATCTCATGATAAAGGAAGGGTCTAAGGTTTGGAAGGGGAAGGATTTGGATATCACATCTCATGTTATATTTCGGGTCTCAGGTTTGGTATTAGAAGCATTGAGATATCAAGTCTCAGAGTATAGGAAGGGTCTCAGAATTGGAATGGGAAGGAGTTGGATATCACATCTCAAGCTATAGGAAGGGTCTCAGGATTGGAATGGGAAGGACTTGGATATCACATCTCATGCTATAGGAAGGCTCTCAGGTTTGGAAGGGGAAAGAGTTGGATATCACATTTCATGTTAGAGGTAGGATCTCAGGTTTGGTATTAGAGGCATTGAGATATCACATCTCATGCTATCAGAAGGGTCTCAGGAATGGAATGGGAAGGAGTTGGATATCACATCTCATGCTAAAGGGAGGGTCTCAGGTTTGGAAGGGGAAGGATTTGGATATCACATCTCATGTTATAGGAAGGATCTCAGGTTTGGTATTAGAAGCATTGAGATATCACATTTCATGCTATCGGAAGGATCTCAGGTTTGGTATTAGAAGCATTGAGATATCACATCTCATGCTATCAGAAGGGTCTCAGGATTGGAATGGGAAGGAGTTGGATATCACATCTCATGCTAAAGGGAGGGTCTCAGGTTTGGAAGGGGAAGGATTTGGATATCACATCTCATGTTTTCGGAAGGATCTCACGTTTGGTATTAGAAGTATTGAGATATCATATCTCATGCTATAGGAAGGGTCTCAGGATTGGAATGGGAAAGAGTTGGATATCACATCTCATGCTATAGGGAGTGTCTCAGGATTGGAATGGGAAGGACTTAGATATCACATATCATGCTATAGGGAGGGTCTCAATTTTGATATTAGAAGCATTGAGATATCACATCTCATGCTATCGGAAGTGTCTCAGGATTGGAATGGGAAGGAGCTGGATATCACATCTCATGCTAATGGAAGGGTCTCAGGTTTGGAACGGGAAGGATTTGGATATCACATCTCATGTTATAGGAAGGGTCTCAGGTTTGGTATAAGCATTGAGATATCACATCTCTGCTATCGGAAGTGTCTCAGGATTGGAATGGGAAGGAGTTGGATATCCCATCTCATGTTATAGGACGGGTCTCAGGTTTGTTATTAGAATCATTGAGATATCATATTGCATGCTGTAGGAAGGGTCTAAGGGTTGGAATGGGAAGGACTTGGATATCACATCTCATGCTATAGATAGGCTCTTAGGTTTGGAAAGGGAAGGAGTTGGATATCACATTTCATGTTAGAGGAAGGATCTCAGGTTTGGTATTAGAAGCATTGAGATATCACATCTCATGCTATAGGAAGGGTCTCAGGATTGGAATGGTAAGTAGTTGGATATCACATCTCATGCTATAGGAAGGGCCTCAGGTTTGGTATAAGCATTGAGATATCACATCTAATGCTATAGGACGGGTCTCAGGATTGGAATGGAAGGAGTTGGATATCACATCTCATGTTATAGGAAGGATCTCAGGTTTGGTATTACAAGCATTAAGACATCACATCTCATGCTATAGGAAGGGTCTCAGGGTTGGAATGGGAAGGAGTTGGATATCACCTCTCATCCAATAGGAAGGGTCTCAGGTTTGGAATGGGAATGAATTGGATATCACATCTTATGTTATAGGAAGGATCTCAGGTTTGGTATTAGAAGCATTGAGATATCACATCTCATGCTATAGGAAGGGTCTCAGGATTGGAATGTGAAGGATTTGGATATCACATCTCATGCTAAAGGAAGGGTCTCAGGTTTGGTAGAAGCATTGAGATATCACGTCTCTGCTATCGGAAGGGTCTCAGGATTGGATTGGGAAGGAGTTGGATATCCCTTCTCATGCTATAGGAAGGGTCTCAGGATTTGAATGGCAAGGAGTTGGATATCACATCTCATGCCATAGGAAGGGTCTCAGGTTTGGTATAAGCATTGAGATATCACATCTCTGCCATCGGAAGGGTCTCAGGATTGGATTGGGAAGGAGTTGGATATCCCTTCTCATGCTATAGGAAGTGTCTCAGGTTGGAATGGGAAGGAGTTGGATATCACATCTCATGTTATAGGAAGGGTCTCAGGTTTGTTATTAGAAGCATTGAGATATCAAGTCTCATGGTATAAGAAGGGTATCAGTATTGGATTTGGAAGAAGTTGGATATCCCATCTCATGCTATAGGAAGGGTCTCAGGTTGGAATGGGAAGGAGTTGGATATCACATTTCATGTTATAGGAAGGGTCTCAGGATTGGAATGGGAAGGACTTGGATATCATATCTCATGCTATAGGACGGGTCTCAGGTTTGTTATTAGAATCATTGAGATATCATATTGCATGCTGTAGGAAGGGTCTAAGGATTGGAATGGTAAGGACTTGGATATCACATCTCATGCTATAGATAGGCTCTTAGGTTTGGAAAGGGAAGGAGTTGAATATCACATTTCATGTTAGAGGAAGGATCTCAGGTTTGGTATTAGAAGCATTGAGATATTACATCTCATGCTATGGGAAGGGTCTCAGGATTGGAATGGGAAGTAGTTGGATATCACATCTCATGCTATAGGAAGGGTCTCAGGTTTGGTATAAGCATTGAGATATCACATCTCATGCTATAGGACGGGTCTCAGGATTGGAATGGAAGGAGTTGGATATCACATCTCATGTTATAGGAAGGATCTCAGGTTTGGTATTAGAAGCATTGAGACATCACATCTCATGCTATAGGAAGGGTCTCAGGGTTGGAATGGGAAGGAGTTGGATATCACATCTCATCCAATAGGAAGGGTCTCAGGTTTGGAATGGGAAGGAATTGGATATCACATCTCATGTTATAGGAAGGATCTCAGGTTTGGTATTAGAAGCATTGAGATATCACATCTCATGCTATAGGAAGGGTCTCAGGATTGGAATGTGAAGGATTTGGATATCACATCTCATGCTAAAGGAAGGGTCTCAGGTTTGGTAGAAGCATTGAGATATCACGTCTCTGCTATCGGAAGGGTCTCAGGATTGGATTGGGAAGGAGTTGGATATCCCTTCTCATGCTATAGGAAGGGTCTCAGGATTTGAATGGCAAGGAGTTGGATATCACATCTCATGACATAGGAAGGGTCTCAGGTTTGGTATAAGCATTGAGATATCACATCTCTGCTATCGGAAGGGTCTCAGGATTGGAATGGGAAGGAGTTGGATATTCCCATCTCATGTTATAGGAAGGGTCTCAGGTTTGGTATTAGAAGCATTGAGATATCACATCTCATGCTATAGGAAGGGTCTCAGGATTGGAATGGGAAGGACTTGGATATCACATCTCATGCTATAGGGAGGGTCTCAAGTTTGATATTAGAAGCTTTGAGATATCACATCTCATGATATCGGAAGGGTCTCAGGATTGGAATGGGAAGGAGTTGGATATCACATCTCATGATAAAGGAAGGGTCTAAGGTTTGGAAGGGGAAGGATTTGGATATCACATCTCATGTTATATAACGGGTCTCAGGTTTGGTATTAGAAGCATTGAGATATCAAGTCTCAGAGTATAGGAAGGGTCTCAGAATTGGAATGGGAAGGAGTTGGATATCACATCTCAAGCTATAGGAAGGGTCTCAGGATTGGAATGGGAAGGACTTGGATATCACATCTCATGCTATAGGAAGGCTCTCAGGTTTGGAAGGGGAAAGAGTTGGATATCACATTTCATGTTAGAGGTAGGATCTCAGGTTTGGTATTAGAGGCATTGAGATATCACATCTCATGCTATCAGAAGGGTCTCAGGAATGGAATGGGAAGGAGTTGGATATCACATCTCATGCTAAAGGGAGGGTCTCAGGTTTGGAAGGGGAAGGATTTGGATATCACATCTCATGCTAAAGGAAGGGTCTCAGGTTTGGTAGAAGCATTGAGATATCACGTCTCTGCTATCGGAAGGGTCTCAGGATTGGATTGGGAAGGAGTTGGATATCCCTTCTCATGCTATAGGAAGGGTCTCAGGATTTGAATGGCAAGGAGTTGGATATCACATCTCATGACATAGGAAGGGTCTCAGGTTTGGTATAAGCATTGAGATATCACATCTCTGCTATCGGAAGGGTCTCAGGATTGGAATGGGAAGGAGTTGGATATTCCCATCTCATGTTATAGGAAGGGTCTCAGGTTTGGTATTAGAAGCATTGAGATATCACATCTCATGCTATAGGAAGGGTCTCAGGATTGGAATGGGAAGGACTTGGATATCACATCTCATGATAAAGGAAGGGTCTAAGGTTTGGAAGGGGAAGGATTTAGATATCACATCTCATGTTATATTACGGGTCTCAGGTTTGGTATTAGAAGCATTGAGATATCAAGTCTCAGAGTATAGGAAGGGTCTCAGAATTGGAATGGGAAGGAGTTGGATATCACATCTCAAGCTATAGGAAGGGTCTCAGGATTGGAATGGGAAGGACTTGGATATCACATCTCATGCTATAGGAAGGCTCTCAGGTTTGGAAGGGGAAAGAGTTGGATATCACATTTCATGTTAGAGGTAGGATCTCAGGTTTGGTATTAGAGGCATTGAGATATCACATCTCATGCTATCAGAAGGGTCTCAGGAATGGAATGGGAAGGAGTTGGATATCACATCTCATGCTAAAGGGAGGGTCTCAGGTTTGGAAGGGGAAGGATTTGGATATCACATCTCATGTTATAGGAAGGATCTCAGGTTTGGTATTAGAAGCATTGAGATATCACATTTCATGCTAT
Source organism: Ambystoma mexicanum (assembly GCF_040938575.1). Taxonomy (NCBI): domain Eukaryota; kingdom Metazoa; phylum Chordata; class Amphibia; order Caudata; family Ambystomatidae; genus Ambystoma; species Ambystoma mexicanum. The sequence goes on from NW_027182358.1 coordinate 1,706,892, forward strand.
CGGAAGGATCTCAGGTTTGGTATTAGAAGCATTGAGATATCACATCTCATGCTATCAGAAGGGTCTCAGGATTGGAATGGGAAGGAGTTGGATATCACATCTCATGCTAAAGGGAGGGTCTCAGGTTTGGAAGGGGAAGGATTTGGATATCACATATCATGTTTTCGGAAGGATCTCACGTTTGGTATTAGAAGTATTGAGATATCAAGTCTCAGAGTATAGGAAGGGTCTCAGAATTGGAATGGGAAGGAGTTGGATATCACATCTCAAGCTATAGGAAGGGTCTCAGGATTGGAATGGGAAGGACTTGGATATCACATCTCATGCTATAGGAAGGCTCTCAGGTTTGGAAGGGGAAAGAGTTGGATATCACATTTCATGTTAGAGGTAGGATCTCAGGTTTGGTATTAGAGGCATTGAGATATCACATCTCATGCTATCAGAAGGGTCTCAGGAATGGAATGGGAAGGAGTTGGATATCACATCTCATGCTAAAGGGAGGGTCTCAGGTTTGGAAGGGGAAGGATTTGGATATCACATCTCATGTTATAGGAAGGATCTCAGGTTTGGTATTAGAAGCATTGAGATATCACATTTCATGCTATCGGAAGGATCTCAGGTTTGGTATTAGAAGCATTGAGATATCACATCTCATGCTATCAGAAGGGTCTCAGGATTGGAATGGGAAGGAGTTGGATATCACATCTCATGCTAAAGGGAGGGTCTCAGGTTTGGAAGGGGAAGGATTTGGATATCACATCTCATGTTTTCGGAAGGATCTCACGTTTGGTATTAGAAGTATTGAGATATCATATCTCATGCTATAGGAAGGGTCTCAGGATTGGAATGGGAAAGAGTTGGATATCACATCTCATGCTATAGGGAGTGTCTCAGGATTGGAATGGGAAGGACTTAGATATCACATATCATGCTATAGGGAGGGTCTCAGTTTTGATATTAGAAGCATTGAGATATCACATCTCATGCTATCGGAAGTGTCTCAGGATTGGAATGGGAAGGAGCTGGATATCACATCTCATGCTAATGGAAGGGTCTCAGGTTTGGAACGGGAAGGATTTGGATATCACATCTCATGTTATAGGAAGGGTCTCAGGTTTGGTATAAGCATTGAGATATCACATCTCTGCTATCGGAAGTGTCTCAGGATTGGAATGGGAAGGAGTTGGATATCCCATCTCATGTTATAGGACGGGTCTCAGGTTTGTTATTAGAATCATTGAGATATCATATTGCATGCTGTAGGAAGGGTCTAAGGGTTGGAATGGGAAGGACTTGGATATCACATCTCATGCTATAGATAGGCTCTTAGGTTTGGAAAGGGAAGGAGTTGGATATCACATTTCATGTTAGAGGAAGGATCTCAGGTTTGGTATTAGAAGCATTGAGATATCACATCTCATGCTATAGGAAGGGTCTCAGGATTGGAATGGGAAGTAGTTGGATATCACATCTCATGCTATAGGAAGGGCCTCAGGTTTGGTATAAGCATTGAGATATCACATCTAATGCTATAGGACGGGTCTCAGGATTGGAATGGAAGGAGTTGGATATCACATCTCATGTTATAGGAAGGATCTCAGGTTTGGTATTACAAGCATTAAGACATCACATCTCATGCTATAGGAAGGGTCTCAGGGTTGGAATGGGAAGGAGTTGGATATCACCTCTCATCCAATAGGAAGGGTCTCAGGTTTGGAATGGGAAGGAATTGGATATCACATCTTATGTTATAGGAAGGATCTCAGGTTTGGTATTAGAAGCATTGAGATATCACATCTCATGCTATAGGAAGGGTCTCAGGATTGGAATGTGAAGGATTTGGATATCACATCTCATGCTAAAGGAAGGGTCTCAGGTTTGGTAGAAGCATTGAGATATCACGTCTCTGCTATCGGAAGGGTCTCAGGATTGGATTGGGAAGGAGTTGGATATCCCTTCTCATGCTATAGGAAGGGTCTCAGGATTTGAATGGCAAGGAGTTGGATATCACATCTCATGCCATAGGAAGGGTCTCAGGTTTGGTATAAGCATTGAGATATCACATCTCTGCTATCGGAAGGGTCTCAGGATTGGATTGGGAAGGAGTTGGATATCCCTTCTCATGCTATAGGAAGTGTCTCAGGTTGGAATGGGAAGGAGTTGGATATCACATCTCATGTTATAGGAAGGGTCTCAGGTTTGTTATTAGAAGCATTGAGATATCAAGTCTCATGGTATAAGAAGGGTATCAGTATTGGATTTGGAAGAAGTTGGATATCCCATCTCATGCTATAGGAAGGGTCTCAGGTTGGAATGGGAAGGAGTTGGATATCACATTTCATGTTATAGGAAGGGTCTCAGGATTGGAATGGGAAGGACTTGGATATCATATCTCATGCTATAGGACGGGTCTCAGGTTTGTTATTAGAATCATTGAGATATCATATTGCATGCTGTAGGAAGGGTCTAAGGATTGGAATGGGAAGGACTTGGATATCACATCTCATGCTATAGATAGGCTCTTAGGTTTGGAAAGGGAAGGAGTTGAATATCACATTTCATGTTAGAGGAAGGATCTCAGGTTTGGTATTAGAAGCATTGAGATATCACATCTCATGCTATAGGAAGGGCCTCAGGTTTGGTATAAGCATTGAGATATCACATCTAATGCTATAGGACGGGTCTCAGGATTGGAATGGAAGGAGTTGGATATCACATCTCATGTTATAGGAAGGATCTCAGGTTTGGTATTAGAAGCATTGAGACATCACATCTCATGCTATAGGAAGGGTCTCAGGGTTGGAATGGGAAGGAGTTGGATATCACATCTCATCCAATAGGAAGGGTCTCAGGTTTGGAATGGGAAGGAATTGGATATCACATCTCATGTTATAGGAAGGATCTCAGGTTTGGTATTAGAAGCATTGAGATATCACATCTCATGCTATAGGAAGGGTCTCAGGATTGGAATGTGAAGGATTTGGATATCACATCTCATGCTAAAGGAAGGGTCTCAGGTTTGGTAGAAGCATCGAGATATCACGTCTCTGCTATCGGAAGGGTCTCAGGATTGGATTGGGAAGGATTTGGATATCCCTTCTCATGCTATAGGAAGGGTCTCAGGATTTGAATGGCAAGGAGATGGATATCACATCTCATGACATAGGAAGGGTCTCAGGTTTGGTATAAGCATTGAGATATCACATCTCTGCTATCGGAAGGGTCTCAGGATTGGAATGGGAAGGAGTTGGATATTCCCATCTCATGTTATAGGAAGGGTCTCAGGTTTGGTATTAGAAGCATTGAGATATCACATCTCATGCTATAGGAAGGGTCTCAGGATTGGAATGGGAAGGACTTGGATATCACATCTCATGCTATAGGGAGGGTCTCAAGTTTGATATTAGAAGCTTTGAGATATCACATCTCATGATATCGGAAGGGTCTCAGGATTGGAATGGGAAGGAGTTGGATATCACATCTCATGATAAAGGAAGGGTCTAAGGTTTGGAAGGGGAAGGATTTGGATATCACATCTCATGTTATATAACGGGTCTCAGGTTTGGTATTAGAAGCATTGAGATATCAAGTCTCAGAGTATAGGAAGGGTCTCAGAATTGGAATGGGAAGGAGTTGGATATCACATCTCAAGCTATAGGAAGGGTCTCAGGATTGGAATGGGAAGGACTTGGATATCACATCTCATGCTATAGGAATGCTCTCAGGTTTGGAAGGGGAAAGAGTTGGATATCACATTTCATGTTAGAGGTAGGATCTCAGGTTTGGTATTAGAGGCATTGAAATATCACATCTCATGCTATCAGAAGGGTCTCAGGAATGGAATGGGAAGGAGTTGGATATCACATCTCATGCTAAAGGGAGGGTCTCAGGTTTGGAAGGGGAAGGATTTGGATATCACATCTCATGCTAAAGGAAGGGTCTCAGGTTTGGTAGAAGCATTGAGATATCACGTCTCTGCTATCGGAAGGGTCTCAGGATTGGATTGGGAAGGAGTTGGATATCCCTTCTCATGCTATAGGAAGGGTCTCAGGATTTGAATGGCAAGGAGTTGGATATCACATCTCATGACATAGGAAGGGTCTCAGGTTTGGTATAAGCATTGAGATATCACATCTCTGCTATCGGAAGGGTCTCAGGATTGGAATGGGAAGGAGTTGGATATTCCCATCTCATGTTATAGGAAGGGTCTCAGGTTTGGTATTAGAAGCATTGAGATATCACATCTCATGCTATAGGAAGGGTCTCAGGATTGGAATGGGAAGGACTTGGATATCACATCTCATGATAAAGGAAGGGTCTAAGGTTTGGAAGGGGAAGGATTTGGATATCACATCTCATGTTATATTACGGGTCTCAGGTTTGGTATTAGAAGCATTGAGATATCAAGTCTCAGAGTATAGGAAGGGTCTCAGAATTGGAATGGGAAGGAGTTGGATATCACATCTCAAGCTATAGGAAGGGTCTCAGGATTGGAATGGGAAGGACTTGGATATCACATCTCATGCTATAGGAAGGCTCTCAGGTTTGGAAGGGGAAAGAGTTGGATATCACATTTCATGTTAGAGGTAGGATCTCAGGTTTGGTATTAGAGGCATTGAGATATCACATCTCATGCTATCAGAAGGGTCTCAGGAATGGAATGGGAAGGAGTTGGATATCACATCTCATGCTAAAGGGAGGGTCTCAGGTTTGGAAGGGGAAGGATTTGGATATCACATCTCATGTTATAGGAAGGATCTCAGGTTTGGTATTAGAAGCATTGAGATATCACATTTCATGCTATCGGAAGGATCTCAGGTTTGGTATTAGAAGCATTGAGATATCACATCTCATGCTATCAGAAGGGTCTCAGGATTGGAATGGGAAGGAGTTGGATATCACATCTCATGCTAAAGGGAGGGTCTCAGGTTTGGAAGGGGAAGGATTTGGATATCACATATCATGTTTTCGGAAGGATCTCACGTTTGGTATTAGAAGTATTGAGATATCAAGTCTCAGAGTATAGGAAGGGTCTCAGAATTGGAATGGGAAGGAGTTGGATATCACATCTCAAGCTATAGGAAGGGTCTCAGGATTGGAATGGGAAGGACTTGGATATCACATCTCATGCTATAGGAAGGCTCTCAGGTTTGGAAGGGGAAAGAGTTGGATATCACATTTCATGTTAGAGGTAGGATCTCAGGTTTGGTATTAGAGGCATTGAGATATCACATCTCATGCTATCAGAAGGGTCTCAGGAATGGAATGGGAAGGAGTTGGATATCACATCTCATGCTAAAGGGAGGGTCTCAGGTTTGGAAGGGGAAGGATTTGGATATCACATCTCATGTTATAGGAAGGATCTCAGGTTTGGTATTAGAAGCATTGAGATATCACATTTCATGCTATCGGAAGGATCTCAGGTTTGGTATTAGAAGCATTGAGATATCACATCTCATGCTATCAGAAGGGTCTCAGGATTGGAATGGGAAGGAGTTGGATATCACATCTCATGCTAAAGGGAGGGTCTCAGGTTTGGAAGGGGAAGGATTTGGATATCACATCTCATGTTTTCGGAAGGATCTCACGTTTGGTATTAGAAGTATTGAGATATCATATCTCATGCTATAGGAAGGGTCTCAGGATTGGAATGGGAAAGAGTTGGATATCACATCTCATGCTATAGGGAGTGTCTCAGGATTGGAATGGGAAGGACTTAGATATCACATATCATGCTATAGGGAGGGTCTCAGTTTTGATATTAGAAGCATTGAGATATCACATCTCATGCTATCGGAAGTGTCTCAGGATTGGAATGGGAAGGAGCTGGATATCACATCTCATGCTAATGGAAGGGTCTCAGGTTTGGAACGGGAAGGATTTGGATATCACATCTCATGTTATAGGAAGGGTCTCAGGTTTGGTATAAGCATTGAGATATCACATCTCTGCTATCGGAAGTGTCTCAGGATTGGAATGGGAAGGAGTTGGATATCCCATCTCATGTTATAGGACGGGTCTCAGGTTTGTTATTAGAATCATTGAGATATCATATTGCATGCTGTAGGAAGGGTCTAAGGGTTGGAATGGGAAGGACTTGGATATCACATCTCATGCTATAGATAGGCTCTTAGGTTTGGAAAGGGAAGGAGTTGGATATCACATTTCATGTTAGAGGAAGGATCTCAGGTTTGGTATTAGAAGCATTGAGATATCACATCTCATGCTATAGGAAGGGTCTCAGGATTGGAATGGGAAGTAGTTGGATATCACATCTCATGCTATAGGAAGGGCCTCAAGTTTGGTATAAGCATTGAGATATCACATCTAATGCTATAGGACGGGTCTCAGGATTGGAATGGAAGGAGTTGGATATCACATCTCATGTTATAGGAAGGATCTCAGGTTTGGTATTACAAGCATTGAGACATCACATCTCATGCTATAGGAAGGGTCTCAGGGTTGGAATGGGAAGGAGTTGGATATCACCTCTCATCCAATAGGAAGGTCTCAGGTTTGGAATGGGAAGGAATTGGATATCACATCTTATGTTATAGGAAGGATCTCAGGTTTGGTATTAGAAGCATTGAGATATCACATCTCATGCTATAGGAAGGGTCTCAGGATTGGAATGTGAAGGATTTGGATATCACATCTCATGCTAAAGGAAGGGTCTCAGGTTTGGTATAAGCATTGAGATATCACGTCTCTGCTATCGGAAGGGTCTCAGGATTGGATTGGGAAGGAGTTGGATATCCCTTCTCATGCTATAGGAAGGGTCTCAGGATTTGAATGGCAAGGAGTTGGATATCACATCTCATGCCATAGGAAGGGTCTCAGGTTTGGTATAAGCATTGAGATATCACATCTCTGCTATCGGAAGGGTCTCAGGATTGGATTGGGAAGGAGTTGGATATCCCTTCTCATGCTATAGGAAGTGTCTCAGGTTGGAATGGGAAGGAGTTGGATATCACATCTCATGTTATAGGAAGGGTCTCAGGTTTGGTATTAGAAGCATTGAGATATCAAGTCTCATGGTATAAGAAGGGTCTCAGAATTGGAATGGGAAGGAGTTGGATATCACACCTCAAGCTATAGGAAGGGTCTCATGATTGGAATGGGAAGGAGTTTGATATCACATCTCATGCCATAGTATGGGTCTCAGGTTTGGTAGAAGCATTGGGATATCACATCTCATGCTATCGGAAGGGTATCAGTATTGGATTTGGAAGAAGTTGGATATCCCATCTCATGCTATAGGAAGGGTCTCAGGTTGGAATTGGAAGGAGTTGGATATCACATTTCATGTTATAGGAAGGGTCTCAGGATTGGAATGGGAAGGACTTGGATATCATATCTCATGCTATAGGACGGGTCTCAGGTTTGTTATTAGAATCATTGAGATATCATATTGCATGCTGTAGGAAGGGTCTAAGGATTGGAATGGAAAGGACTTGGATATCACATCTCATGCTATAGATAGGCTCTTAGGTTTGGAAAGGGAAGGAGTTGAATATCACATTTCATGTTAGAGGAAGGATCTCAGGTTTGGTATTAGAAGCATTGAGATATCACATCTCATGCTATGGGAAGGGTCTCAGGATTGGAATGGGAAGTAGTTGGATATCACATCTCATGCTATAGGAAGGGTCTCAGGTTTGGTATAAGCATTGAGATATCACATCTCATGCTATAGGACGGGTCTCAGGATTGGAATGGAAGGAGTTGGATATCACATCTCATGTTATAGGAAGGATCTCAGGTTTGGTATTAGAAGCATTGAGACATCACATCTCATGCTATAGGAAGGGTCTCAGGGTTGGAATGGGAAGGAGTTGGATATCACATCTCATCCAATAGGAAGGGTCTCAGGTTTGGAATGGGAAGGAATTGGATATCACATCTCATGTTATAGGAAGGATCTCAGGTTTGGTATTAGAAGCATTGAGATATCACATCTCATGCTATAGGAAGGGTCTCAGGATTGGAATGTGAAGGATTTGGATATCACATCTCATGCTAAAGGAAGGGTCTCAGGTTTGGTAGAAGCATTGAGATATCACGTCTCTGCTATCGGAAGGGTCTCAGGATTGGATTGGGAAGGAGTTGGATATCCCTTCTCATGCTATAGGAAGGGTCTCAGGATTTGAATGGCAAGGAGTTGGATATCACATCTCATGCCATAGGAAGGGTCTCAGGTTTGGTATAAGCATTGAGATATCACATCTCTGCTATCGGAAGGGTCTCAGGATTGGAATGGGAAGGAGTTGGATATTCCCATCTTATGTTATAGGAAGGGTCTCGGGTTTGGTATTAGAAGCATTGAGATATCACATCTCATGCTATAGGAAGGGTCTCAGGATTGGAATGGGAAGGACTTGGATATCACATCTCATGCTATAGGGAGGGTCTCAAGTTTGATATTAGAAGCTTTGAGATATCACATCTCATGATATCGGAAGGGTCTCAGGATTGGAATGGGAAGGAGTTGGATATCACATCTCATGATAAAGGAAGGGTCTAAGGTTTGGAAGGGGAAGGATTTGGATATCACATCTCATGTTATATTACGGGTCTCAGGTTTGGTATTAGAAGCATTGAGATATCAAGTCTCAGAGTATAGGAAGGGTCTCAGAATTGCAATGGGAAGGAGTTGGATATCACATCTCAAGCTATAGGAAGGGTCTCAGGATTGGAATGGGAAGGACTTGGATATCACATCTCATGCTATAGGAAGGCTCTCAGGTTTGGAAGGGGAAAGAGTTGGATATCACATTTCATGTTAGAGGTAGGATCTCAGGTTTGGTATTAGAGGATTTGAGATATCACATCTCATGCTATCAGAAGGGTCTCAGGAATGGAATGGGAAGGAGTTGGATATCACATCTCATGCTAAAGGGAGGGTCTCAGGTTTGGAAGGGGAAGGATTTGGATATCACATCTCATGTTATAGGAAGGATCTCAGGTTTGGTATTAGAAGCATTGAGATATCACAACTCATGCTATCGGAAGGATCTCAGGTTTGGTATTAGAAGCATTGAGATATCACATCTCATGCTATCAGATCTCAGATTTAGGGGGTTCTTTGTTAAGGTTAATACCAGGATCCTCCCTCTCTTCCTTCTCACCTGATTCTTGTTCCTCCGATGAGCTCTGAGTAGGTATCGTCCTTCTGTTTCTCCAAGCTCCCTCTTCTCTCTCTTTGTAGGTTTTGGGACGAACTCGTCTGGAGGCCACCTTGCCAGTTCGCAGAATTGCTCGGCAGTGGGACCCTCAGGGAGTCCGCCCCCGATCCCAGAGAAAAAGGCGTATGCCGGAAAAAACCCTGGCGTGATGGTAAACTGCTGCGGGATGGAATGCAGGAGAGCGTAGAACGTGATTCCCAATAGACTCGTCCAAGAACCAAACAAAGCGAAGCAGAATCCAGGCACAACAAGGCGGAAGGTGAGTGAATGCAGCTGAGTGGAAGCAGGATTCGTACACGAAGGGAAGCGAGAACTAGAGCTGGACCAGAGAAGAGAAGCATAGAGCGGGGACGGAAGGCAAACAAGGTAAGCAAGCAAGGTAAGGCGGAGGAATGAGGGAGACAGAGCCCCAGCGGGGAAAACAGCTGGAGGGTAGAGAAATACTCACACGGAGCGCGAAGGAAGGAACTTCAGCGTGTTAACCCGAAGCGGAGACTGAGGGTTGCAACGCATCGGCGTAGCTGTTCGGTGCGTTGATAACGTTGAACCTCAGGGGGCGTGGCACGGCAGTCCGGACGTTGAACCTCAGGGGGCGTGGCACGGCAGTCCGGACACTAGACCGTAGTGTATGGTTCCGTTCCGTTAGTGTTTCCTCCATCGATTCCACAGTTTCCAGGACGGACGCGTCGTGACAGTATAACCTCTTCTCCTCTGGACTCCTCCGGGTTTCCCCGGATGGTTTCTATGGAAGAGACGTAGTAGTCGGGGTGCACTGAGGTTTCTTGCAGGTTCCCAGGACCTTTCGGTCCAAGGGTATCCCTTCCAAAGTATGAGGTACTGGAGAACCCCGTGTCTGTAACGAGAGTCCAAGATTCGGGAAACTTCATATTCGGGGTTTTCTTCTAGGTTTGGGATGCATTTCTTGATCGGTCTTAGATAAGGATCTTTTTTGTAAGCCTTGAGAAGGGACACGTGAAACACTGGATGGATCCTTCGTAGGAAAGGGGGTAGCTTAAGTCGAAAAGCTACTGGATTGATCTGTTGTTCAATGATGTATGGGCCAATATACCTTGGAGTGAATTTTCCTGGACGTATACGCCTTGGTAAGTATTTTGTGGATAACCAAACCTTATCTCCAGGCTTCCAGAGCGGATTTGCTCGTCGCTTTCTGTCGGCCCATTTCTTATAGGATTGACGGCTAGCTGTTAATGTTTCCTGAGCTCTCGAGTGGGTTTGTTTGAGAGTATTTAACAATTGGTCTACAGTAGGTATGTTAGTGGTTGGAATCACTGACTGTGGGATATGTCGAGGTTCGTATCCATAAGTACATTTGAAAGGGCTCATACCAATCGCTGAATGTGCTGTATTATTATAGGAGAACTCGGCTATGGAAAGAAGTTGGCTCCAGTTATCCTGTGTCTGGTTGCAGTAACATCTGAGGTATTGTTCCAGGGTAGCGTTTAGTCGTTCGGTTTGTCCGTTGCTCTCGGGATGGAATCCGGAAGACAATGCCCTTTGGATCTGTAGTTGTTTACACAATGAGGACCAAAATTTCGAGGTAAACTGAGTCCCTCGATCCGAGACTATTGTATGTGGTAGACCATGTAGTTTGACTACGTCTTTCAGAAATACTTCTGCAGTTTTAGTAGCAGATGGAGTACCCTGGAGGGAGGAAAAATGAGCAAGTTTACTAAATGAGTCTACTACAACCATGATGGCTGTGAATCCTTCTGAAGGAGGTAAGTCCACGATAAAATCCATGGATATATGCTGCCAGGGACCCGCAGGTAATGTATCCTGTTGGAGAAGGCCCAGTGGTTTGGCCGTGCTGTATTTACCTTGGGCACACGTGGGACAAGAAGATACGTAGGCATAGACATCCTTGACCATTGTCGGCCACCAGAAGTTTCTCTTTAGTAGGTGTAATGGGGCTGCTCGGCCCTTATGTCCTGCCGTGGGTAGATCGTGACACCAGGCTAGTGCTTGAGACTGTAGACCGGTATTTGGTAAGAACAGCCGGTCGTCTTTAAACAAGTATTCACCCTTCTTGGTTAAGGATGGAAAACGTGTGAATATGGATCTTGTTTGGGCCTCAAACACTTGTTGTAAAAAGGTGTTGACTGCTCCTATGAATTTCTTCCCTTGAAGTAACTGTTCGTGATCGGAGTATGAACCCGATTCTTCCCCAAAACTTCGGGAGAGGGCATCCGCTAGGTGATTCTCCTTTCCTGGTAAGTAGGTTAGTTCGAAATCATATTGAGCGAAGAAGTATGCCCACCTGGCATGGCGGGAATTCCGACATTCCATACTCTTGAGTACACTAAGATTTCGGTGATCAGTTCGTACTTGGAACGGGAAGTTCGCTCCTTGTAAAAGGTGTCTCCATTCTTCACATGCCTGTCTGATGGCCAACAGTTCCTTTTCTACTACAGAGTAATTCTTTTCACTCGGGGAGAGTGTCCTAGAATAATAAGCAACAGGATGCTCCAGTTTATCTTCCTTCTTTTGGAGGAGAGCAGCTCCGATCGCTCCTTGTGAGGCATCTGTCTCTACAATAAAAGGTAAGGATTGATCAGGTTGCCTGAGGATGGGTGCGGAAGTGAAAGCCTCCTTGAGATGCTTGAAAGCCATTTCAGCCTCTGTGTTCCAGGAAAATCGTGTGCCTTTCTTTAGTAAGGCTGTGATTGGTAGGACAATGTTGGAAAACCCCAGGATGAATTTACGGTAAAAATTTGTCAGTCCTAGGAACCTCTGTATATCTTTTACAGAGTTTGGAGTGGGCCAGTATTGGATGGCTGAGGTCTTGTTGGGATCCATTTCTACCCTTCCTTCTGACAGGATAAATCCCAGATAAGGGACTGTAACAGCCTCAAACAGACATTTTTCTGGTTTGACTAGCAGATGATGAATACTGAGCCTTCGAAGTACCTCTGATACCTGCTGACGATGTTGTGTAAGGGTTGATGAAAATACCAATATGTCATCCAGATAGACCACTACTGAATTGAACAATAGATCACAGAAAACCTTATCCATAAATCTCTGGAATTGAGCTGGAGCATTCACCAACCCAAAGGGCATCACTTTGTACTCGTAATGACCCAAGGGAGTCCGGAAAGCGGTCTTCCATTCGTCTCCTTTTCGTACCCTCAAGAGATGATATGCTCCTCTTAGGTCCAACTTGGTAAACCACTTGGCTCCTTGCACTGCTTCCAATACATCTTTGATCAAGGGCATGGGGTACCGATCCCGAATGGTCAAGCTATTAAGACCCCTATAGTCAATACAAGGTCGGAGCTCCTTGGTGCCTTTCTTGGGGATAAAAAATAAAGATGCTCCGGCTGACGAGGTGGATTCTTGTATGAGACCATTTTGAATATTGGTGTCCAAATAATCTCTCAGAGCTTCCCTTTCAGGCAGAGACAATGGAAACATACGTCCGAAAGGAACTATAGCATCTGGTACCAGATCGATCTTACAATCCTCATTGCGACTTGGTGGTAAAGGTCTGGGTTGAACGTCTGCAAACACATCAGCATACTCTAGATAGTGTCTTGGAATGGTGTTGATACTTCTTACAGAGAGAGTAGACACTTGAGGACATAATTTTTCCTTATTGGATAAGCAGGATCGAAGACATTGTTCAGAGCGGAATTCCACTATATTGGCTGTCCAGTCAATGCCAGGATTATGCCTCCTTAACCATGGGATGCCTAGGATTATAGGAAAGTGCGCTGCTTTTATGAGATCGAACACCATCTTTTCCTGATGAAATTTCATCTTTACTCCCAGTTCTTGAGTCTCCTGCCTGATAAGGCCCGAGGACAAAGGGGTACCGTCCACCCCTTCTACAGGGATGGGGATAGGTTTCGCTCTTCTGGGGATAGCATGATCTAGAGCCCATTGATCGTCCATGAAGTTCCCGGCCGCTCCACAATCCAACATGGCCAGACATTCTACAGAGTGTCCTCCTTTCCAATCTAGAACCACCGGTAAAACCATTAACTGATGTGAGGCATTTGGTACTTGGGGTGTACTAGTAATACAGGGATCTGCTGTTTGAACCCCTTCCTTGTCCCTGTTCAGGGTCGGGGTCTTTCGTTTCCCGATCTCCTGGGAGGTACATACGGACAATCTCGCAGTAGGTGTTTCTCAGAACCACAATACATACACAAGTTCAAGTCTTTACGTCTTTTCTTTTCTATTACAGTTAGAGGCCCTCGTGCAGTACCGACCTGCATGGGTTCTTCTGTTTGTCGTGCGGTCCTTTCAGGTACTGTAGGAACAAAGGAGAAGGAAGAGGAGGGTGTTATTCCAGACTTGTATCTTCGTCTCTCCGTGCGTCTCTCGGCCATGCGGAACTCTATCTGAAGCGCCAGAGTAACCAGTTCCTGGAAGGTCTCTGGTCTAGCGACCCTCGAGAGTTCATCTTTGAGTTCATCTAGCAAACCCCGTCTGAAGAGGGTCTGTTTGGCAGAATCTGGCCATCCTGTTTCCGCTGCGATTTTTTGAAAGGTTGACAAGTACGTCTGTACGTCTTGAGACCCCTGTTTTATATCCACAAGGTTCTCATATGAGGAGAATAGTACTTCAGGTCTTTCGAATCTTGTGTGGAACTGTTGAACAAAGGCTCCGTAATCAGCTAGAATTGGGTCGGCGTTAGTCACCAACGGAGTAGCCCAAGCAAGGGCATTGCCTCCTAGATTGGAGATAAGAAAACCGACCTTGGCTCTGTCAGATACAAACATCCGAGGGCGAAAGGTAAAGTAAACTCGACAGGCATCAAGAAATTCTTTCATTCCTTTGGGATTTCCTTCGTACTTGCCACAGGGCAAGGGCATAGGAGGAAGGTCATCTCGTACCTCCTCCCTTTGTGTAACTTGTAGGCGTAGAGCAGCATTATCTGCTTTTAATGCATTATTATCGACCCTTACTGCCTGCAGTTCGGCTGTAATCCCCTGAATAGCATTGACTAGTTCCTGATATTGCTCCAAACTGGCCATCCTTTGGCGTTGCAATCTCTCAGATTTAGGGGGTTCTTTGTTAAGGTTAATACCAGGATCCTCCCTCTCTTCCTTCTCACCTGATTCTTGTTCCTCCGATGAGCTCTCAGTAGGTATCGTCCTTCTGTTTCTCCAAGCTCCCTCTTCTCTCTCTTTGTAGGTTTTGGGACGAACTCGTCTGGAGGCCACCTTTCCAGTTCGCAGAATTGCTCGGCAGTGGGACCCTCAGGGAGTCCGCCCCCGATCCCAGGGAAAAAGGCGTATGCCGGAAAAAACCCTGGCGTGATGGTAAACTGCTGCGGGATGGAATGCAGGAGAGCGTAGAACGTGATTCCCAATAGACTCGTCCAAGAACCAAACAAAGCGAAGCAGAATCCAGGCACAACAAGGCGGAAGGTGAGTGAATGCAGCTGAGTGGAAGCAGGATTCGTACACGAAGGGAAGCGAGAACTAGAGCTGGACCAGAGAAGAGAAGCATAGAGCGGGGACGGAAGGCAAACAAGGTAAGCAAGCAAGGTAAGGCGGAGGAATGAGGGAGACAGAGCCCCAGCGGGGAAAACAGCTGGAGGGTAGAGAAATACTCACACGGAGCACGAAGGAAGGAACTTCAGCGTGTTAACCCGAAGCGGAGACTGAGGGTTGCAACGCATCGGCGTAGCTGTTCGGTGCGTTGATAACGTTGAACCTCAGGGGGCGTGGCACGGCAGTCCGGACGTTGAACCTCAGGGGGCGTGGCACGGCAGTCCGGACACTAGACCGTAGTGTATGGTTCCGTTCCGTTAGTGTTTCCTCCATCGATTCCACAGTTTCCAGGACGGACGCGTCGTGACATCAGAAGGGTCTCAGGATTGGAATGGGAAGGAGTTGGATATCACATCTCATGCTAAAGGGAGGGTCTCAGGTTTGGAAGGGGAAGGATTTGGATATCACATCTCATGTTATCGGAAGGATCTCACGTTTGGTATTAGAAGTATTGAGATATCATATCTCACGCTATATGAAGGGTCTCAGGATTGGAATGGGAAAGAGTTGGATATCACATCTCATGCTTTAGGGAGTGTCTCAGGATTGGAATGGGAAGGACTTAGATATCACATATCATGCTATAGGGAGGGTCTCAGTTTTGATATTAGAAGCATTGAGATATCACATCTCATGCTATCGGAAGTGTCTCAGGATTGGAATGGGAAGGAGCTGGATATCACATCTCATGCTAAAGGAAGGGTCTCAGGTTTGGAACGGGAAGGATTTGGATATCACATCTCATGCTAAAGGAAGGGTCTCAGGTTTGGAACGGGAAGGATTTGGATATCACATCTCATGTTATAGGAAGGGTCTCAGGTTTGGTATAAGCATTGAGATATCACATCTCTGCTATCGGAAGGGTCTAAGGGTTGGAATGGGAAGGACTTGGATATCACATCTCATGCTATAGATAGGCTCTTAGGTTTGGAAAGGGAAGGAGTTGGATATCACATTTCATGTTAGAGGAAGGATCTCAGGTTTGGTATTAGAAGCATTGAGATATCACATCTCATGCTATAGGAAGGGTCTCAGGATTGGAATGGGAAGTAGTTGGATATCACATCTCATGCTATAGGAAGGGTCTCAGGTTTGGTATAAGCATTGAGATATCACATCTCATGCTATAGGACGGGTCTCAGGATTGGAATGGAAGGAGTTGGATATCACATCTCATGTTATAGGAAGGATCTCAGGTTTGGTATTAGAAGCATTGAGACATCACATCTCATGCTATAGGAAGGGTCTCAGGGTTGGAATGGGAAGGAGTTGGATATCACATCTCATCCAATAGGAAGGGTCTCAGGTTTGGAATGGGAAGGAATTGGATATCACATCTCATGTTATAGGAAGGATCTCAGGTTTGGTATTAGAAGCATTGAGATAACACATCTCATGCTATAGGAAGGGTCTCAGGATTGGAATGTGAAGGATTTGGATATCACATCTCATGCTAAAGGAAGGGTCTCAGGTTTGGTAGAAGCATTGAGATATCACGTCTCTGCTATCGGAAGGGTCTCAGGATTGGATTGGGAAGGAGTTGGATATCCCTTCTCATGCTATAGGAAGGGTCTCAGGATTTGAATGGCAAGGAGTTGGATATCACATCTCATGCCATAGGAAGGGTCTCGGGTTTGGTATAAGCATTGAGATATCACATCTCTGCTATCGGAAAGGGTCTCAGGATTGGATTGGGAAGGAGTTGGATATCCCTTCTCATGCTATAGGAAGTGTCTCAGGTTGGAATGGGAAGGAGTTGGATATCACATCTCATGTTATAGGAAGGGTCTCAGGATTGGAATGGGAAGGATTTGGATATCACATCTCTTGCTATAGGAAGGGTCTCAGGATTGGAATGGGTAGGAGTTGGATATTACTTTCTTGCTATAGGAAGGGTCTCATGTTTGGAATGGGAAGGAGTTGGATATCACATATGCTATAGTTAGTGTCTCAGGTTTGGAACGGGAAGGAGTTGGATATCACATCTCATGTTATAGGAAGGGTCTCAGGTTTGGTATAAGCATTGAGATATCACATCTCTGCTATCGGAAGCGGCTCAGGATTGGAATGGGAAGGAGTTGGATATCCCATCTCATGTTATAGTAAGAGTCTCTGGTTTGGTATTAGAATCATTGAGATATCACATTGCATGCTGTAGGAAGGGTCTAAGGATTGGAATGGGATGGACTTGGATATCACATCTCATGCTATAGGTAGGCTCTCAGGTTTGGTATAAGCATTGAGATATCACATCTCATGCTATAGGAAGGGTCTCAGGATTGGAATGGGAAGGATTTGGATATCACATCTCATGCTATAGGAAGGGTCTCAGATTTGGTATAAGCATTGAGATATCACATCTCATGCTAAAGGAAGGGTCTCAGGATTGGAATGGGAAGGAGTTGGATATCCCATCTCATGTTATAGGAAGGGTCTCAGGTTTGGTATTAGAAGCATTGAGATATCACATCTCATGCTATAGGAAGGGTCTCAGGATTGGAATGAGAAGGACTTGGATGTCACATTTCATGCTATAGGGAGGGTCTCAAGTTTGATATTAGAAGCATTGAGATAACAAATCTCATGATATCGGAAGGGTCTCAGGATTGGAATGGGAAGGAGTTGGATACCACATCTCATGATAAAGGAAGGGTCTAAGGTTTGGAAGGGGAAGGATTTGGATATCACATCTCATGTTATAGGACGGGTCTCAGGTTTGGTATTAGAAGCATTGAGATATCAAGTCTCATGGTATAAGAAGGGTCTCAGAATTGGAATGGGAAGGAGTTGGATATCACACCTCAAGCTATAGGAAGGGTCTCAGGATTGGAATGGGAAGGAGTTTGATATCACATCTCATGCCATAGTATGGGTCTCAGGTTTGGTAGAAGCATTGGGATATCACATCTCATGCTATCGGAAGGGTATCAGTATTGGATTTGGAAGAAGTTGGATATCCCATCTCATGCTATAGGAAGGGTCTCAGGTTGGAATGGGAAGGAGTTGGATATCACATTTCATGTTATAGGAAGGGTCTCAGGATTGGAATGGGAAGGACTTGGATATCATATCTCATGCTATAGGACGGGTCTCAGGTTTGTTATTAGAATCATTGAGATATCATATTGCATGCTGTAGGAAGGGTCTAAGGATTGGAATGGGAAGGACTTGGATATCACATCTCATGCTATAGATAGGCTCTTAGGTTTGGAAAGGGAAGGAGTTGGATATCACATTTCATGTTAGAGGAAGGATCTCAGGTTTGGTATTAGAAGCATTGAGATATCACATCTCATGCTATAGGAAGGGTCTCAGGTTTGGTATAAGCATTGAGATATCACATCTCATGCTATAGGACGGGTCTCAGGATTGGAATGGAAGGAGTTGGATATCACATCTCATGTTATAGGAAGGATCTCAGGTTTGGTATTAGAAGCATTGAGACATCACATCTCATGCTATAGGAAGGGTCTCAGGGTTGGAATGGGAAGGAGTTGGATATCACATCTCATCCAATAGGAAGGGTCTCAGGTTTGGAATGGGAAGGAATTGGATATCACATCTCATGTTATAGGAAGGATCTCAGGTTTGGTATTAGAAGCATTGAGATATCACATCTCATGCTATAGGAAGGGTCTCAGGATTGGAATGTGAAGGATTTGGATATCACATCTCATGCTAAAGGAAAGTTCTCAGGTTTGGTAGAAGCATTGAGATATCACGTCTCTGCTATCGGAAGAGTCTCAGGATTGGATTGGGAAGGAGTTGGATATCCCTTCTCATGCTATAGGAAGGGTCTCAGGATTTGAATGGCAAGGAGTTGGATATCACATCTCATGCCATAGGAAGGGTCTCAGGTTTGGTATAAGCATTGAGATATCACATCTCTGCTATCGGAAGGGTTCAGGATTGGAATGGGAAGGAGTTGGATATTCCCATCTCATGTTATAGGAAGGGTCTCAGGTTTGGTATTAGAAGCATTGAGATATCACATCTCATGCTATAGGAAGGGTCTCAGGATTGGAATGGGAAGGACTTGGATATCACATCTCATGCTATAGGGAGGGTCTAAGGTTTGGAAGGGGAAGGATTTGGATATCACATCTCATGTTATATTACGGGTCTCAGGTTTGGTATTAGAAGCATTGAGATATCAAGTCTCAGAATATAGGAAGGGTCTCAGAATTGGAATGGGAAGGAGTTGGATATCACATCTCAAGCTATAGGAAGGGTCTCGGGATTGGAATGGGAAGGACTTGGATATCACATCTCATGCTATAGGAAGGCTCTCAGGTTTGGAAGGGGAAAGAGTTGGATATCACATTTCATGTTAGAGGTAGGATCTCAGGTTTGGTATTAGAGGCATTGAGATATCACATCTCATGCTATCAGAAGGGTCTCAGGAATGGAATGGGAAGGAGTTGGATATCACATCTCATGCTAAAGGGAGGGTCTCAGGTTTGGAAGGGGAAGGATTTGGATATCACATCTCATGTTATAGGAAGGATCTCAGGTTTGGTATTAGAAGCATTGAGATATCACATCTCATGCTATCGGAAGGATCTCAGGTTTGGTATTAGAAGCATTGAGTTATCACATCTCATGCTATCAGAAGGGTCTCAGGATTGGAATGGGAAGGAGTTGGATATCACATCTCATGCTAAAGGGAGGGTCTCAGGTTTAGAAGGGGAAGGATTTGGATATCACATCTCATGTTATCGGAAGGATCTCACGTTTGGTATTAGAAGTATTGAGATATCATATCTCATGCTATAGGAAGGGTCTCAGGATTGGAATGGGAAAGAGTTGGATATCACATCTCATGCTATAGGGAGTGTCTCAGGATTGGAATGGGAAGGACTTAGATATCACATATCATGCTATAGGGAGGGTCTCAGTTTTGATATTAGAAGCATTGAGATATCACATCTCATGCTATCGGAAGTGTCTCAGGATTGGAATGGGAAGGAGCTGGATATCACATCTCATGCTAAAGGAAGGGTCTCAGGTTTGGAACGGGAAGGATTTGGATATCACATCTCATGTTATAGGAAGGGTCTCAGGTTTGGTAAAAGCATTGAGATATCACATCTCTGCTATCGGAAGTGTCTCAGGATTGGAATGGGAAGGAGTTGGATATCCCATCTCATGTTATAGGACGGGTCTCAGGTTTGTTATTAGAATCATTGAGATATCATATTGCATGCTGTAGGAAGGGTCTAAGGGTTGGAATGGGAAGGACTTGGATATCACATCTCATGCTATAGATAGGCTCTTAGGTTTGGAAAGGGAAGGAGTTGGATATCACATTTCATGTTAGAGGAAGGATCTCAGGTTTGGTATTAGAAGCATTGAGATATCACATCTCATGCTATAGGAAGGGTCTCAGGATTGGAATGGGAAGTAGTTGGATATCACATCTCATGCTATAGGAAGGATCTCAGGTTTGGTATAAGCATTGAGATATCACATCTAATGCTATAGGACGGGTCTCAGGATTGGAATGGAAGGAGTTGGATATCACATCTCATGTTATAGGAAGGATCTCAGGTTTGGTATTAGAAGCATTGAGACATCACATCTCATGCTATAGGAAGGGTCTCAGGGTTGGAATGGGAAGGAGTTGGATATCACCTCTCATCCAATAGGAAGGGTCTCAGGTTTGGAATGGGAAGGAATTGGATATCACATCTTATGTTATAGGAAGGATCTCAAGTTTGGTATTAGAAGCATTGAGATATCACATCTCATGCTATAGGAAGGGTCTCAGGATTGGAATGTGAAGGATTTGGATATCACATCTCATGCTAAAGGAAGGGTCTCAGGTTTGGTAGAAGCATTGAGATATCACGTCTCTGCTATCGGAAGGGTCTCGGGATTGGATTGGGAAGGAGTTGGATATCCCTTCTCATGCTATAGGAAGGGTCTCAGGATTTGAATGGCAAGGAGTTGGATATCACATCTCATGCCATAGGAAGGGTCTCAGGTTTGGTATAAGCATTGAGATATCACATCTCTGCTATCGGAAGGGTCTCAGGATTGGATTGGGAAGGAGTTGGATATCCCTTCTCATGCTATAGGAAGTGTCTCAGGTTGGAATGGGAAGGAGTTGGATATCACATCTCATGTTATAGGAAGGGTCTCAGGTTTGGTATTAGAAGCATTGAGATATCAAGTCTCATGGTATAAGAAGGGTCTCAGAATTGGAATGGGAAGGAGTTGGATATCACACCTCAAGCTATAGGAAGGGTCTCAGGATTGGAATGGGAAGGAGTTTGATATCACATCTCATGCCATAGTATGGGTCTCAGGTTTGGTAGAAGCAGACTGATATCACATCTCATGCTATCGGAAGGGTATCAGTATTGGATTTGGAAGAAGTTGGATATCCCATCTCATGCTATAGGAAGGGTCTCAGGTTGGAATGGGAAGGAGTTGGATATCACATTTCATGTTATAGGAAGGGTCTCAGGATTGGAATGGGAAGGACTTGGATATCATATCTCATGCTATAGGACGGGTCTCAGGTTTGTTATTAGAATCATTGAGATATCATATTGCATGCTGTAGGAAGGGTCTAAGGATTGGAATGGGAAGGACTTGGATATCACATCTCATGCTATAGATAGGCTCTTAGGTTTGGAAAGGGAAGGAGTTGGATATCACATTTCATGTTAGAGGAAGGATCTCAAGTTTGGTATTAGAAGCATTGAGATATCACATCTCATGCTATAGGAAGGGTCTCAGGATTGGAATGGGAAGTAGTTGGATATCACATCTCATGCTATAGGAAGGGTCTCAGGTTTGGTATAAGCATTGAGATATCACATCTCATGCTATAGGACGGGTCTCAGGATTGGAATGGAAGGAGTTGGATATCACATCTCATGTTATAGGAAGGATCTCAGGTTTGGTATTAGAAGCATTGAGACATCACATCTCATGCTATAGGAAGGGTCTCAGGGTTGGAATGGGAAGGAGTTGGATATCACATCTCATCCAATAGGAAGGGTCTCAGGTTTGGAATGGGAAGGAATTGGATATCACATCTCATGTTATAGGAAGGATCTCAGGTTTGGTATTAGAAGCATTGAGATATCACATCTCATGCTATAGGAAGGGTCTCAGGATTGGAATGTGAAGGATTTGGATATCACATCTCATGCTAAAGGAAGGGTCTCAGGTTTGGTAGAAGCATTGAGATATCACGTCTCTGCTATCGGAAGGGTCTCAGGATTGGATTGGGAAGGAGTTGGATATCCCTTCTCATGCTATAGGAAGGGTCTCGGGATTTGAATGGCAAAGAGTTGGATATCACATCTCATGCCATAGGAAGGGTCTCAGGTTTGGTATAAGCATTGAGATATCACATCTCTGCTATCGGAAGGGTCTCAGGATTGGAATGGGAAGGAGTTGGATATTCCCATCTCATGTTATAGGAAGGGTCTCAGGTTTGGTATTAGAAGCATTGAGATATCACATCTCATGCTATAGGAAGGGTCTCAGGATTGGAATGGGAAGGACTTGGATATCACATCTCATGCTATAGGGAGGGTCTCAAGTTTGATATTAGAAGCTTTGAGATATCACATCTCATGATATCGGAAGGGTCTCAGGATTGGAATGGGAAGGAGTTGGATATCACATCTCATGATAAAGGAAGGGTCTAAGGTTTGGAAGGGGAAGGATTTGGATATCACAATTCATGTTATATTACGGGTCTCAGGTTTGGTATTAGAAGCATTGAGATATCAAGTCTCAGAGTATAGGAAGGGTCTCAGAATTGGAATGGGAAGGAGTTGGATATCACATCTCAAGCTATAGGAAGGGTCTCAGGATTAGAATGGGAAGGACTTGGATATCACATCTCATGCTATAGGAAGGCTCCCAGGTTTGGAAGGGGAAAGAGCTGGATATCACATTTCATGTTAGAGGTAGGATCTCAGGTTTGGTATTAGAGGCATTGAGATATCACATCTCATGCTATCAGAAGGATCTCAGGTTTGGTATTAGAAGCATTGAGATATCACATCTCATGCTATCAGAAGGGTCTCAGGATTGGAATGGGAAGGAGTTGGATATCACATCTCATGCTAAAGGGAGGGTCTCAGGTTTGGAAGGGGAAGGATTTGGATTTCACATCTCATGTTATCGGAAGGATCTCACGTTTGGTATTAGAAGTATTGAGATATCATATCTCATGCTATATGAAGGGTCTCAGGATTGGAATGGGAAAGAGTTGGATATCACATCTCATGCTTTAGGGAGTGTCTCAGGATTGGAATGGGAAGGACTTAGATATCACATATCATGCTATAGGGAGGGTCTCAGTTTTGATATTAGAAGCATTGAAATATCACATCTCATGCTATCGGAAGTGTCTCAGGATTGGAATGGGAAGGAGCTGGATATCACATCTCATGCTAAAGGAAGGGTCTCAGGTTTGGAACGGGAAGGATTTGGATATCACATCTCATGCTAAAGGAAGGGTCTCAGGTTTGGAATGGGAAGGATTTGGATATCACATCTCATGTTATAGGAAGGGTCTCAGGTTTGGTATAAGCATTGAGATATCACATCTCTGCTATCGGAAGTGTCTCAGGATTGGAATGGGAAGGAGTTGGATATCCCATCTCATGTTATAGGACGGGTCTCAGGTTTGTTATTAGAATCATTGAGATATCATATTGCATGCTGTAGGAAGGGTCTAAGGGTTGGAATGGGAAGGACTTGGATATCACATCTCATGCTATAGATAGGCTCTTAGGTTTGGAAAGGGAAGGAGTTGGATATCACATTTCATGTTAGAGGAAGGATCTCAGGTTTGTTATTAGAAGCATTGAGATATCACATCTCATGCTATAGGAAGGGTCTCAGGATTGGAATGGGAAGTAGTTGGATATCACATCTCATGCTATAGGAAGGGTCTCAGGTTTGATATAAGCATTGAGATATCACATCTCATGCTATAGGACGGGTCTCAGGATTGGAATGGAAGGAGTTGGATATCACATCTCATGTTATAGGAAGGATCTCAGGTTTGGTATTAGAAGCATTGAGACATCACATCTCATGCTATAGGAAGGGTCTCAGGGTTGGAATGGGAAGGAGTTGGATATCACATCTCATCCAATAGGAAGGGTCTCAGGTTTGGAATGGGAAGGAATTGGATATCACATCTCATGTTATAGGAAGGATCTCAGGTTTGGTATTAGAAGCATTGAGATATCACATCTCATGCTATAGGAAGGGTCTCAGGATTGGAATGTGAAGGATTTGGATATCACATCTCATGCTAAAGGAAGGGTCTCAGGTTTGGTAGAAGCATTGCGATATCACGTCTCTGCTATCGGAAGGGTCTCAGGATTGGATTGGGAAGGAGTTGGATATCCCTTCTCATGCTATAGGAAGGGTCTCAGGATTTGAATGGCAAGGAGTTGGATATCACATCTCATGCCATAGGAAGGGTCTCAGGTTTGGTATAAGCATTGAGATATCACATCTCTGCTATCGGAAGGGTCTCAGGATTGGATTGGGAAGGAGTTGGATATCCCTTCTCATGCTATAGGAAGTGTCTCAGGTTGGAATGGGAAGGAGTTGGATATCACATCTCATGTTATAGGAAGGGTCTCAGGATTGGAATGGGAAGGATTTGGATATCACATCTCTTGCTATAGGAAGGGTCTCAGGATTGGAATGGGTAGGAGTTGGATATTACTTTCTTGCTATAGGAAGGGTCTCATGTTTGGAATGGGAAGGAGTTGGATATCACATATGCTATAGTTAGTGTCTCAGGTTTGGAACGGGAAGGAGTTGGATATCACATCTCATGTTATAGGAAGGGTCTCAGGTTTGGTATAAGCATTGAGATATCACATCTCTGCTATCGGAAGCGGCTCAGGATTGGAATGGGAAGGAGTTGGATATCCCATCTCATGTTATAGTAAGAGTCTCTGGTTTGGTATTAGAATCATTGAGATATCACATTGCATACTGTAGGAAGGGTCTAAGGATTGGAATGGGATGGACTTGGATATCACATCTCATGCTATAGGTAGGCTCTCAGGTTTGGTATAAGCATTGAGATATCACATCTCATGCTATAGGAAGGGTCTCAGGATTGGAATGGGAAGGATTTGGATATCACATCTCATGCTATAGGAAGGGTCTCAGATTTGGTATAAGCATTGAGATATCACATCTCATGCTAAAGGAAGGGTCTCAGGATTGGAATGGGAAGGAGTTGTATATGACATCTCAGGCCATAGGAAGGGTCTCAGGTTTGGTATAAGCATTGAGATATCACATCTCTGCTATCGGAAGGGTCTCAGGATTGGAATGGGAAGGAGTTGGATATCCCATCTCATGTTATAGGAAGGGTCTCAGGTTTGGTATTAGAAGCATAGAGATATCACATCTCATGCTATAGGAAGGGTCTCAGGATTGGAATGGGAAGGACTTGGATGTCACATCTCATGCTATAGGGAGGGTCTCAAGTTTGATATTAGAAGCATTGAGATAACACATCTCATGATATCGGAAGGGTCTCAGGATTGGAATGGGAAGGAGTTGGATACCACATCTCATGATAAAGGAAGGGTCTAAGGTTTGGAAGGGGAAGGATTTGGATATCACATCTCATGTTATAGGACGGGTCTCAGGTTTGGTATTAGAAGCATTGAGATATCAAGTCTCATGGTATAAGAAGGGTCTCAGAATTGGAATGGGAAGGAGTTGGATATCACACCTCAAGCTATAGGAAGGGTCTCAGGATTGGAATGGAAAGGAGTTTGATATCACATCTCATGCCATAGTATGGGTCTCAGGTTTGGTAGAAGCATTGGGATATCACATCTCATGCTATCGGAAGGGTATCAGTATTGGATTTGGAAGAAGTTCGATATCCCATCTCATGCTATAGGAGGGGTCTCAGGTTGGAATGGGAAGGAGTTGGATATCACATTTCATGTTATAGGAAGGGTCTCAGGATTGGAATGGGAAGGACTTGGATATCATATCTCATGCTATAGGACGGGTCTCAGGTTTGCTATTAGAATCATTGAGATATCATATTGCATGCTGTAGGAAGGGTCTAAGGATTGGAATGGGAAGGACTTGGATATCACATCTCATGCTATAGATAGGCTCTTAGGTTTGGAAAGGGAAGGAGTTGGATATCACATTTCATGTTAGAGGAAAGATCTCAGGTTTGGTATTAGAAGCATTGAGATATCACATCTCATGCTATAGGAAGGGTCTCAGGATTGGAATTGGAAGTAGTTGGATATCACATCTCATGCTATAGGAAGGGTCTCAGGTTTGGTATAAGCATTGAGATATCACATCTCATGCTATAGGACGGGTCTCAGGATTGGAATGGAAGGAGTTGGATATCACATCTCATGTTATCGGAAGGATCTCACGTTTGGTATTAGAAGTATTGAGATATCATATCTCATGCTATATGAAGGGTCTCAGGATTGGAATGGGAAAGAGTTGGATATCACATCTCATGCTTTAGGGAGTGTCTCAGGATTGGAATGGGAAGGACTTAGATATCACATATCATGCTATAGGGAGGGTCTCAGTTTTGATATTAGAAGCATTGAAATATCACATCTCATGCTATCGGAAGTGTCTCAGGATTGGAATGGGAAGGAGCTGGATATCACATCTCATGCTAAAGGAAGGGTCTCAGGTTTGGAACGGGAAGGATTTGGATATCACATCTCATGCTAAAGGAAGGGTCTCAGGTTTGGAACGGGAAGGATTTGGATATCACATCTCATGTTATAGGAAGGGTCTCAGGTTTGGTATAAGCATTGAGATATCACATCTCTGCTATCGGAAGTGTCTCAGGATTGGAATGGGAAGGAGTTGGATATCCCATCTCATGTTATAGGACGGGTCTCAGGTTTGTTATTAGAATCATTGAGATATCATATTGCATGCTGTAGGAAGGGTCTAAGGGTTGGAATGGGAAGGACTTGCATATCACATCTCATGCTATAGATAGGCTCTTAGGTTTGGGAAGCGAAGGAGTTGGATATCACATTTCATGTTAGAGGAAGGATCTCAGGTTTGTTATTAGAAGCATTGAGATATCACATCTCATGCTATAGGAAGGGTCTCAGGATTGGAATGGGAAGTAGTTGGATATCACATCTCATGCTATAGGAAGGGTTTCAGGTTTGGTATAAGCATTGAGATATCACATCTCATGCTATAGGACGGGTCTCAGGATTGGAATGGAAGGAGTTGGATATCACATCTCATGTTATAGGAAGGATCTCAGGTTTGGTATTAGAAGCAACGAGACATCACATCTCATGCTATAGGAAGGGTCTCAGGGTTGGAATGGGAAGGAGTTGGATATCACATCTCATCCAATAGGAAGGGTCTCAGGTTTGGAATGGGAAGGAATTGGATATCACATCTCATGTTATAGGAAGGATCTCAGGTTTGGTATTAGAAGCATTGAGATATCACATCTCATGCTATAGGAAGGGTCTCAGGATTGGAATGTGAAGGATTTGGATATCACATCTCATGCTAAAGGAAGGGTCTCAGGTTTGGTAGAAGCATTGAGATATCACGTCTCTGCTATCGGAAGGGTCTCAGGATTGGATTGGGAAGGAGTTGGATATCCCTTCTCATGCTATAGGAAGGGTCTCAGGATTTGAATGGGAAGGAGTTGGATATCACATCTCATGTTATAGGAAGGGTCTCAGGATTGGAATGGGAAGGATTTGGATATCACATCTCTTGCTATAGGAAGGGTCTCAGGATTGGAATGGGTAGGAGTTGGATATTACTTTCTTGCTATAGGAAGGGTCTCATGTTTGGAATGGGAAGGAGTTGGATATCACATATGCTATAGTTAGTGTCTCAGGTTTGGAACGGGAAGGAGTTGGATATCACATCTCATGTTATAGGAAGGGTCTCAGGTTTGGTATAAGCATTGAGATATCACATCTCTGCTATCGGAAGCGGTTCAGGATTGTAATGGGAAGGAGTTGGATATCCCATCTCATGTTATAGTAAGAGTCTCTGGTTTGGTATTAGAATCATTGAGATATCACATTGCATGCTGTAGGAAGGGTCTAAGGATTGGAATGGGATGGACTTGGATATCACATCTCATGCTATAGGTAGGCTCTCAGGTTTGGTATAAGCATTGAGATATCACATCTCATGCTATAGGAAGGGTCTCAGGATTGGAATGGGAAGGATTTGGATATCACATCTCATGCTATAGGAAGGGTCTCAGATTTGGTATAAGCATTGAGATATCACATCTCATGCTAAAGGAAGGGTCTCAGGATTGGAATGGGAAGGAGTTGTATATGACATCTCAGGCCATAGGAAGGGTCTCAGGTTTGGTATAAGCATTGAGATATCACATCTCTGCTATCGGAAGGGTCTCAGGATTGGAATGGGAAGGAGTTGGATATCCCATCTCATGTTATAGGAAGGGTCTCAGGTTTGGTATTAGAAGCATAGAGATATCACATCTCATGCTATAGGAAGGGTCTCAGGATTGGAATGGGAAGGACTTGGATGTCACATCTCATGCTATAGGGAGGGTCTCAAGTTTGATATTAGAAGCATTGAGATAACAAATCTCATGATATCGGAAGGGTCTCAGGATTGGAATGGGAAGGAGTTGGATACCACATTTCATGATAAAGGAAGGGTCTAAGGTTTGGAAGGGGAAGGATTTGGATATCACATCTCATGTTATAGGACGGGTCTCAGGTTTGGTATTAGAAGCATTGAGATATCAAGTCTCATGGTATAAGAAGGGTCTCAGAATTGGAATGGGAAGGAGTTGGATATCACACCTCAAGCTATAGGAAGGGTCTCAGGATTGGAATGGAAAGGAGTTTGATATCACATCTCATGCCATAGTATGAGTCTCAGGTTTGGTAGAAGCATTGGGATATCACATCTCATGCTATCGGAAGGGTATCAGTATTGGATTT
Source organism: Ambystoma mexicanum (assembly GCF_040938575.1). NCBI lineage: Eukaryota > Metazoa > Chordata > Amphibia > Caudata > Ambystomatidae > Ambystoma > Ambystoma mexicanum. The sequence goes on from NW_027182358.1 coordinate 1,735,587, forward strand.
GGAAGAAGTTGGATATCCCATCTCATGCTATAGGAAGGGTCTCAGGTTGGAATGGGAAGGAGTTGGATATCACATTTCATGTTATAGGAAGGGTCTCAGGATTGGAATGGGAAGGACTTGGATATCATATCTCATGCTATAGGACGGGTCTCAGGTTTGTTATTAGAATCATTGAGATATCATATTGCATGCTGTAGGAAGGGTCTAAGGATTGGAATGGGAAGGACTTGGATATCACATCTCATGCTATAGATAGGCTCTTAGGTTTGGAAAGGGAAGGAGTTGTATATCACATTTCATGTTAGAGGAAGGATCTCAGGTTTGGTATTAGAAGCATTGAGATATCACATCTCATGCTATAGGAAGGGTCTCAGGATTGGAATGGGAAGTAGTTGGATATCACATCTCATGCTATAGGACGGGTTTCAGGATTGGAATGGAAGGAGTTGGATATCACATCTCATGTTATAGGAAGGATCTCAGGTTTGGTATTAGAAGCATTGAGACATCACATCTCATGCTATAGGAAGGGTCTCAGGGTTGGAATGGGAAGGAGTTGGATATCACATCTCATCCAATAGGAAGGGTCTCAGGTTTGGAATGGGAAGGAATTGGATATCACATCTCATGTTATAGGAAGGATCTCAGGTTTGGTATTAGAAGCATTGAGATATCACATCTCATGCTATAGGAAGGGTCTCAGGATTGGAATGTGAAGGATTTGGATATCACATCTCATGCTAAAGGAAGGGTCTCAGGTTTGGTAGAAGCATTGAGATATCACGTCTCTGCTATCGGAAGGGTCTCAGGATTGGATTGGGAAGGAGTTGGATATCCCTTCTCATGCTATAGGAAGGGTCTCAGGATTTGAATGGCAAGGAGTTGGATATCACATCTCATGCCATAGGAAGGGTCTCGGGTTTGGTATAAGCATTGAGATATCACATCTCTGCTATCGGAAGGGTCTCAGGATTGGAATGGGAAGGAGTTGGATATTCCCATCTCATGTTATAGGAAGGGTCTCAGGTTTGGTATTAGAAGCATTGAGATATCACATCTCATGCTATAGGAAGGGTCTCAGGATTGGAATGGGAAGGACTTGGATATCACATCTCATGCTACAGGGAGGGTCTCAAGTTTGATATTAGAAGCTTAGAGATATCACATCTCATGATATCGGAAGGGTCTCAGGATTGGAATGGGAAGGAGTTGGATATCACATCTCATGATAAAGGAAGGGTCTAAGGTTTGGAAGGGGAAGGATTTGGATATCACATCTCATGTTATATTACGGGTCTCAGGTTTGGTATTAGAAGCATTGAGATATCAAGTCTCAGAGTATAGGAAGGGTCTCAGAATTGGAATGGGAAGGAGTTGGATATCACATCTCAAGCTATAGGAAGGGTCTCAGGATTGGAATGGGAAGGACCTGGATATCACATCTCATGCTATAGGAAGGCTCTCAGGTTTGGAAGGGGAAAGAGTTGGATATCACATTTCATGTTAGAGGTAGGATCTCAGGTTTGGTGTTAGAGGCATTGAGATATCACATCTCATGCTATCAGAAGGGTCTCAGGAATGGAATGGGAAGGAGTTGGATATCACATCTCATGCTAAAGGGAGGGTCTCAGGTTTGGAAGGGGAAGGATTTGGATATCACATCTCATGGTATAGGAAGGATCTCAAGTTTGGTATTAGAAGCATTGAGATATCACATCTCATGCTATCGGAAGGATCTCAGGTTTGGTATTAGAAGCATTGAGATATCACATCTCATGCTATCAGAAGGGTCTCAGGATTGGAATGGGAAGGAGTTGGATACCACATCTCATGATAAAGGAAGGGTCTAAGGTTTGGAAGGGGAAGGATTTGGATATCACATCTCATGTTATAGGACGGGTCTCAGGTTTGGTATTAGAAGCATTGAGATATCAAGTCTCATGGTATAAGAAGGGTCTCAGAATTGGAATGGGAAGGAGTTGGATATCACACCTCAAGCTATAGGAAGGGTCTCAGGATTGGAATGGAGTTTGATATCACATCTCATGCCATAGTATGGGTCTCAGGTTTGGTATTAGAAGCATTGAGATATCAAGTCTCATGGTATAAGAAGGGTATCAGTATTGGATTTGGAAGAAGTTGGATAACCCATCTCATGCTATAGGAAGGGTCTCAGGTTGGAATGGGAAGGAGTTGGATATCACATTTCATGTTATAGGAAGGGTCTCAGGATTGGAATGGGAAGGACTTGGATATCATATCTCATGCTATAGGACGGGTCTCAGGTTTGTTATTAGAATCATTGAGATATCATATTGCATGCTGTAGGAAGGGTCTAAGGATTGGAATGGGAAGGACTTGGATATCACATCTCATGGTATAGATAGGCTCTTAGGTTTGGAAAGGGAAGGAGTTGGATATCACATTTCATGTTAGAGGAAGGATCTCAGGTTTGGTATTAGAAGCATTGAGATATCACATCTCATGCTATAGGAAGGGTCTCAGGATTGGAATGGGAAGTAGTTGGATATCACATCTCATGCTATAGGAAGGGTCTCAGGTTTGGTATAAGCATTGAGATATCACATCTCATGCTATAGGACGGGTCTCAGGATTGGAATGGAAGGAGTTGGATATCACATCTCATGTTATAGGAAGGATCTCAGGTTTGGTATTAGAAGCATTGAGACATCACATCTCATGCTATAGGAAGGGTCTCAGGGTTGGAATGGGAAGGAGTTGGATATCACATCTCATCCAATAGGAAGGGTCTCAGGTTTGGAATGGGAAGGAATTGGATATCACATCTCATGTTATAGGAAGGATCTCAGGTTTGGTATTAGAAGCATTGAGATATCACATCTCATGCTATAGGAAGGGTCTCAGGATTGGAATGTGAAGGATTTGGATATCACATCTCATGCTAAAGGAAGGGTCTCAGGTTTGGTAGAAGCATTGAGATATCACGTCTCTGCTATCGGAAGGGTCTCAGGATTGGATTGGGAAGGAGTTGGATATCCCTTCTCATGCTATAGGAAGGGTCTCAGGATTTGAATGGCAAGGAGTTGGATATCACATCTCATGCCATAGGAAGGGTCTCAGGTTTGGTATAAGCATTGAGATATCACATCTCTGCTATCGGAAGGGTCTCAGGATTGGAATGGGAAGGAGTTGGATATTCCCATCTCATGTTATAGGAAGGGTCTCAGGTTTGGTATTAGAAGCATTGAGATATCACATCTCATGCTATAGGAAGGGTCTCAGGATTGGAATGGGAAGGACTTGGATATCACATCTCATGCTATAGGGAGGGTCTCAAGTTTGATATTAGAAGCTTTGAGATATCACATCTCATGATATCGGAAGGGTCTCAGGATTGGAATGGGAAGGAGTTGGATATCACATTTCATGATAAAGGAAGGGTCTAAGGTTTGGAAGGGGAAGGATTTGGATATCACATCTCATGTTATATTACGGGTCTCAGGTTTGGTATTAGAAGCATTGAGATATCAAGTCTCAGAGTATAGGAAGGGTCTCAGAATTGGAATGGGAAGGAGTTGGATATCACATCTCAAGCTATAGGAAGGGTCTCAGGATTGGAATGGGAAGGACTTGGATATCACATCACATGCTATAGGAAGGCTCTCAGGTTTGGAAGGGGAAAGAGTTGGATATCACATTTCATGTTAGAGGTAGGATCTCAGGTTTGGTATTAGAGGCATTGAGATATCACATATCATGCTATCAGAAGGGTCTCAGGAATGGAATGGGAAGGAGTTGGATATCACATCTCATGCTAAAGGGAGGGTCTCAGGTTTGGAAGGGGAAGGATTTGGATATCACATCTCATGTTATAGGAAGGATCTCAGGTTTGGTATTAGAAGCATTGAGATATCACATCTCATGCTATCGGAAGGATCTCAGGTTTGGTATTAGAAGCATTGAGATATCACATCTCATGCTATCAGAAGGGTCTCAGGATTGGAATGGGAAGGAGTTGGATATCACATCTCATGCTAAAGGGAGGGTCTCAGGTTTGGAAGGGGAAGGATTTGGATATCACATCTCATGTTATCGGAAGGATCTCACGTTTGGTATTAGAAGTATTGAGATATCATATCTCATGCTATAGGAAGGGTCTCAGGATTGGAATGGGAAAGAGTTGGATATCACATCTCATGCTATAGGGAGTGTCTCAGGATTGGAATGGGAAGGACTTAGATATCACATATCATGCTATAGGGGGGGTCTCAGTTTTGATATTAGAAGCATTGAGATATCACATCTCATTCTATCGGAAGTGTCTCAGGATTGGAATGGGAAGGAGCTGGATATCACATCTCATGCTAAAGGAAGGGTCTCAGGTTTGGAACGGGAAGGATTTGGATATCACATCTCATGTTATAGGAAGGGTCTCAGGTTTGGTATAAGCATTGAGATATCACATCTCTGCTATCGGAAGTGTCTCAGGATTGGAATGGGAAGGAGTTGGATATCCCATCTCATGTTATAGGACGGGTCTCAGGTTTGTTATTAGAATCATTGAGATATCATATTGCATGCTGTAGGAAGGTTCTAAGGGTTGGAATGGGAAGGACTTGGATATCACATCTCATGCTATAGATAGGCTCTTAGGTTTGGAAAGGGAAGGAGTTGGATATCACATTTCATGTTAGAGGAAGGATCTCAGGTTTGGTATTAGAAGCATTGAGATATCACATCTCATGCTATAGGAAGGGTCTCAGGATTGGAATGGGAAGTAGTTGGATATCACATCTCATGCTATAGGAAGGGTCTCAGGTTTGGTATAAGCATTGAGATATCACATCTAATGCTATAGGACGGGTCTCAGGATTGGAATGGAAGGAGTTGGATATCACATCTCATGTTATAGGAAGGATCTCAGGTTTGGTATTAGAAGCATTGAGACATCACATCTCATGCTATAGGAAGGGTCTCAGGGTTGGAATGGGAAGGACTTGGATATCACATCTCATGCTATAGGAAGGGTCTCAGGATTGGAATGGGAAGTAGTTGGATATCACATCTCATGCTATAGGAAGGGTCTCAGGTTTGGTATAAGCATTGAGATATCACATCTCATGCTATAGGACGGGTCTCAGGATTGGAATGGAAGGAGTTGGATATCACATCTCATGTTATAGGAAGGATCTCAGGTTTGGTATTAGAAGCATTGAGACATCACATCTCATGCTATAGGAAGGGTCTCAGGGTTGGAATGGGAAGGAGTTGGATATCACATCTCATCCAATAGGAAGGGTCTCAGGTTTGGAATGGGAAGGAATTGGATATCACATCTCATGTTATAGGAAGGATCTCAGGTTTGGTATTAGAAGCATTGAGATATCACATCTCATGCTATAGGAAGGGTCTCAGGATTGGAATGTGAAGGATTTGGATATCACATCTCATGCTAAAGGAAGGGTCTCAGGTTTGGTAGAAGCATTGAGATATCACGTCTCTGCTATCGGAAGGGTCTCAGGATTGGAATGGGAAGGAGTTGGATATCCCTTCTCATGCTATAGGAAGGGTCTCAGGATTTGAATGGCAAGGAGTTGGATATCACATCTCATGCCATAGGAAGGGTCTCAGGTTTGGTATAAGCATTGAGATATCACATCTCTGCTATCGGAAGGGTCTCAGGATTGGAATGGGAAGGAGTTGGATATTCCCATCTCATGTTATAGGAAGGGTCTCAGGTTTGGTATTAGAAGCATTGAGATATCACATCTCATGCTATAGGAAGGGTCTCAGGATTGGAATGGGAAGGACTTGGATATCACGTCTCATGCTATAGGGAGGGTCTCAAGTTTGATATTAGAAGCTTTGAGATATCACATCTCATGATATCGGAAGGGTCTCAGGATTGGAATGGGAAGGAGTTGGATATCACATCTCATGATAAAGGAAGGGTCTAAGGTTTGGAAGGGGAAGGATTTGGATATCACATCTCATGTTATATTACGGGTCTCAGGTTTGGTATTAGAAGCATTGAGATATCAAGTCTCAGAGTATAGGAAGGGTCTCAGAATTGGAATGGGAAGGAGTTGGATATCACATCTCAAGCTATAGGAAGGGTCTCAGGATTGGAATGGGAAGGACTTGGATATCACATCTCATGCTATAGGAAGGCTCTCAGGTTTGGAAGGGGAAAGAGTTGGATATCACATTTCATGTTAGAGGTAGGATCTCAGGTTTGGTATTAGAGGCATTGAGATATCACATCTCATGCTATCAGAAGGGTCTCAGGAATGGAATGGGAAGGACTTGGATATCACATCTCATGCTAAAGGGAGGGTCTCAGGTTTGGAAGGGGAAGGATTTGGATATCACATCTCATGTTATAGGAAGGATCTCAGGTTTGGTATTAGAAGCATTGAGATATCACATCTCATGCTATCGGAAGGATCTCAGGTTTGGTATTAGAAGCATTGAGATATCACATCTCATGCTATCAGAAGGGTCTCAGGATTGGAATGTGAAGAAGTTGGATATCACATCTCATGCTAAAGGGAGGGTCTCAGGTTTGGAAGGGGAAGGATTTGGATATCACATCTCATGTTATCGGAAGGATCTCACGTTTGGTATTAGAAGTATTGAGATATCATATCTCATGCTATAGGAAGGGTCTCAGGATTGGATTGGGAAGGAGTTGGATATCCCTTCTCATGCTATAGGAAGGGTCTCAGGATTTGAATGGGAAGGAGTTGGATATCACATCTCATGTTATAGGAAGGGTCTCAGGATTGGAATGGGAAGGATTTGGATATCACATCTCTTGCTATAGGAAGGGTCTCAGGATTGGAATGGGTAGGAGTTGGATATTACTTTCTTGCTATAGGAAGGGTCTCATGTTTGGAATGGGAAGCAGTTGGATATCACATATGCTATAGTTAGTGTCTCAGGTTTGGAACGGGAAGGAGTTGGATATCACATCTCATGTTATAGGAAGGGTCTCAGGTTTGGTATAAGCATTGAGATATCACATCTCTGCTATCGGAAGCGGCTCAGGATTGGAATGGGAAGGAGTTGGATATCCCATCTCATGTTATAGGAGGAGTCTCTGGTTTGGTATTAGAATCATTGAAATATCACATCGCATGCTGTAGGAAGGGTCTAAGGATTGGAATGGGATGGACTTGGATATCACATCTCATGCTATAGGTAGGCTCTCAGGTTTGGTATAAGCATTGAGATATCACATCTCATGCTATAGGAACGGTCTCAGGATTGGAATGGGAAGGAATTGGATATCACATCTCATGCTATAGGAAGGGTCTCAGATTTGGTATAAGCATTGAGATATCACATCTCATGCTAAAGGAAGGGTCTCAGGATTGGAATGGGAAGGAGTTGTATATGACATCTCAGGCCATAGGAAGGGTCTCAGGTTTGGTATAAGCATTGAGATATCACATCTCTGCTATCGGAAGGGTCTCAGGATTGGAATGGGAAGGAGTTGGATATCCCATCTCATGTTATAGGAATGGTCTCAGGTTTGGTATTAGAAGCATAGAGATATCACATCTCATGCTATAGGAAGGGTCTCAGGATTGGAATGGGAAGGACTTGGATGTCACATCTCATGCTATAGGGAGGGTCTCAAGTTTGATATTAGAAGCGTTGAGATAACAAATCTCATGATATCGGAAGGGTCTCAGGATTGGAATGGGAAGGAGTTGGATATCACATCTCATGATAAAGGAAGGGTCTAAGGTTTGGAAGGGGAAGGATTTGGATATCACATCTCATGTTATAGGACGGGTCTCAGGTTTGGTATTAGAAGCATTGAGATATCAAGTCTCATGGTATAAGAAGGGTCTCAGAATTGGAATGGGAAGGAGTTGGATATCACACCTCAAGCTATGGGAAGGGTCTCAGGATTGGAATGGGAAGGAGTTTGATATCACATCTCCTACCCATTCCAATCCTGAGACCCTTCCTATAGCAAGAGATGTGATATCCAAATCCTTCCCATTCCAATCCTGAGACCCTTCCTATAACAAGAGATGTGATATCCAACTCCTTCCCATTCAAATCCTGAGACCCTTCCTATAGCATGAGAAGGGATATCCAACTCCTTCCCAATCCAATCCTGAGACCCTTCCGATAGCAGAGACCTGATATCTCAATGCTTCTACCAAACCTGAGACCCTTCCTTTAGCATGAGATGTGATATCCAAATCCTTCACATTCCAATCCTGAGACCCTTCCTATAGCATGAGATGTGATATCTCAATGCTTCTAATACCAAACCTGAGATCCTTCCTATAACATGAGATGTGATATCCAATTCCTTCCCATTCCAAACCTGAGACCCTTCCTATTGGATGAGATGTGATATCCAACTCCTTCCCATTCCAACCCTGAGACCCTTCCTATAGCATGAGATTTGATGTCTCAATGCTTCTAATACCAAACCTGAGATCCTTCCTATAACATGAGATGTGATATCCAACTCCTTCCATTCCAATCCTGAGACCCGTCCTATAGCATGAGATGTGATATCTCCATGCTTATACCAAACCTGAGACCCTTCCTATAGCATGAGATGTGATATCCAACTACTTCCCATTCCAATCCTGAGACCCTTCCTATAGCATGAGATGTGATATCTCAATGCTTCTAATACCAAACTTGAGATCCTTCCTCTAACATGAAATGTGATATCCAACTCCTTCCCTTTCCAAACCTAAGAGCCTATCTATAGCATGAGATGTGATATCCAAGTCCTTCCCATTCCAATCCTTAGACCCTTCCTACGGCATGCAATATGATATCTCAATGATTCTAATAACAAACCTGAGACCCGTCCTATAGCATGAGATATGATATCCAACTCCTTCCCATTCCAACCTGAGACCCTTCCTATAGCATGAGATGGGATATCCAACTTCTTCCAAATCCAATACTGATACCCTTCCGATAGCATGAGATGTGATATCCCAATGCTTCTACCAAACCTGAGACCCATACTATGGCATGAGATGTGATATCAAACTCCTTCCCATTCCAATCCTGAGACCCTTCCTATAACTTGAGGTGTGATATCCAACTCCTTCCCATTCCAATTCTGAGACCCTTCTTATACCATGAGACTTGATATCTCAATGCTTCTAATACCAAACCTGAGACCCGTCCTATAACATGAGATGTGATATCCAAATCCTTCCCCTTCCAAACCTTAGACCCTTCCTTTATCATGAGATGTGGTATCCAACTCCTTCCCATTCCAATCCTGAGACCCTTCCGATATCATGAGATTTGTTATCTCAATGCTTCTAATATCAAACTTGAGACCCTCCCTATAGCATGAGATGTGACATCCAAGTCCTTCCCATTCCAATCCTGAGACCCTTCCTATAGCATGAGATGTGATATCTCTATGCTTCTAATACCAAACCTGAGACCCTTCCTATAACATGAGATGGGATATCCAACTCCTTCCCATTCCAATCCTGAGACCCTTCCGATAGCAGAGATGTGATATCTCAATGCTTATACCAAACCTGAGACCCTTCCTATGGCCTGAGATGTCATATATAACTCCTTCCCATTCCAATCCTGAGACCCTTCCTTTAGCATGAGATGTGATATCTCAATGCTTATACCAAATCTGAGACCCTTCCTATAGCATGAGATGTGATATCCAAATCCTTCCCATTCCAATCCTGAGACCCTTCCTATAGCATGAGATGTGATATCTCAATGCTTATACCAAACCTGAGAGCCTACCTATAGCATGAGATGTGATATCCAAGTCCATCCCATTCCAATCCTTAGACCCTTCCTACAGCATGCGATGTGATATCTCAATGATTCCAATACCAAACCAGAGACTCTTACTATAACATGAGATGGGATATCCAACTCCTTCCCATTCCAATCCTGAGCCGCTTCCGATAGCAGAGATGTGATATCTCAATGCTTATACCAAACCTGAGACCCTTCCTATAACATGAGATGTGATATCCAACTCCTTCCCGTTCCAAACCTGAGACACTAACTATAGCATATGTGATATCCAACTCCTTCCCATTCCAAACATGAGACCCTTCCTATAGCAAGAAAGTAATATCCAACTCCTACCCATTCCAATCCTGAGACCCTTCCTATAGCAAGAGATGTGATATCCAAATCCTTCCCATTCCAATCCTGAGACCCTTCCTATAACATGAGATGTGATATCCAACTCCTTCCCATTCCAACCTGAGACACTTCCTATAGCATGAGAAGGGATATCCAACTCCTTCCCAATCCAATCCTGAGACCCTTCCGATAGCAGAGATGTGATATCTCAATGCTTATACCAAACCTGAGACCCTTCCTATGGCATGAGATGTGATATCCAACTCCTTGCCATTCAAATCCTGAGACCCTTCCTATAGCATGAGAAGGGATATCCAACTCCTGCCCAATCCAATCCTGAGACCCTTCCGATAGCAGAGACGTGATATCTCAATGCTTCTACCAAACCTGAGACCCTTCCTTTAGCATGAGATGTGATATCCAAATCCTTCACATTCCAATCCTGAGACCCTTCCTATAGCATGAGATGTGATATCTCAATGCTTCTAATACCAAACCTGAGATCCTTCCTATAACATAAGATGTGATATCCAAATTCCTTCCCATTCCAAACCTGAGACCCTTCCTATAGCATGAGATGTGATGTCTCAATGCTTCTAATACCAAACCTGAGATCCTTCCTATAACATGAGATGTGATATCCAACTCCTTCCATTCCAATCCTGAGACCCGTCCTATAGCATTAGATGTGATATCTCAATGCTTATACCAAACCTGAGACCCTTCCTATAGCATGAGATGTGATATCCAACTACTTCCCATTCCAATCCTGAGACCCTTCCTATAGCAGAGATGTGATATCTCAATGCTTATACCAAACCTGAGACCCTTCCTATGGCATGAGATGTGATATCCAACTCCTTGCCATTCAAATCCTGAGACCCTTCCTATAGCTTGAGAAGGGATATCCAACTCCTGCCCAATCCAATCCTGAGACCCTTCCGATAGCAGAGACGTGATATCTCAATGCTTCTATCAAACCTGAGACCCTTCCTTTAGCATGAGATGTGATATCCAAATCCTTCACATTCCAATCCTGAGACCCTTCCTATAGCATGAGATGTGATATCTCAATGCTTCTAATACCAAACCTGAGATCCTTCCTATAACATAAGATGTGATATCCAAATTCCTTCCCATTCCAACCCTGAGACCCTTCCTATAGCATGAGATGTGATGTCTCAATGCTTCTAATACCAAACCTGAGATCCTTCCTATAACATGAGATGTGATATCCAACTCCTTCCATTCCAATCCTGAGACCCGTCCTATAGCATTAGATGTGATATCTCAATGCTTATACCAAACCTGAGACCCTTCCTATAGCATGAGATGTGATATCCAACTACTTCCCATTCCAATCCTGAGACCCTTCCTATAGCATGAGATGTGATATCTCAATGCTTCTAATACCAAACCTGAGATCCTTCCTCTAACATGAAATGTGATATCCAACTCCTTCCCTTTCCAAACCTAAGAGCATATCTATAGCATGAGATGTGATATCCAAGTCCTTCCCATTCCAACCCTTAGACCCTTCCTACAGCATGCAATATGATATCTCAATGATTCTAATAACAAACCTGAGACCCGTCCTATAATATGAGATGGGATATCCAACTCCTTCCCATTCCAATCCTGAGACACTTCCGATAGCATGAGATGTGATATCTCAATGCTTCTAATATCAAAACTGAGACCCTCCCTATAGCATGATATGTGATATCTAAGTCCTTCCCATTCCAATCCTGAGACACTCCCTATAGCATGAGATGTGATATCCAACTCTTTCCCATTCCAATCCTGAGACCCTTCCTATAGCATGAGATATGATATCTCAATACTTCTAATACCAAACGTGAGATCCTTCCGATAACATGAGATGTGATATCCAAATCCTTCCCCTTCCAAACCTGAGACCCTCCCTTTAGCATGAGATGTGATATCCAACTTCTTCACATTCCAATCCTGAGACCCTTCTGATAGCATGAGATGTGATATCTCAATGCTTCTAATACCAAACCTGAGATCCTTCCGATAGCATGAGATGTGATATCTCAATGCTTCTAATACCAAACCTGAGATCCTTCCTATAACATGAGATGTGATATCCAAATCCTTCCCCTTCCAAACCTGAGACCCTCCCTTTAGCATGAGATGTGATATCCAACTCATTCCCATTCCATTCCTGAGACCCTTCTGATAGCATGAGATGTGATATCTCAATGCCTCTAATACCAAACCTGAGATCCTACCTCTAACATGAAATGTGATATCCAACTCTTTCCCCTTCCAAACCTGAGAGCCTTCCTATAGCATGAGATGTGATATCCAAGTCCTTCCCATTCCAATCCTGAGACCCTTCCTATAGCTTGAGATGTGATATCCAACTCCTTCCCATTCCAATTCTGAGACCCTTCCTATACTCTGAGACTTGATATCTCAATGCTTCTAATACCAAACCTGAGACCCGTAATATAACATGAGATGTGATATCCAAATCCTTCCCCTTCCAAACCTTAGACCCTTCCTTTATCATGAGATGTGATATCCAACTCCTTCCCATTCCAATCCTGAGACCCTTCCGATATCATGAGATGTGATATCTCAAAGCTTCTAATATCAAACTTGAGACCCTCCCTACAGCATGAGATGTGATATCCAAGTCCTTCCCATTCCAATCCTGAGACCCTTCCTATAGCATGAGATGTGATATCTCAATGCTTCTAATACCAAACCTGAGACCCTTCCTATACCATGAGATGGGAATATCCAACTCCTTCCCATTCCAATCCTGAGACCCTTCCGATAGCAGAGATGTGATATCTCAATGCATATACCAAACCTGAGACCCTTCCTATGGCATGAGATGTGATATCCAACTCCTTGCCATTCAAATCCTGAGACCCTTCCTATAGCATGAGAAGGGATATCCAACTCCTTCCCATTCCAATCCTGAGACCCTTCCGATAGCAGAGACGTGATATCTCAATGCTTCTACCAAACCTGAGACCCTTCCTTTAGCATGAGATGTGATATCCAAATCCTTCACATTCCAATCCTGAGACCCTTCCTATAGCATGAGATGTGATATCTCAATGCTTCTAATACCAAACCTGAGATCCTTCCTATAACATGAGATGTGATATCCAATTCCTTCCCATTCCAAACCTGAGACCCTTCCTATTGGATGAGATGTGATATCCAACTCCTTCCCATTCCAACCCTGAGACCCTTCCTATAGCATGAGATGTGATGTCTCAATGCTTCTAATACCAAACCTGAGATCCTTCCTATAACATGAGATGTGATATCCAACTCCTTCCATTCCAATCCTGAGACCCGTCCTATAGCCTGAGATGTGATATCTCAATGCTTATACCAAACCTGAGACCCTTCCTATAGCATGAGATGTGATATCCAACTACTTCCCATTCCAATCCTGAGACCCTTCCTATAGCATGAGATGTGATATCCAAGTCCTTCCCATTCCAACCCTGAGACCCTTCCTATAGCATGAGATGTGATGTCTCAATGCTTCTAATACCAAACCTGAGATCCTTCCTATAACATGAGATGTGATATCCAACTCCTTCCATTCCAATCCTGAGACCCGTCCTATAGCATTAGATGTGATATCTCAATGCTTATACCAAACCTGAGACCCTTCCTATAGCATGAGATGTGATATCCAACTACTTCCCATTCCAATCCTGAGACCCTTCCTATAGCATGAGATGTGATATCTCAATGCTTCTAATACCAAACCTGAGATCCTTCCTCTAACATGAAATGTGATATCCAACTCCTTCCCTTTCCAAACCTAAGAGCCTATCTATAGCATGAGATGTGATATCCAAGTCCTTCCCATTCCAACCCTTAGACCCTTCCTACAGCATGCAATATGATATCTCAATGATTCTAATAACAAACCTGAGACCCGTCCTATAACATGAGATGGGATATCCAACTCCTTCCCATTCCAATCCTGAGACACTTCCGATAGCAGAGATGTGATATCTCAATGCTTATACCAAACCTGAGACCCTTCCTATAACATGAGATGTGATATCCAAATCCTTCCCGTTCCAAACCTGAGACCCTTCCTTTAGCATGAGATGTGATATCCAGCTCCTTCCCATTCCAATCCTGAGACACTTCCGATAGCATGAGATGTGATATCTCAATGCTTCTAATATCAAAACTGAGACCCCCCTTATAGCATGATATGTGATATCTAAGTCCTTCCCATTCCAATCCTGAGACACTCCCTATAGCATGAGATGTGATATCCAACTCTTTCCCATTCCAATCCTGAGACCCTTCCTATAGCATGAGATATGATATCTCAATACTTCTAATACCAAACGTGAGATCCTTCCGATAACATGAGATGTGATATCCAAATCCTTCCCCTTCCAAACCTGAGACCCTCCCTTTAGCATGAGATGTGATATCCAACTCTTTCCCATTCCAATCCTGAGACCCTTCTGATAGCATGAGATGTGATATCTCAATGCTTCTAATACCAAACCTGAGATCCTTCCGATAGCATGAGATGTGATATCTCAATGCTTCTAATACCAAACCTGAGATCCTTCCTATAACATGAGATGTGATATCCAAATCCTTCCCCTTCCAAACCTGAGACCCTCCCTTTAGCATGAGATGTGATATCCAACTTCTTCACATTCCAATCCTGAGACCCTTCTGATAGCATGAGATGTGATATCTCAATGCTTCTAATACCAAACCTGAGATCCTTCCGATAGCATGAGATGTGATATCTCAATGCTTCTAATACCAAACCTGAGATCCTTCCTATAACATGAGATGTGATATCCAAATCCTTCCCCTTCCAAACCTGAGACCCTCCCTTTAGCATGAGATGTGATATCCAACTCATTCCCATTCCATTCCTGAGACCCTTCTGATAGCATGAGATGTGATATCTCAATGCCTCTAATACCAAACCTGAGATCCTACCTCTAACATGAAATGTGATATCCAACTCTTTCCCCTTCCAAACCTGAGAGCCTTCCTATAGCATGAGATGTGATATCCAAGTCCTTCCCATTCCAATCCTGAGACCCTTCCTATAGCTTGAGATGTGATATCCAACTCCTTCCCATTCCAATTCTGAGACCCTTCCTATACTCTGAGACTTGATATCTCAATGCTTCTAATACCAAACCTGAGACCCGTAATATAACATGAGATGTGATATCCAAATCCTTCCCCTTCCAAACCTTAGACCCTTCCTTTATCATGAGATGTGATATCCAACTCCTTCCCATTCCAATCCTGAGACCCTTCCGATATCATGAGATGTGATATCTCAAAGCTTCTAATATCAAACTTGAGACCCTCCCTACAGCATGAGATGTGATATCCAAGTCCTTCCCATTCCAATCCTGAGACCCTTCCTATAGCATGAGATGTGATATCTCAATGCTTCTAATACCAAACCTGAGACCCTTCCTATACCATGAGATGGGAATATCCAACTCCTTCCCATTCCAATCCTGAGACCCTTCCGATAGCAGAGATGTGATATCTCAATGCATATACCAAACCTGAGACCCTTCCTATGGCATGAGATGTGATATCCAACTCCTTGCCATTCAAATCCTGAGACCCTTCCTATAGCATGAGAAGGGATATCCAACTCCTTCCCATTCCAATCCTGAGACCCTTCCGATAGCAGAGACGTGATATCTCAATGCTTCTACCAAACCTGAGACCCTTCCTTTAGCATGAGATGTGATATCCAAATCCTTCACATTCCAATCCTGAGACCCTTCCTATAGCATGAGATGTGATATCTCAATGCTTCTAATACCAAACCTGAGATCCTTCCTATAACATGAGATGTGATATCCAATTCCTTCCCATTCCAAACCTGAGACCCTTCCTATTGGATGAGATGTGATATCCAACTCCTTCCCATTCCAACCCTGAGACCCTTCCTATAGCATGAGATGTGATGTCTCAATGCTTCTAATACCAAACCTGAGATCCTTCCTATAACATGAGATGTGATATCCAACTCCTTCCATTCCAATCCTGAGACCCGTCCTATAGCCTGAGATGTGATATCTCAATGCTTATACCAAACCTGAGACCCTTCCTATAGCATGAGATGTGATATCCAACTACTTCCCATTCCAATCCTGAGACCCTTCCTATAGCATGAGATGTGATATCCAAGTCCTTCCCATTCCAACCCTGAGACCCTTCCTATAGCATGAGATGTGATGTCTCAATGCTTCTAATACCAAACCTGAGATCCTTCCTATAACATGAGATGTGATATCCAACTCCTTCCATTCCAATCCTGAGACCCGTCCTATAGCATTAGATGTGATATCTCAATGCTTATACCAAACCTGAGACCCTTCCTATAGCATGAGATGTGATATCCAACTACTTCCCATTCCAATCCTGAGACCCTTCCTATAGCATGAGATGTGATATCTCAATGCTTCTAATACCAAACCTGAGATCCTTCCTCTAACATGAAATGTGATATCCAACTCCTTCCCTTTCCAAACCTAAGAGCCTATCTATAGCATGAGATGTGATATCCAAGTCCTTCCCATTCCAACCCTTAGACCCTTCCTACAGCATGCAATATGATATCTCAATGATTCTAATAACAAACCTGAGACCCGTCCTATAACATGAGATGGGATATCCAACTCCTTCCCATTCCAATCCTGAGACACTTCCGATAGCAGAGATGTGATATCTCAATGCTTATACCAAACCTGAGACCCTTCCTATAACATGAGATGTGATATCCAAATCCTTCCCGTTCCAAACCTGAGACCCTTCCTTTAGCATGAGATGTGATATCCAGCTCCTTCCCATTCCAATCCTGAGACACTTCCGATAGCATGAGATGTGATATCTCAATGCTTCTAATATCAAAACTGAGACCCCCCTTATAGCATGATATGTGATATCTAAGTCCTTCCCATTCCAATCCTGAGACACTCCCTATAGCATGAGATGTGATATCCAACTCTTTCCCATTCCAATCCTGAGACCCTTCCTATAGCATGAGATATGATATCTCAATACTTCTAATACCAAACGTGAGATCCTTCCGATAACATGAGATGTGATATCCAAATCCTTCCCCTTCCAAACCTGAGACCCTCCCTTTAGCATGAGATGTGATATCCAACTCTTTCCCATTCCAATCCTGAGACCCTTCTGATAGCATGAGATGTGATATCTCAATGCTTCTAATACCAAACCTGAGATCCTTCCGATAGCATGAGATGTGATATCTCAATGCTTCTAATACCAAACCTGAGATCCTTCCTATAACATGAGATGTGATATCCAAATCCTTCCCCTTCCAAACCTGAGACCCTCCCTTTAGCATGAGATGTGATATCCAACTCCTTCCCATTCCATTCTTGAGACCCTTCTGATAGCATGAGATGTGATATCTCAATGCCTCTAATACCAAACCTGAGATCCTACCTCTAACATGAAATGTGATATCCAACTCTTTCCCCTTCCAAACCTGAGAGCCTTCCTATAGCATGAGATGTGATATCCAAGTCCTTCCCATTCCAATCCTGAGACCCTTCCTATAGCTTGAGATGTGATATCCAACTCCTTCCCATTCCAATTCTGAGACCCTTCCTATACTCTGAGACTTGATATCTCAATGCTTCTAATACCAAACCTGAGACCCGTAATATAACATGAGATGTGATATCCAAATCCTTCCCCTTCCAAACCTTAGACCCTTCCTTTATCATGAGATGTGATATCCAACTCCTTCCCATTCCAATCCTGAGACCCTTCCGATATCATGAGATGTGATATCTCAAAGCTTCTAATATCAAACTTGAGACCCTCCCTATAGCATGAGATGTGATATCCAAGTCCTTCCCATTCCAATCCTGAGACCCTTCCTATAGCATGAGATGTGATATCTCAATGCTTCTAATACCAAACCTGAGACCCTTCCTATAACATGAGATGGGAATATCCAACTCCTTCCCATTCCAATCCTGAGACCCTTCCGATAGCAGAGATGTGATATCTCAATGCTTATACCAAACCAGAGACCCTTCCTATGGCATGAGATGTGATATCCAACTCCTTGCCATTCAAATCCTGAGACCCTTCCTATAGCATGAGAAGGGATATCCAACTCCTTCCCATTCCAATCCTGAGACCCTTCCGATAGCAGAGACGTGATATCTCAATGCTTCTACCAAACCTGAGACCCTTCCTTTAGCATGAGATGTGATATCCAAATCCTTCACATTCCAATCCTGAGACCCTTCCTATAGCATGAGATGTGATATCTCAATGCTTCTAATACCAAACCTGAGATCCTTCCTATAACATGAGATGTGATATCCAATTCCTTCCCATTCCAAACCTGAGACCCTTCCTATTGGATGAGATGTGATATCCAACTCCTTCCCATTCCAACCCTGAGACCCTTCCTATAGCATGAGATGTGATGTCTCAATGCTTCTAATACCAAACCTGAGATCCTTCCTATAACATGAGATGTGATATCCAACTCCTTCCATTCCAATCCTGAGACCCGTCCTATAGCATGAGATGTGGTATCTCAATGCTTATACCAAACCTGAGACCCTTCCTATAGCATGAGAAGGGATATCCAACTCCTTCCCAATCCAATCCTGAGACCCTTCCGATAGCAGAGATGTGATATCTCAATGCTTATACCAAACCTGAGACCCTTCCTATGGCATGAGATGTGATATCCAACTCCTTGCCATTCAAATCCTGAGACCCTTCCTATAGCATGAGAAGGGATATCCAACTCCTGCCCAATCCAATCCTGAGACCCTTCCGATAGCAGAGACGTGATATCTCAATGCTTCTACCAAACCTGAGACCCTTCCTTTAGCATGAGATGTGATATCCAAATCCTTCACATTCCAATCCTGAGACCCTTCCTATAGCATGAGATGTGATATCTCAATGCTTCTAATACCAAACCTGAGATCCTTCCTATAACATAAGATGTGATATCCAAATTCCTTCCCATTCCAAACCTGAGACCCTTCCTATTGGATGAGAGGTGATATCCAACTCCTTCCCATTCCAACCCTGAGACCCTTCCTATAGCATGAGATGTGATGTCTCAATGCTTCTAATACCAAACCTGAGATCCTTCCTATAACATGAGATGTGATATCCAACTCCTTCCATTCCAATCCTGAGACCCGTCCTATAGCATTAGATGTGATATCTCAATGCTTATACCAAACCTGAGACCCTTCCTATAGCATGAGATGTGATATCCAACTACTTCCCATTCCAATCCTGAGACCCTTCCTATAGCATGAGATGTGATATCTCAATGCTTCTAATACCAAACCTGAGATCCTTCCTCTAACATGAAATGTGATATCCAACTCCTTCCCTTTCCAAACCTAAGAGCATATCTATAGCATGAGATGTGATATCCAAGTCCCTCCCATTCCAACCCTTAGACCCTTCCTACAGCATGCAATATGATATCTCAATGATTCTAATAACAAACCTGAGACCCGTCCTATAATATGAGATGGGATATCCAACTCCTTCCCATTCCAATCCTGAGACACTTCCGATAGCAGAGATGTGATATCTCAATGCTTATACCAAACCTGAGACCCTTCCTATAACATGTGATGTGATATTCAAATCCTTCCCGTTCCAAACCTGAGACCCTTCCTTTAGCATGAGATGTGATATCCAGCTCCTTCCCATTCCAATCCTGAGACACTTCCGATAGCATGAGATGTGATATCTCAATGCTTCTAATATCAAAACTGAGACCCTCCCTATAGCATGATATGTGATATCTAAGTCCTTCCCATTCCAATCCTGAGACACTCCCTATAGCATGAGATGTGATATCCAACTCTTTCCCATTCCAATCCTGAGACCCTTCCTATAGCATGAGATATGATATCTCAATACTTCTAATACCAAATGTGAGATCCTTCCGATAACATGAGATGTGATATCCAAATCCTTCCCCTTCCAAACCTGAGACCCTCCCTTTAGCATGAGATGTGATATCCAACTTCTTCACATTCCAATCCTGAGACCCTTCTGATAGCATGAGATGTGATATCTCAATGCTTCTAATACCAAACCTGAGATCCTTCCGATAGCATGAGATGTGATATCTCAATGCTTCTAATACCAAACCTGAGATCCTTCCTATAACATGAGATGTGATATCCAAATCCTTCCCCTTCCAAACCTGAGACCCTCCCTTTAGCATGAGATGTGATATCCAACTCCTTCCCATTCCATTCCTGAGACCCTTCTGATAGCATGAGATGTGATATCTCAATGCCTCTAATACCAAACCTGAGATCCTACCTCTAACATGAAATGTGATATCCAACTCTTTCCCCTTCCAAACCTGAGAGCCTTCCTATAGCATGAGATGTGATATCCAAGTCCTTCCCATTCCAATCCTGAGACCCTTCCTATAGCTTGAGATGTGATATCCAACTCCTTCCCATTCCAATTCTGAGACCCTTCCTATACTCTGAGACTTGATATCTCAATGCTTCTAATACCAAACCTGAGACCCGCAATATAACATGAGATGTGATATCCAAATCCTTTCCCTTCCAAACCTTAGACCCTTCCTTTATCATGAGATGTGATATCCAACTCCTTCCCATTCCAATCCTGAGACCCTTCCGATATCATGAGATGTGATATCTCAAAGCTTCTAATATCAAACTTGAGACCCTCCCTATAGCATGAGATGTGATATCCAAGTCCTTCCCATTCCAATCCTGAGACCCTTCCTATAGCATGAGATGTGATATCTCAATGCTTCTAATACCAAACCTGAGACCCTTCCTATAACATGAGATGGGAATATCCAACTCCTTCCCATTCCAATCCTGAGACCCTTCCGATAGCAGAGATGTGATATCTCAATGCTTATACCAAACCTGAGACCCTTCCTATGGCATGAGATGTGATATCCAACTCCTTGCCATTCAAATCCTGAGACCCTTCCTATAGCATGAGAAGGGATATCCAACTCCTTCCCATTCCAATCCTGAGACCCTTCCGATAGCAGAGACGTGATATCTCAATGCTTCTACCAAACCTGAGACCCTTCCTTTAGCATGAGATGTGATATCCAAATCCTTCACATTCCAATCCTGAGACCCTTCCTATAGCATGAGATGTGATATCTCAATGCTTCTAATACCAAACCTGAGATCCTTCCTATAACATGAGATGTGATATCCAATTCCTTCCCATTCCAAACCTGAGACCCTTCCTATTGGATGAGATGTGATATCCAACTCCTTCCCATTCCAACCCTGAGACCCTTCCTATAGCATGAGATGTGATGTCTCAATGCTTCTAATACCAAACCTGAGATCCTTCCTATAACATGAGATGTGATATCCAACTCCTTCCATTCCAATCCTGAGACCCATCCTATAGCATGAGATGTGATATCTCAATGCTTATACCAAACCTGAGACCCTTCCTATAGCATGAGATGTGATATCCAACTACTTCCCATTCCAATCCTGAGACCCTTCCTATAGCATGAGATGTGATATCCAAGTCCTTCCCATTCCAACCCTGAGACCCTTCCTATAGCATGAGATGTGATGTCTCAATGCTTCTAATACCAAACCTGAGATCCTTCCTATAACATGAGATGTGATATCCAACTCCTTCCATTCCAATCCTGAGACCCGTCCTATAGCATTAGATGTGATATCTCAATGCTTATACCAAACCTGAGACCCTTCCTATAGCATGAGATGTGATATCCAACTACTTCCCATTCCAATCCTGAGACCCTTCCTCTAACATGAAATGTGATATCCAACTCCTTCCCTTTCCAAACCTAAGAGCCTATCTATAGCATGAGATGTGATATCCAAGTCCTTCCCATTCCAACCCTTAGACCCTTCCTACAGCATGCAATATGATATCTCAATGATTCTAATAACAAACCTGAGACCCGTCCTATAACATGAGATGGGATATCCAACTCCTTCCCATTCCAATCCTGAGACACTTCCGATAGCAGAGATGTGATATTTCAGTGCTTATACCAAACCTGAGACCCTTCCTATAACATGAGATGTGATATCCAAATCCTTCCCGTTCCAAACCTGAGACCCTTCCTTTAGCATGAGATGTGATATCCAGCTCCTTCTCATTCCAATCCTGAGACACTTCCGATAGCATGAGATGTGATATCTCAATGCTTCTAATATCAAAACTGAGACCCCCCCTATAGCATGATATGTGATATCTAAGTCCTTCCCATTCCAATCCTGAGACACTCCCTATAGCATGAGATGTGATATCCAACTCTTTCCCATTCCAATCCTGAGACCCTTCCTATAGCATGAGATATGATATCTCAATACTTCTAATACCAAACGTGAGATCCTTCCGATAACATGAGATGTGATATCCAAATCCTTCCCCTTCCAAACCTGAGACCCTCCCTTTAGCATGAGATGTGATATCCAACTCCTTCCCATTCCAATCCTGAGACCCTTCTGATAGCATGAGATGTGATATCTCAATGCTTCTAATACCAAACCTGAGATCCTTCCGATAGCATGAGATGTGATATCTCAATGCTTCTAATACCAAACCTGAGATCCTTCCTATAACATGAGATGTGATATCCAAATCCTTCCCCTTCCAAACCTGAGACCCTCCCTTTAGCATGAGATGTGATATCCAACTCCTTCCCATTCCATTCCTGAGACCCTTCTGATAGCATGAGATGTGATATCTCAATGCCTCTAATACCAAACCTGAGATCCTACCTCTAACATGAAATGTGATATCCAACTCTTTCCCCTTCCAAACCTGAGAGCCTTCCTATAGCATGAGATGTGATATCCAAGTCCTTCCCATTCCAATCCTGAGACCCTTCCTATAGCTTGAGATGTGATATCCAACTCCTTCCCATTCCAATTCTGAGACCCTTCCTATACTCTGAGACTTGATATCTCAATGCTTCTAATACCAAACCTGAGACCCGTAATATAACATGAGATGTGATATCCAAATCCTTCCCCTTCCAAACCTTAGACCCTTCCTTTATCATGAGATGTGATATCCAACTCCTTCCCATTCCAATCCTGAGACCCTTCCGATATCATGAGATGTGATATCTCAAAGCTTCTAATATCAAACTTGAGACCCTCCCTATAGCATGAGATGTGATATCCAAGTCCTTCCCATTCCAATCCTGAGACCCTTCCTATAGCATGAGATGTGATATCTCAATGCTTCTAATACCAAACCTGAGACCCTTCCTATAACATGAGATGGGAATATCCAACTCCTTCCCATTCCAATCCTGAGACCCTTCCGATAGCAGAGATGTGATATCTCAATGCTTATACCAAACCTGAGACCCTTCCTATGGCATGAGATGTGATATCCAACTCCTTGCCATTCAAATCCTGAGACCCTTCCTATAGCATGAGAAGGGATATCCAACTCCTTCCCAATCCAATCCTGAGACCCTTCCGATAGCAGAGACGTGATATCTCAATGCTTCTACCAAACCTGAGACCCTTCCTTTAGCATGAGATGTGATATCCAAATCCTTCACATTCCAATCCTGAGACCCTTCCTATAGCATGAGATGTGATATCTCAATGCTTCTAATACCAAACCTGAGATCCTTCCTATAACATGAGATGTGATATCCAATTCCTTCCCATTCCAAACCTGAGACCCTTCCTATTGGATGAGATGTGATATCCAACTCCTTCCCATTCCAACCCTGAGACCCTTCCTATAGCATGAGATGTGATGTCTCAATGCTTCTAATACCAAACCTGAGATCCTTCCTATAACATGAGATGTGATATCCAACTCCTTCCATTCCAATCCTGAGACCCGTCCTATAGCATGAGATGTGATATCCAACTACTTCCCATTCCAATCCTGAGACCCTTCCTATAGCATGAGATGTGATATCTCAATGCTTCTAATACCAAACCTGAGATCCTTCCTCTAACATGAAATGTGATATCCAACTCCTTCCCTTTCCAAACCTAAGAGCCTATCTATAGCATGAGATGTGATATCCAAGTCCTTCCCATTCCAATCCTTAGACCCTTCCTACAGCATGCAATATGATATCTCAATGATTCTAATAACAAACCTGAGACCCGTCCTATAGCATGAGATATGATATCCAAGTCCTTCCCATTCCAATCCTGAGACCCTTCCTATAACATGAAATGTGATATCCAACTCCTTCCCATTCCAACCTGAGACCCTTCCTATAGCATGAGATGGGATATCCAACTTCTTCCAAATCCAATACTGATACCCTTCCGATAGCATGAGATGTGATATCCCAATGCTTCTACCAAACCTGAGACCCATACTATGGCATGAGATGTGATATCAAACTCCTTTCCATTCCAATCCTGAGACCCTTCCTATAGCTTGAGGTGTGATATCCAACTCCTTCCCATTCCAATTCTGAGACCCTTCTTATACCATGAGACTTGATATCTCAATGCTTCTAATACCAAACCTGAGACCCGTCCTATAACATGAGATGTGATATCCAAATCCTTCCCCTTCCAAACCTTAGACCCTTCCTTTATCATGAGATGTGGTATCCAACTCCTTCCCATTCCAATCCTGAGACCCTTCCGATATCATGAGATTTGTTATCTCAATGCTTCTAATATCAAACTTGAGACCCTCCCTATAGCATGAGATGTGACATCCAAGTCCTTCCCATTCCAATCCTGAGACCCTTCCTATAGCATGAGATGTGCTATCTCTATGCTTCTAATACCAAACCTGAGACCCTTCCTATAACATGAGATGGGATATCCAACTCCTTCCCATTCCAATCCTGAGACCCTTCCGATAGCAGAGATGTGATATCTCAATGCTTATACCAAACCTGAGACCCTTCCTATGGCCTGAGATGTCATATACAACTCCTTCCCATTCCAATCCTGAGACCCTTCCTTTAGCATGAGATGTGATATCTCAATGCTTATACCAAATCTGAGACCCTTCCTATGAGATGTGATATCCAAATCCTTCCCATTCCAATCCTGAGACCCTTCCTATAGCATGAGATGTGATATCTCAATGCTTATACCAAACCTGAGAGCCTACCTATAGCATGAGATGTGATATCCAAGTCCATCCCATTCCAATCCTTAGACCCTTCCTACAGCATGCAATGTGATATCTCAATGATTCTAATACCAAACCAGAGACTCTTACTATAACATGAGATGGGATATCCAACTCCTTCCCATTCCAATCCTGAGACCCTTCTGATAGCATGAGATGTGATATCTCAATGCTTCTAATACCAAACCTGAGATCCTTCCGATAGCATGAGATGTGATATCTCAATGCTTCTAATACCAAACCTGAGATCCTTCCTATAACATGAGATGTGATATCCAAATCCTTCCCCTTCCAAACCTGAGACCCTCCCTTTAGCATGAGATGTGATATCCAACTCCTTCCCATTCCATTCCTGAGACCCTTCTGATAGCATGAGATGTGATATCTCAATGCCTCTAATACCAAACCTGAGATCCTACCTCTAACATGAAATGTGATATCCAACTCTTTCCCCTTCCAAACCTGAGAGCCTTCCTATAGCATGAGATGTGATATCCAAGTCCTTCCCATTCCAATCCTGAGACCCTTCCTATAGCTTGAGATGTGATATCCAACTCCTTCCCATTCCAATTCTGAGACCCTTCCTATACTCTGAGACTTGATATCTCAATGCTTCTAATACCAAACCTGAGACCCGTAATATAACATGAGATGTGATATCCAAATCCTTCCCCTTCCAAACCTTAGACCCTTCCTTTATCATGAGATGTGATATCCAACTCCTTCCCATTCCAATCCTGAGACCCTTCCGATATCATGAGATGTGATATCTCAAAGCTTCTAATATCAAACTTGAGACCCTCCCTATAGCATGAGATGTGATATCCAAGTCCTTCCCATTCCAATCCTGAGACCCTTCCTATAGCATGAGATGTGATATCTCAATGCTTCTAATACCAAACCTGAGACCCTTCCTATAACATGAGATGGGAATATCCAACTCCTTCCCATTCCAATCCTGAGACCCTTCCGATAGCAGAGATGTGATATCTCAATGCTTATACCAAACCTGAGACCCTTCCTATGGCATGAGATGTGATATCCAACTCCTTGCCATTCAAATCCTGAGACCCTTCCTATAGCATGAGAAGGGATATCCAACTCCTTCCCAATCCAATCCTGAGACCCTTCCGATAGCAGAGACGTGATATCTCAATGCTTCTACCAAACCTGAGACCCTTCCTTTAGCATGAGATGTGATATCCAAATCCTTCACATTCCAATCCTGAGACCCTTCCTATAGCATGAGATGTGATATCTCAATGCTTCTAATACCAAACCTGAGATCCTTCCTATAACATGAGATGTGATATCCAACTCCTTCCATTCCAATCCTGAGACCCGTCCTATAGCATGAGATGTGATATCCAACTACTTCCCATTCCAATCCTGAGACCCTTCCTATAGCATGAGATGTGATATCTCAATGCTTCTAATACCAAACCTGAGATCCTTCCTCTAACATGAAATGTGATATCCAACTCTTTCCCTTTCCAAACCTAAGAGCCTATCTATAGCATGAGATGTGATATCCAAGTCCTTCCCATTCCAATCCTTAGACCCTTCCTACAGCATGCAATATGATATCTCAATGATTCTAATAACAAACCTGAGACCCGTCCTATAGCATGAGATATGATATCCAAGTCCTTCCCATTCCAATCCTGAGACCCTTCCTATAACATGAAATGTGATATCCAACTCCTTCCCATTCCAACCTGAGACCCTTCCTATAGCATGAGATGGGATATCCAACTTCTTCCAAATCCAATACTGATACCCTTCCGATAGCATGAGATGTGATATCCCAATGCTTCTACCAAACCTGAGACCCATACTATGGCATGAGATGTGATATCAAACTCCTTTCCATTCCAATCCTGAGACCCTTCCTATAGCTTGAGGTGTGATATCCAACTCCTTCCCATTCCAATTCTGAGACCCTTCTTATACCATGAGACTTGATATCTCAATGCTTCTAATACCAAACCTGAGACCCGTCCTATAACATGAGATGTGATATCCAAATCCTTCCCCTTCCAAACCTTAGACCCTTCCTTTATCATGAGATGTGGTATCCAACTCCTTCCCATTCCAATCCTGAGACCCTTCCGATATCATGAGATTTGTTATCTCAATGCTTCTAATATCAAACTTGAGACCCTCCCTATAGCATGAAATGTGACATCCAAGTCCTTCTCATTCCAATCCTGAGACCCTTCCTATAGCATGAGATGTGATATCTCTATGCTTCTAATACCAAACCTGAGACCCTTCCTATAACATGAGATGGGATATCCAACTCCTTCCCATTCCAATCCTGAGACCCTTCCTTTAGCATGAGATGTGATATCTCAATGTTTATACCAAATCTGAGACCCTTTCTATAGCATGAGATGTGATATCCAAATCCTTCCCATTCCAATCCTGAGACCCTTCCTATAGCATGAGATGTGATATCTCAATGCTTATACCAAACCTGAGAGCCTACCTATAGCATGAGATGTGATATCCAAGTCCATCCCATTCCAATCCTTAGACCCTTCCTACAGCATGCAATGTGATATCTCAATGATTCTAATACCAAACCAGAGACTCTTACTATAACATGAGATGGGATATTCAACTCCTTCCCATTCCAATCCTGAGCCGCTTCCGATAGCAGAGATGTGATATCTCAATGCTTATACCAAACCTGAGACCCTTCCTATAACATGAGATGTGATATCCAACTCCTTCCCGTTCCAAACCTGAGACACTAACTATAGCATATGTCATATCCAACTCCTTCCCATTCCAAACATGAGACCCTTCCTATAGCAAGAGATGTGATATCCAAATCCTTCCCATTCCAATCCTGAGACCCTTCCTATAACATGAGATGTGATATCCAACTCCTTCCCATTCCAACCTGAGACACTTCCTATAGCATGAGAAGGGATATCCAACTCCTTCCCAATCCAATCCTGAGACCCTTTCCGATAGCAGAGATGTGATATCTCAATGCTTATACCAAACCCGAGACCCTTCCTATGGCATGAGATGTGATATCCAACTCCTTGCCATTCAAATCCTGAGACCCTTCCTATAGCATGAGAAGGGATATCCAACTCCTTCCCAATCCAATCCTGAGACCCTTCCGATAGCAGAGACGTGATATCTCAATGCTTCTACCAAACCTGAGACCCTTCCTTTAGCATGAGATGTGATATCCAAATCCTTCACATTCCAATCCTGAGACCCTTCCTATAGCATGAGATGTGATATCTCAATGCTTCTAATACCAAACCTGAGATCCTTCCTATAACATGAGATGTGATATCCAATTCCTTCCCATTCCAAACCTGAGACCCTTCCTATTGGATGAGATGTGATATCCAACTCCTTCCCATTCCAATCCTGAGACCCTTCCTATAGCATGAGATGTGATGTCTCAATGCTTCTAATACCAAACCTGAGATCCTTCCTATAACATGAGATGTGATATCCAACTCCTTCCATTCCAATCCTGAGACCCGTCCTATAGCATGAGATGTGATATCTCAATGCTTATACCAAACCTGAGACCCTTCCTATAGCATGAGATGTGATATCCAACTACTTCCCATTCCAATCCTGAGACCCTTCCTATAGCATGAGATGTGATATCTCAATGCTTCTAATACCAAACCTGAGATCCTTCCTCTAACATGAAATGTGATATCCAACTCCTTCCCTTTCCAAACCTAAGAGCCTATCTATAGCATGAGATGTGATATCCAAGTCCTTCCCATTCCAACCCTTAGACCCTTCCGATAGCAGAGATGTGATATCTCAATGCTTATACCAAACCTGAGACCCTTCCTATAACATGAGATGTGATATCCAAATCCTTCCCGTTCCAAACCTGAGACCCTTCCTTTAGCATGAGATGTGATATCCAAATCCTTCCCGTTCCAAACCTGAGACCCTTCCTTTAGCATGAGATGTGATATCCAGCTCCTTCCCATTCCAATCCTGAGACACTTCCGATAGCATGAGATGTGATATCTCAATGCTTCTAATATCAAAACTGAGACCCTCCCTATAGCATGATATGTGATATCTAAGTCCTTCCCATTCCAATCCTGAGACACTCCCTAAAGCATGAGATGTGATATCCAACTCTTTCCCATTCCAATCCTGAGACCCTTCATATAGCATGAGATATGATATCTCAATACTTCTAATACCAAACGTGAGATCCTTCCGATAACATGAGATGTGATATCCAAATCCTTCCCCTTCCAAACCTGAGACCCTCCCTTTAGCATGAGATGTGATATCCAACTCCTTCCCATTCCAATCCTGAGACCCTTCTGATAGCATGAGATGTGATATCTCAATGCTTCTAATACCAAACCTGAGATCCTTCCGATAGCATGAGATGTGATATCTCAATGCTTCTAATACCAAACCTGAGATCCTTCCTATAACATGAGATGTGATATCCAAATCCTTCCCCTTCCAAACCTGAGACCCTCCCTTTAGCATGAGATGTGATATCCAACTCCTTCCCATTCCATTCCTGAGACCCTTCTGATAGCATGAGATGTGATATCTCAAATCCTCTAATACCAAACCTGAGATCCTACCTCTAACATGAAATGTGATATCCAACTATTTCCCCTTCCAAACCTGAGAGCCTTCCTATAGCATGAGATGTGATATCCAAGTCCTTCCCATTCCAATCCTGAGACCCTTCCTATAGCTTGAGATGTGATATCCAACTCCTTCCCATTGCAATTCTGAGACCCTTCCTATACTCTGAGACTTGATATCTCAATGCTTCTAATACCAAACCTGAGACCCGTAATATAACATGAGATGTGATATCCAAATCCTTCCCCTTCCAAACCTTAGACCCTTCCTTTATCATGAGATGTGATATCCAACTCCTTCCCATTCCAATCCTGAGACCCTTCCGATATCATGAGATGTGATATCTCAAAGCTTCTAATATCAAACTTGAGACCCTCCCTATAGCATGAGATGTGATATCCAAGTCCTTCCCATTCCAATCCTGAGACCCTTCCTATAGCATGAGATGTGATATCTCAATGCTTCTAATACCAAACCTGAGACCCTTCCTATAACATGAGATGGGAATATCCAACTCCTTCCCATTCCAATCCTGAGACCCTTCCGATAGCAGAGATGTGATATCTCAATGCTTATACCAAACCTGAGACCCTTCCTATGGCATGAGATGTGATATCCAACTCCTTGCCATTCAAATCCTGAGACCCTTCCTATAGCATGAGAAGGGATATCCAACTCCTTCCAAATCCAATCCTGAGACCCTTCCGATAGCAGAGACGTGATATCTCAATGCTTCTACCAAACCTGAGACCCTTCCTTTAGCATGAGATGTGATATCCAAATCCTTCACATTCCAATCCTGAGACCCTTCCTATAGCATGAGATGTGATATCTCAATGCTTCTAATACCAAACCTGAGATCCTTCCTATAACATGAGATGTGATATCCAACTCCTTCCATTCCAATCCTGAGACCCTTCCTATTGGATGAGATGTGATATCCAACTCCTTCCCATTCCAACCCTGAGACCCTTCCTATAGCATGAGATGTGATGTCTCAATGCTTCTAATACCAAACCTGAGATCCTTCCTATAACATGAGATGTGATATCCAACTCCTTCCATTCCAATCCTGAGACCCGTCCTATAGCATGAGATGTGATATCTCAATGCTTCTACCAAACCTGAGACCCTTCCTTCATTAACTCTTAGGTTTGGAAAGGGAAGGAGTTGGATATCACATTTCATGTTAGAGGAAGGATCTCAGGTTTGGTATTAGAAGCATTGAGATATCACATCTCATGCTATAGGAAGGGTCTCAGGATTGGAATGGGAAGCAGTTGGATATGACATCTCATGCTATAGGAAGGGTCTCAGGTTTGGTATAAGCATTGAGATATCACATCTCATGCTATAGGACGGGTCTCAGGATTGGAATGGAAGGAGTTGGATATCACATCTCATGTTATAGGAAGGATCTCAGGTTTGGTATTAGAAGCATTGAGACATCACATCTCATGCTATAGGAAGGGTGTCAGGGTTGGAATAGGAAGGAGTTGGATATCACATCTCATCCAATAGGAAGGGTCTCAGGTTTGGAATGGGAAGGAATTGGATATCACATCTCATGTTATAGGAAGGATCTCAGGTTTGGTATTAGAAGCATTGAGATATCACATCTCATGCTATAGGAAGGGTCTCAGGATTGGAATGTGAAGGATTTGGATATCACATCTCATGCTAAAGGAAGGGTCTCAGGTTTGGTAGAAGCATTGAGATATCACGTCGCTGCTATCGGAAGGGTCTCAGGATTGGATTGGGAAGGAGTTGGATATCCCTTCTCATGCTATAGGAAGGGTCTCAGGATTTGAATGGCAAGGAGTTGGATATCACATCTCATGCCATAGGAAGGGTCTCAGGTTTGGTATAAGCATTGAGATATCACATCTCTGCTATCGGAAGGGTCTCAGGATTGGATTGGGAAGGTGTTGGATATCCCTTCTCATGCTATAGGAAGTGTCTCAGGTTGGAATGGGAAGGAGTCGGATATCACATCTCATGTTATAGGAAGGGTCTCAGGATTGGAATGGGAAGGATTTGGATATCACATCTCTTGCTATAGGAAGGGTCTCAGGATTGGAATGGGTAGGAGTTGGATATTACTTTCTTGCTATAGGAAGGGTCTCATGTTTGGAATGGGAAGGAGTTGGATATCACATATGCTATAGTTAGTGTCTCAGGTTTGGAACGGGAAGGAGTTGGATATCACATCTCATGTTATAGGAAGGGTCTCAGGTTTGGTATAAGCATTGAGATATCACATCTCTGCTATCGGAAGCGGCTCAGGATTGGAATGGGAAGGAGTTGGATATCCCATCTCATGTTATAGGAAGAGTCTCTGGTTTGGTATTAGAATCATTGAGATATCACATCGCATGCTGTAGGAAGGGTCTAAGGATTGGAATGGGATGGACTTGGATATCACATCTCATGTTATAGGTAGGCTCTCAGGTTTGGTATAAGCATTGAGATATCACATCTCATGCTATAGGAAGGGTCTCAGGATTGGAATGGGAAGGAATTGGATATCACATCTCAGGCTATAGGAAGGGTCTCAGGATTGGAATGGGAAGGAGTTGGATATCACATCTCATGCTATAGGAAGGGTCTCAGGTTTGGTATAAGCATTGAGATATCACATCTCATGCTATAGGAAGGGTCTCAGGATTGGAATGGAAGGAGTTGGATATCACATCTCATGTTATAGGAAGGATCTCAGGTTTGGTATTAGAAGCATTGAGACATCACATCTCATGCTATAGGAAGGGTCTCAGGATTGGAATGGGAAGGAGTTGGATATCAAATCTCATGCTATAGGAAGGGTCTCAGGATTGGAATGGGAAGGAGTTGAATATGACATCTCATGCCGTAGGAAGGGTCTCAGGTTTGGTATAAACATTGAGATATCACATCTCTGCTATCAAAAGGGTCTCAGGATTGGAATTGGAAGGAGTTGGATATCCCATCTCATGTTATAGGAAGAGTCTCAGGTTTGGTATTAGAAGCATTGAGATATCACATCTCATGCTATAGGAAGTGTCTCAGGATTGGAATGGGAAGGACTTGGATATCACATCTCATGCTATAGGTAGGGTCTCAAGTTTGACATTAGAAGCATTGAGATATCACATCTCATGCTATAGGAAGGGTCTGAGGATTGGAATGGGAAGGAGTTGGATATCACATCTCCTGCTATGGGAAGGGTCTCAGGTTTGGTATAAGCAGTGAGATATCACATCTCATGCTATAGGAAGTGTCTCAGGATTGGAATGGGAAGGAGTTGGATATCACATCTCATGTTATAGGAAGGATCTCAGGTGTGGTATAAGCATTGAGATATCACATCTCTGCTATCGGAAGGGTCTCAAGATTGGAATGGGAAGGAGTTGGATATTCCTATCTCATGTTATAGGAAGGGTCTCAGGTTTGGTATTAGAAGCATTGAGATATCACATCTCATGCTATAGGAAGGGTCTCAGGATTGGAATGGGAAGGACTTGGATATCACATCTCATGCTATAGGGAGGGTCTCAAGTTTGATATTAGAAGCTTTGAG
Organism: Ambystoma mexicanum; assembly: GCF_040938575.1. NCBI lineage: Eukaryota > Metazoa > Chordata > Amphibia > Caudata > Ambystomatidae > Ambystoma > Ambystoma mexicanum. The sequence continues at coordinate 1,769,074 of NW_027182358.1, forward strand.
ATATCACATCTCATGATATCGGAAGGGTCTCAGGATTGGAATGGGAAGGAGTTGGATATCACATCTCATGATAAAGGACGGGTCTAAGGTTTGGAAGGGGAAGGATTTGGATATCACATCTCATGTTATATTACGGGTCTCAGGTTTGGTATTAGAAGCATTGAGATATCAAGTCTCATAGTATAGGAAGGGTCTCAGAATTGGAATGGGAAGGAGTTGGATATCCCATCTCATGTTATAGGAAGAGTCTCTGGTTTGGTATTAGAATCATTGAGATATTCACATCGCATGCTGTAGGAAGGGTCTAAGGATTGGAATGGGATGGACTTGGATATCACATCTCATGCTATAGGTAGGCTCTCAGGTTTGGTATAAGCATTGAGATATCACATCTCATGCTATAGGAAGGGTCTCAGAATTGGAATGGGAAGGAGTTGGATATCACATCTCAAGCTATAGGAAGGGTCTCAGTATTGGAATGGGAAGGACTTGGATATCACATCTCATGCTAGAGGAAGGCTCTCAGGTTTGGAAGGGGAAAGAGTTGGATATCTCATTTCATGTTAGAGGTAGGATCTCAGGTTTGGTATTAGAGGCATTGAGATATCACATCTCATGCTATCAGAAGGGTCTCAGGAATGGAATGGGAAGGAGTTAGATATCACATCTCATGCTAAAGGGAGGGTCTCAGGTTTGGAAGGGGAAGGATTTGGATATCACATCTCATGTTATAGGAAGGATCTCAGGTTTGGTATTAGAAGCATTGAGATATCACATCTCATGCTATCGGAAGGATCTCAGGTTTGGTATTAGAAGCATTGAGATATCACATCTCATGCTATCAGAAGAGTCTCAGGATTGGAATAGGAAGGAGTTGGATATCACATTTCATGCTAAAGGGAGGGTCTCAGGTTTGGAAGGGGAAGGATTTGGATATCACATCTCATGTTATCGGAAGGATCTCACGTTTGGTATTAGAAGTATTGAGATATCATATCTCATGCTATAGGAAGGGTCTCAGGATTGGAATGGGAAGGAGTTGGATATCACATCTCATGATATAGGGAGGGTCTCAGGATTGGAATGGGAAGGACTTAGATATCACATATCATGCTATAGGGAGGGTCTCAGTTTTGATATTAGAAGCATTGAGATATCACATCTCATGCTATCGGAAGTGTCTCAGGATTGGAATGGGAAGGAGCTGGATATCACATCTCATGCTAAAGGAAGGGTCTCAGGTTTGGAACGAGAAGGATTTGGATATCACATCTCATGTTATAGGAAGGGTCTCAGGTTTGGTATAAGCATTGAGATATCACATCTCTGCTATCGGAAGTGTCTCAGGATTGGAATGGGAAGGAGTTGGATATCCCATCTCATGTTATAGGACGGGTCTCAGGTTTGTTATTAGAATCATTGAGATATCATATTGCATGCTGTAGGAAGGGTCTAAGGGTTGGAATGTGAAGGACTTGGATATCACATCTCATGCTATAGATAGGCTCTTAGGTTTGGAAAGGGAAGGAGTTGGATATCACATTTCATGTTAGAGGAAGGATCTCAGGTTTGGTATTAGAAGCATTGAGATATCACATCTCATGCTATAGGAAGGGTCTCAGGATTGGGATGGGAAGCAGTTGGATATCACATCTCATGCTATAGGAAGGGTCTCAGGTTTGGTATAAGCATTGAGATATCACATCTCATGCTATAGGACGGGTCTCAGGATTGGAATGGAAGGAGTTGGATATCACATCTCATGTTATAGGAAGGATCTCAGGTTTGGTATTAGAAGCATTGAGACATCACATCTCATGCTATAGGAAGGGTCTCAGGGTTGGAATGGGAAGGAGTTGGATATCACATCTCATCCAATAGGAAGGGTCTCAGGTTTGGAATGGGAAGGAATTGGATATCACATCTCATGTTATAGGAAGGATCTCAGGTTTGGTATTAGAAGCATTGAGATATCACATCTCATGCTATAGGAAGGGTCTCAGGATTGGAATGTGAAGGATTTGGATATCACATCTCATGCTAAAGGAAGGGTCTCAGGTTTGGTAGAAGCATTGAGATATCACGTCGCTGCTATCGGAAGGGTCTCAGGATTGGATTGGGAAGGAGTTGGATATCCCTTCTCATGCTATAGGAAGGGTCTCAGGATTTGAATGGCAAGGAGTTGGATATCACATCTCATGCCATAGGAAGGGTCTCAGGTTTGGTATAAGCATTGAGATATCACATCTCTGCTATCGGAAGGGTCTCAGGATTGGATTGGGAAGGAGTTGGATATCCCTTCTCATGCTATAGGAAGTGTCTCAGGTTGGAATGGGAAGGAGTTGGATATCACATCTCATGTTATAGGAAGGGTCTCAGGATTGGAATGGGAAGGATTTGGATATCACATCTCTTGCTATAGGAAGGGTCTCAGGATTGGAATGGGTAGGAGTTGGATATTACTTTCTTGCTATAGGAAGGGTCTCATGTTTGGAATGGGAAGGAGTTGGATATCACATATGCTATAGTTAGTGTCTCAGGTTTGGAACATGAAGGAGTTGGATATCACATCTCATGTTATAGGAAGGGTCTCAGGTTTGGTATAAGCATTGAGATATCACATCTCTGCTATCGGAAGCGGCTCAGGATTGGAATGGGAAGGAGTTGGATATCCCATCTCATGTTATAGGAAGAGTCTCTGGTTTGGTATTAGAATCATTGAGATATCACATCGCATGCTGTAGGAAGGGTCTAAGGATTGGAATGGGATGGACTTGGATATCACATCTCATGTTATAGGTAGGCTCTCAGGTTTGGTATAAGCATTGAGATATCACATCTCATGCTATAGGAAGGGTCTCAGGATTGGAATGGGAAGGAATTGGATATCACATCTCAGGCTATAGGAAGGGTCTCAGGATTGGAATGGGAAGGAGTTGGATATCACATCTCATGCTATAGGAAGGGTCTCAGGTTTGGTATAAGCATTGATATATCACATCTCATGCTATAGGAAGGATCTCAGGATTGGAATGGAAGGAGTTGGATATCACATCTCATGTTATAGGAAGGATCTCAGGTTTGGTATTAGAAGCATTGAGACATCACATCTCTGCTATCAAAAGGGTCTCAGGATTGGAATTGGAAGGAGTTGGATATCCCATCTCATGTTATAGGAAGAGTCTCAGGTTTGGTATTAGAAGCATTGAGATATCACATCTCATGCTATAGGAAGTGTCTCAGGATTGGAATGGGAAGGACTTGGATATCACATCTCATGCTATATGTAGGGTCTCAAGTTTGACATTAGAAGCATTGAGATATCACATCTCATGCTATAGGAAGGGTCTGAGGATTGGAATGGGAAGGAGTTGGATATCACATCTCCTGCTATGGGAAGGGTCTCAGGTTTGGTATAAGCAGTGAGATATCACATCTCATGCTATAGGAAGTGTCTCAGGATTGGAATGGGAAGGAGTTGGATATCACATCTCATGTTATAGGAAGGATCTCAGGTGTGGTATAAGCATTGAGATATCACATCTCTGCTATCGGAAGGGTCTCAAGATTGGAATGGGAAGGAGTTGGATATTCCCATCTCATGTTATAGGAAGGGTCTCAGGTTTGGTATTAGAAGCATTGAGATATCACATCTCATGCTATAGGAAGGGTCTCAGGATTGGAATGGGAAGGACTTGGATATCACATCTCATGCTATAGGGAGGGTCTCAAGTTTGATATTAGAAGCTTTGAGATATCACATCTCATGATATCGGAAGGGTCTCAGGATTGGAATGGGAAGGAGTTGGATATCACATCTCATGATAAAGGAAGGGTCTAAGGTTTGGAAGGGGAAGGATTTGGATATCACATCTCATGTTATATTACGGGTCTCAGGTTTGGTATTAGAAGCATTGAGATATCAAGTCTCATAGTATAGGAAGGGTCTCAGAATTGGAATGGGAAGGAGTTGGATATCCCATCTCATGTTATAGGAAGAGTCTCTGGTTTGGTATTAGAATCATTGAGATATTCACATCGCATGCTGTAGGAAGGGTCTAAGGATTGGAATGGGATGGACTTGGATATCACATCTCATGCTATAGGTAGGCTCTCAGGTTTGGTATAAGCATTGAGATATCACATCTCATGCTATAGGAAGGGTCTCAGAATTGGAATGGGAAGGAGTTGGATATCACATCTCAAGCTATAGGAAGGGTCTCAGTATTGGAATGGGAAGGACTTGGATATCACATCTCATGCTATAGGAAGGCTCTCAGGTTTGGAAGGGGAAAGAGTTGGATATCTCATTTCATGTTAGAGGTAGGATCTCAGGTTTGGTATTAGAGGCATTGAGATATCACATCTCATGCTATCAGAAGGGTCTCAGGAATGGAATGGGAAGGAGTTAGATATCACATCTCATGCTAAAGGGAGGGTCTCAGGTTTGGAAGGGGAAGGATTTGGATATCACATCTCATGTTATAGGAAGGATCTCAGGTTTGGTATTAGAAGCATTGAGATATCACATCTCATGCTATCGGAAGGATCTCAGGTTTGGTATTAGAAGCATTGAGATATCACATCTCATGCTATCAGAAGAGTCTCAGGATTGGAATAGGAAGGAGTTGGATATCACATTTCATGCTAAAGGGAGGGTCTCAGGTTTGGAAGGGGAAGGATTTGGATATCACATCTCATGTTATCGGAAGGATCTCACGTTTGGTATTAGAAGTATTGAGATATCATATCTCATGCTATAGGAAGGGTCTCAGGATTGGAATGGGAAGGAGTTGGATATCACATCTCATGCTATAGGGAGGGTCTCAGGATTGGAATGGGAAGGACTTAGATATCACATATCATGCTATAGGGAGGGTCTCAGTTTTGATATTAGAAGCATTGAGATATCACATCTCATGCTATCGGAAGTGTCTCAGGATTGGAATGGGAAGGAGCTGGATATCACATCTCATGCTAAAGGAAGGGTCTCAGGTTTGGAACGAGAAGGATTTGGATATCACATCTCATGTTATAGGAAGGGTCTCAGGTTTGGTATAAGCATTGAGATATCACATCTCTGCTATCGGAAGTGTCTCAGGATTGGAATGGGAAGGAGTTGGATATCCCATCTCATGTTATAGGACGGGTCTCAGGTTTGTTATTAGAATCATTGAGATATCATATTGCATGCTGTAGGAAGGGTCTAAGGGTTGGAATGTGAAGGACTTGGATATCACATCTCATGCTATAGATAGGCTCTTAGGTTTGGAAAGGGAAGGAGTTGGATATCACATTTCATGTTAGAGGAAGGATCTCAGGTTTGGTATTAGAAGCATTGAGATATCACATCTCATGCTATAGGAAGGGTCTCAGGATTGGAATGGGAAGCAGTTGGATATGACATCTCATGCTATAGGAAGGGTCTCAGGTTTGGTATAAGCATTGAGATATCACATCTCATGCTATAGGACGGGTCTCAGGATTGGAATGGAAGGAGTTGGATATCACATCTCATGTTATAGGAAGGATCTCAGGTTTGGTATTAGAAGCATTGAGACATCACATCTCATGCTATAGGAAGGGTCTCAGGGTTGGAATGGGAAGGAGTTGGATATCACATCTCATCCAATAGGAAGGGTCTCAGGTTTGGAATGGGAAGGAATTGGATATCACATCTCATGTTATAGGAAGGATCGCAGGTTTGGTATTAGAAGCATTGAGATATCACATCTCATGCTATAGGAAGGGTCTCAGGATTGGAATGTGAAGGATTTGGATATCACATCTCATGCTAAAGGAAGGGTCTCAGGTTTGGTAGAAGCATTGAGATATCACGTCGCTGCTATCGGAAGGGTCTCAGGATTGGATTGGGAAGGAGTTGGATATCCCTTCTCATGCTATAGGAAGGGTGTCAGGATTTGAATGGCAAGGAGTTGGATATCACATCTCATGCCATAGGAAGGGTCTCAGGTTTGGTATAAGCATTGAGATATCACATCTCTGCTATCGGAAGGGTCTCAGGATTGGATTGGGAAGGAGTTGGATATCCCTTCTCATGCTATAGGAAGTGTCTCAGGTTGGAATGGGAAGGAGTTGGATATCACATCTCATGTTATAGGAAGGGTCTCAGGATTGGAATGGGAAGGATTTGGATATCACATCTCTTGCTATAGGAAGGGTCTCAGGATTGGAATGGGTAGGAGTTGGATATTACTTTCTTGCTATAGGAAGGGTCTCATGTTTGGAATGGGAAGGAGTTGGATATCACATATGCTATAGTTAGTGTCTCAGGTTTGGAACGGGAAGGAGTTGGATATCACATCTCATGTTATAGGAAGGGTCTCAGGTTTGGTATAAGCATTGAGATATCACATCTCTGCTATCGGAAGCGGCTCAGGATTGGAATGGGAAGGAGTTGGATATCCCATCTCATGTTATAGGAAGAGTCTCTGGTTTGGTATTAGAATCATTGAGATATCACATCGCATGCTGTAGGAAGGGTCTAAGGATTGGAATGGGATGGACTTGGATATCACATCTCATGTTATAGGTAGGCTCTCAGGTTTGGTATAAGCATTGAGATATCACATCTCATGCTATAGGAAGGGTCTCAGGATTGGAATGGGAAGGAATTGGATATCACATCTCAGGCTATAGGAAGGGTCTCAGGATTGGAATAGGAAGGAGTTGGATATCACATCTCATGCTATAGGAAGGGTCTCAGGTTTGGTATAAGCATTGAGATATCACATCTCATGCTATAGGAAGGGTCTCAGGATTGGAATGGAAGGAGTTGGATATCACATCTCATGTTATATGAAGGATCTCAGGTTTGGTATTAGAAGCATTGAGACATCACATCTCATGCTATAGGAAGGGTCTCAGGATTGGAATGGGAAGGAGTTGGATATCAAATCTCATGCTATAGGAAGGGTCTCAGGATTGGAATGGGAAGGAGTTGAATATGACATCTCATGCCGTAGGAAGGGTCTCAGGTTTGGTATAAACATTGAAATATCACATCTCTGCTATCAAAAGGGTCTCAGGATTGGAATTGGAAGGAGTTGGATATCCCATCTCATGTTATAGGAAGAGTCTCAGGTTTGGTATTAGAAGCATTGAGATATCACATCTCATGCTATAGGAAGTGTCTCAGGATTGGAATGGGAAGGACTTGGATATCACATCTCATGCTATAGGTAGGGTCTCAAGTTTGACATTAGAAGCATTGAGATATCACATCTCATGCTATAGGAAGGGTCTGAGGATTGGAATGGGAAGGAGTTGGATATCACATCTCCTGCTATGGGAAGGGTCTCAGGTTTGGTATAAGCAGTGAGATATCACATCTCATGCTATAGGAAGTGTCTCAGGATTGGAATGGGAAGGAGTTGGATATCACATCTCATGTTATAGGAAGGATCTCAGGTGTGGTATAAGCATTGAGATATCACATCTCTGCTATCGGAAGGGTCTCAAGATTGGAATGGGAAGGAGTTGGATATTCCCATCTCATGTTATAGGAAGGGTCTCAGGTTTGGTATTAGAAGCATTGAGATATCACATCTCATGCTATAGGAAGGGTCTCAGGATTGGAATGGGAAGGACTTGGATATCACATCTCATGCTATAGGGAGGGTCTCAAGTTTGATATTAGAAGCTTTGAGATATCACATCTCATGATATCGGAAGGGTCTCAGGATTGGAATGGGAAGGAGTTGGATATCACATCTCATGATAAAGGACGGGTCTAAGGTTTGGAAGGGGAAGGATTTGGATATCACATCTCATGTTATATTACGGGTCTCAGGTTTGGTATTAGAAGCATTGAGATATCAAGTCTCATAGTATAGGAAGGGTCTCAGAATTGGAATGGGAAGGAGTTGGATATCCCATCTCATGTTATAGGAAGAGTCTCTGGTTTGGTATTAGAATCATTGAGATATTCACATCGCATGCTGTAGGAAGGGTCTAAGGATTGGAATGGGATGGACTTGGATATCACATCTCATGCTATAGGTAGGCTCTCAGGTTTGGTATAAGCATTGAGATATCACATCTCATGCTATAGGAAGGGTCTCAGAATTGGAATGGGAAGGAGTTGGATATCACATCTCAAGCTATAGGAAGGGTCTCAGTATTGGAATGGGAAGGACTTGGATATCACATCTCATGCTATAGGAAGGCTCTCAGGTTTGGAAGGGGAAAGAGTTGGATATCTCATTTCATGTTAGAGGTAGGATCTCAGGTTTGGTATTAGAGACATTGAGATATCACATCTCATGCTATCAGAAGGGTCTCAGGAATGGAATGGGAAGGAGTTAGATATCACATCTCATGCTAAAGGGAGGGTCTCAGGTTTGGAAGGGGAAGGATTTGGATATCACATCTCATGTTATAGGAAGGATCTCAGGTTTGGTATTAGAAGCATTGAGATATCACATCTCATGCTATCGGAAGGATCTCAGGTTTGGTATTAGAAGCATTGAGATATCACATCTCATGCTATCAGAAGAGTCTCAGGATTGGAATAGGAAGGAGTTGGATATCACATTTCATGCTAAAGGGAGGGTCTCAGGTTTGGAAGGGGAAGGATTTGGATATCACATCTCATGTTATCGGAAGGATCTCACGTTTGGTATTAGAAGTATTGAGATATCATATCTCATGCTATAGGAAGGGTCTCAGGATTGGAATGGGAAGGAGTTGGATATCACATCTCATGATATAGGGAGGGTCTCAGGATTGGAATGGGAAGGACTTAGATATCACATATCATGCTATAGGGAGGGTCTCAGTTTTGATATTAGAAGCATTGAGATATCACATCTCATGCTATCGGAAGTGTCTCAGGATTGGAATGGGAAGGAGCTGGATATCACATCTCATGCTAAAGGAAGGGTCTCAGGTTTGGAACGAGAACGATTTGGATATCACATCTCATGTTATAGGAAGGGTCTCAGGTTTGGTATAAGCATTGAGATATCACATCTCTGCTATCGGAAGTGTCTCAGGATTGGAATGGGAAGGAGTTGGATATCCCATCTCATGTTATAGGACGGGTCTCAGGTTTGTTATTAGAATCATTGAGATATCATATTGCATGCTGTAGGAAGGGTCTAAGGGTTGGAATCTGAAGGACTTGGATATCACATCTCATGCTATAGATAGGCTCTTAGGTTTGGAAAGGGAAGGAGTTGGATATCACATTTCATGTTAGAGGAAGGATCTCAGGTTTGGTATTAGAAGCATTGAGATATCACATCTCATGCAATAGGAAGGGTCTCAGGATTGGAATGGGAAGCAGTTGGATATCACATCTCATGCTATAGGAAGGGTCTCAGGTTTGGTATAAGCATTGAGATATCACATCTCATGCTATAGGACGGGTCTCAGGATTGGAATGGAAGGAGTTGGATATCACATCTCATGTTATAGGAAGGATCTCAGGTTTGGTATTAGAAGCATTGAGACATCACATCTCATGCTATAGGAAGGGTCTCAGGGTTGGAATGGGAAGGAGTTGGATATCACATCTCATCCAATAGGAAGGGTCTCAGGTTTGGAATGGGAAGGAATTGGATATCACATCTCATGTTATAGGAAGGATCTCAGGTTTGGTATTAGAAGCATTGAGATATCACATCTCATGCTATAGGAAGGGTCTCAGGATTGGAATGTGAAGGATTTGGATATCACATCTCATGCATATCACATCTCATGCCATAGTATGGGTCTCAGGTTTGGTAGAAGCATTGGGATATCACATCTCATGCTATCGGAAGGGTATCAGTATTGGATTTGGAAGAAGTTGGATATCCCATCTCATGCTATAGGAAGGGTCTCAGGTTGGAATGGGAAGGAGTTGGATATCACATTTCATGTTATAGGAAGGGTCTCAGGATTGGAATGGGAAGGACTTGGATATCATATCTCATGCTATAGGACAGGTCTCAGGTTTGTTATTAGAATCATTGAGATATCATATTGCATGCTGTAGGAAGGGTCTAAGGATTGGAACGGGAAGGACTTGGATATCACATCTCATGCTATAGGAAGGGTCTCAGGTTTGGTATAAGCATTGAGATATCACATCTCATGCTATAGGACGGGTCTCAGGATTGGAATGGAAGGAGTTGGATATCACATCTCATGTTATAGGAAGGATCTCAGGTTTGGTATTAGAAGCATTGAGACATCACATCTCATGCTATAGGAAGGGTCTCAGGGTTGGACTGGGAAGGAGTTGGATATCACATCTCATCCAATAGGAAGGGTCTCAGGTTTGGAATGGGAAGGAATTGGATATCACATCTCATGTTATAGGAAGGATCTCAGGTTTGGTATTAGAAGCATTGAGATATCACATCTCATGCTATAGGAAGGGTCTCAGGATTGGAATGTGAAGGATTTGGATATCACATCTCATGCTAAAGGAAGGGTCTCAGGATTGGTAGAAGCATTGAGATATCACGTCTCTGCTATCGGAGGGTCTCAGGATTGGATTGGGAAGGAGTTGGATATCCCTTCTCATGCTATAGGAAGGGTCTCAGGATTTGAATGGCAAGGAGTTGGATATCACATCTCATGCCATAGGAAGGGTCTCAGGTTTGGTATAAGCATTGAGATATCACATCTCTGCTATCGGAAGGGTCTCAGGATTGGAATGGGAAGGAGTTGGATATTCCCATCTCATGTTATAGAAAGGGTCTCAGGTTTGGTATTAGAAGCATTGAGATATCACATCTCATGCTATAGGAAGGGTCTCAGGATTGGAATGGGAAGGACTTGGATATCACATCTCATGCTATAGGGAGGGTCTCAAGTTTGATATTAGAAGCTTTGAGATATCACATCTCATGATATCGGAAGGGTCTCAGGATTGGAATGGGAAGGAGTTGGATATCACATCTCATGATAAAGGAAGGGTCTAAGGTTTGGAAGCGGAAGGATTTGGATATCACATCTCATGTTATATTACGGGTCTCAGGTTTGGTATTAGAAGCATTGAGATATCAAGTCTCAGAGTATAGGAAGGGTCTCAGAATTGGAATGGGAAGGAGTTGGATATCACATCTCAAGCTATAGGAAGGGTCTCAGGATTGGAATGGGAAGGACTTGGATATCACATCTCATGCTATAGGAAGGCTCTCAGGTTTGGAAGGGGAAAGAGTTGGATATCACATTTCATGTTAGAGGTAGGATCTCAGGTTTGGTATTAGAGGCATTGAGATATCACATCTCATGCTATCAGAAGGGTCTCAGGAATGGAATGGGAAGGAGTTGGATATCACATCTCATGCTAAAGGGAGGGTCTCAGGTTTGGAAGGGGAAGGATTTGGATATCACATCTCATGTTATAGGAAGGATCTCAGGTTTGGTATTAGAACCATTGAGATATCACATCTCATGCTATCAGAAGGATCTCAGGTTTGGTATTAGAAGCATTGAGATATCACATCTCATGCTATCAGAAGGGTCTCAGGATTGGAATGGGAAGGAGTTGGATATCACATCTCATGCTAAAGGGAGGGTCTCAGGTTTGGAAGGGGAAGGATTTGGATATCACATCTCATGTTATCGGAAGGATCTCACGTTTGGTATTAGAAGTATTGAGATATCATATCTCATGCTATAGGAAGGGTCTCAGGATTGGAATGGGAAGGACTTAGATATCACATATCATGCTATAGGGAGGGTCTCAGTTTTGATATTAGAAGCATTGAGATATCACATCTCATGCTATCGGAAGTGTCTCAGGATTGGAATGGGAAGGAGCTGGATATCACATCTCATGCTAAAGGAAGGGTCTCAGGTTTGGAACGGGAAGGATTTGGATATCACATCTCATGTTATAGGAAGGGTCTCAGGTTTGGTATAAGCATTGAGATATCACATCTCTGCTATCGGAAGTGTCTCAGGATTGGAATGGGAAGGAGTTGGATATCCCATCTCATGTTATAGGACGGGTCTCAGGTTTGTTATTAGAATCATTGAGATATCATATTGCATGCTGTAGGAAGGGTCTAAGGGTTGGAATGGGAAGGACTTGGATATCACATCTCATGCTATAGATAGGCTCTTAGGTTTGGAAAGGGAAGGAGTTGGATATCACATTTCATGTTAGAGGAAGGATCTCAGGTTTGGTATTAGAAGCATTGAGATATCACATCTCATGCTATAGGAAGGGTCTCAGGATTGGAATGGGAAGGAGTTGGATATCACATCTCATGCTAAAGGGAGGGTCTCAGGTTTGGAAGGGGAAGGATTTGGATATCACATCTCATGTTATAGGAAGGATCTCAGGTTTGGTATTAGAACCATTGAGATATCACATCTCATGCTATCGGAAGGATCTCAGGTTTGGTATTAGAAGCATTGAGATATCACATCTCATGCTATCAGAAGGGTCTCAGGATTGGAATGGGAAGGAGTTGGATATCACATCTCATGCTAAAGGGAGGGTCTCAGGTTTGGAAGGGGAAGGATTTGGATATCACATCTCATGTTATAGGAAGGATCTCAGGTTTGGTATTAGAACCATTGAGATATCACATCTCATGCTATCGGAAGGATCTCAGGTTTGGTATTAGAAGCATTGAGATATCACATCTCATGCTATAGGAAGGGTCTCAGGATTGGAATGGGAAGGACTTGGATATCACATCTCATGCTATAGGGAGGGTCTCAAGTTTGATATTAGAAGCTTTGAGATATCACATCTCATGATATCGGAAGGGTCTCAGGATTGGAATGGGAAGGAGTTGGATATCACATCTCATGATAAAGGAAGGGTCTAAGGTTTGGAAGCGGAAGGATTTGGATATCACATCTCATGTTATATTACTGGTCTCAGGTTTGGTATTAGAAGCATTGAGATATCAAGTCTCAGAGTATAGGAAGGGCCTCAGAATTGGAATGGGAAGGAGTTGGATATCACATCTCAAGCTATAGGAAGGGTCTCAGGATTGGAATGGGAAGGACTTGGATATCACATCTCATGCTATAGGAAGGCTCTCAGGTTTGGAAGGGGAAAGAGTTGGATATCACATTTCATGTTAGAGGTAGGATCTCAGGTTTGGTATTAGAGGCATTGAGATATCACATCTCATGCTATCAGAAGGGTCTCAGGAATGGAATGGGAAGGAGTTGGATATCACATCTCATGCTAAAGGGAGGGTCTCAGGTTTGGAAGGGGAAGGATTTGGATATCACATCTCATGTTATAGGAAGGATCTCAGGTTTGGTATTAGAACCATTGAGATATCACATCTCATGCTATCAGAAGGATCTCAGGTTTGGTATTAGAAGCATTGAGATATCACATCTCATGCTATCAGAAGGGTCTCAGGATTGGAATGGGAAGGAGTTGGATATCACATCTCATGCTAAAGGGAGGGTCTCAGGTTTGGAAGGGGAAGGATTTGGATATCACATCTCATGTTATCGGAAGGATCTCACGTTTGGTATTAGAAGTATTGAGATATCATATCTCATGCTATAGGAAGGGTCTCAGGATTGGAATGGGAAGGACTTAGATATCACATATCATGCTATAGGGAGGGTCTCAGTTTTGATATTAGAAGCATTGAGATATCACATCTCATGCTATCGGAAGTGTCTCAGGATTGGAATGGGAAGGAGCTGGATATCACATCTCATGCTAAAGGAAGGGTCTCAGGTTTGGAACGGGAAGGATTTGGATATCACATCTCATGTTATAGGAAGGGTCTCAGGTTTGGTATAAGCATTGAGATATCACATCTCTGCTATCGGAAGTGTCTCAGGATTGGAATGGGAAGGAGTTGGATATCCCATCTCATGTTATAGGACGGGTCTCAGGTTTGTTATTAGAATCATTGAGATATCATATTGCATGCTGTAGGAAGGGTCTAAGGGTTGGAATGGGAAGGACTTGGATATCACATCTCATGCTATAGATAGGCTCTTAGGTTTGGAAAGGGAAGGAGTTGGATATCACATTTCATGTTAGAGGAAGGATCTCAGGTTTGGTATTAGAAGCATTGAGATATCACATCTCATGCTATAGGAAGGGTCTCAGGATTGGAATGGGAAGGAGTTGGATATCACATCTCATGCTAAAGGGAGGGTCTCAGGTTTGGAAGGGGAAGGATTTGGATATCACATCTCATGTTATAGGAAGGATCTCAGGTTTGGTATTAGAACCATTGAGATATCACATCTCATGCTATCGGAAGGATCTCAGGTTTGGTATTAGAAGCATTGAGATATCACATCTCATGCTATCAGAAGGGTCTCAGGATTGGAATGGGAAGGAGTTGGATATCACATCTCATGCTAAAGGGAGGGTCTCAGGTTTGGAAGGGGAAGGATTTGGATATCACATCTCATGTTATCGGAAGGATCTCACGTTTGGTATTAGAAGTATTGAGATATCATATCTCATGCTATAGGAAGGGTCTCAGGATTGGAATGGGAAGGACTTAGATATCACATATCATGCTATAGGGAGGGTCTCAGTTTTGATATTAGAAGCATTGAGATATCACATCTCATGCTATCGGAAGTGTCTCAGGATTGGAATGGGAAGGAGCTGGATATCACATCTCATGCTAAAGGAAGGGTCTCAGGTTTGGAACGGGAAGGATTTGGATATCACATCTCATGTTATAGGAAGGGTCTCAGGTTTGGTATAAGCATTGAGATATCACATCTCTGCTATCGGAAGTGTCTCAGGATTGGAATGGGAAGGAGTTGGATATCCCATCTCATGTTATAGGACGGGTCTCAGGTTTGTTATTAGAATCATTGAGATATCATATTGCATGCTGTAGGAAGGGTCTAAGGGTTGGAATGGGAAGGACTTGGATATCACATCTCATGCTATAGATAGGCTCTTAGGTTTGGTAAGGGAAGGAGTTGGATATCACATTTCATGTTAGAGGAAGGATCTCAGGTTTGGTATTAGAAGCATTGAGACATCACATCTCATGCTATAGGAAGGGTCTCAGGATTGGAATGGGAAGGAGTTGGATATCACATCTCATGTTATAGGAAGGATCTCAGGTTTGGTATTAGAAGCATTGAGACATCACATCTCATGCTATAGGAAGGGTCTCAGGGTTGGAATGGGAAGGAGTTGGATATCACATATCATCCAATAGGAAGGGTCTCAGGTTTGGAATGGGAAGGAATTGGATATCACATCTCATGTTATAGGAAGTGTCTCAGGTTTGGTATAAGCATTGAGATATCACATCTCATGCTATAGGACGGGTCTCAGGATTGGAATGGAAGGAGTTGGATATCACATCTCATGTTATAGGAAGGATCTCAGGTTTGGTATTAGAAGCATTGAGACATCACATCTCATGCTATAGGAAGGGTCTCAGGGTTGGAATGGGAAGGAGTTGGATATCACATCTCATCCAATAGGAAGGGTCTCAGGTTTGGAATGGGAAGGAATTGGATATCACATCTCATGTTATAGGAAGGATCTCAGGTTTGGTATTAGAAGCATTGAGATATCACATCTCATGCTATAGGAAGGGTCTCAGGATTGGAATGTGAAGGATTTGGATATCACATCTCATGCTAAAGGAAGGGTCTCAGGTTTGGTAGAAGCATTGAGATATCACGTCTCTGCTATCGGAAGGGTCTCAGGATTGGATTGGGAAGGAGTTGGATATCCCTTCTCATGCTATAGGAAGGGTCTCAGGATTTGAATGGCAAGGAGTTGGATATCACATCTCATGCCATAGGAAGGGTCTCAGGTTTGGTATAAGCATTGAGATATCACATCTCTGCTATCGGAAGGGTCTCAGGATTGGATTGGGAAGGAGTTGGATATCCCTTCTCATGCTATAGGAAGTGTCTCAGGTTGGAATGGGAAGGAGTTGGATATCACATCTCATGTTATAGGAAGGGTCTCAGGATTGGAATGGGAAGGATTTGGATATCACATCTCTTGCTATAGGAAGGGTCTGAGGATTGGAATGGGTAGGAGTTGGATATTACTTTCTTGCTATAGGAAGGGTCTCATGTTTGGAATGGGAATGAGTTGGATATCACATATGCTATAGTTAGTGTCTCAGGTTTGGAACGGGAAGGAGTTGGATATCACATCTCATGTTATAGGAAGGGTCTCAGGTTTGTTATAAGCATTGAGATATCACATCTCTGCTATCGGAAGCGGCTCAGGATTGGAATGGGAAGGAGTTGGATATCCCATCTCATGTTATAGTAAGAGTCTCTGGTTTGGTATTAGAATCATTGAGATATCACATCGCATGCTGTAGGAAGGGTCTAAGGATTGGAATGGGATGGACTTGGATATCACATCTCATGCTATAGGTAGGCTCTCAGGTTTGATATAAGCATTGAGATATCACATCTCATGCTATAGGAAGGGTCTCAGGATTGGAATGGGAAGGATTTGGATATCACATCTCATGCTATAGGAAGGGTCTCAGATTTGGTATAAGCATTGAGATATCACATCTCATGCTAAAGGAAGGGTCTCAGGATTGGAATGGGAAGGAGTTGTATATGACATCTCAGGCCATAGGAAGGGTCTCATGTTTGGTATAAGCATTGAGATATCACATCTCTGCTATCGGAAGGGTCTCAGGATTGGAATGGGAAGGAGTTGGATATCCCATCTCATGTTATAGGAAGGGTCTCAGGTTTGGTATTAGAAGCATAGAGATATCACATCTCATGCTATAGGAAGGGTCTCAGGATTGGAATGGGAAGGACTTGGATGTCACATCTCATGCTATAGGGAGGGTCTCAAGTTTGATATTAGAAGCATTGAGATAACAAATCTCATGATATCGGAAGGGTCTCAGGATTGGAATGGGAAGGAGTTGGATACCACATCTCATGATAAAGGAAGGGTCTAAGGTTTGGAAGGGGAAGGATTTGGATATCACATCTCATGTTATAGGACGGGTCTCAGGTTTGGTATTAGAAGCATTGAGATATCAAGTCTCATGGTATAAGAAGGGTCTCAGAATTGGAATGGGAAGGAGTTGGATATCACACCTCAAGCTATAGGAAGGGTCTCAGGATTGGAATGGGAAGGAGTTTGATATCACATCTCATGCCATAGTATGGGTCTCAGGTTTGGTAGAAGCATTGGGATATCACATCTCATGCTATCGGAAGGGTATCAGTATTGGATTTGGAAGAAGTTGGATATCCCATCTCATGCTATAGGAAGGGTCTCAGGTTGGAATGGGAAGGAGTTGGATATCACATTTCATGTTATAGGAAGGGTCTCAGGATTGGAATGGGAAGGACTTGGATATCATATCTCATGCTATAGGACAGGTCTCAGGTTTGTTATTAGAATCATTGAGATATCATATTGCATGCTGTAGGAAGGGTCTAAGGATTGGAACGGGAAGGACTTGGATATCACATCTCATGCTATAGATAGGCTCTTTGGTTTGGAAAGGGAAGGAGTTGGATATCACATTTCATGTTAGAGGAAGGAGCTCAGGTTTGGTATTAGAAGCATTGAGATATCACATCTCATGCTATAGGAAGGGTCTCAGGATTGGAATGGGAAGTAGTTGGATATCACATCTCATGCTATAGGAAGGGTCTCAGGTTTGGTATAAGCATTGAGATATCACATCTCATGCTATAGGACGGGTCTCAGGATTGGAATGGAAGGAGTTGGATATCACATCTCATGTTATAGGAAGGATCTCAGGTTTGGTATTAGAAGCATTGAGACATCACATCTCATGCTATAGGAAGGGTCTCAGGGTTGGAATGGGAAGGAGTTGGATATCACATCTCATCCAATAGGAAGGGTCTCAGGTTTGGAATGGGAAGGAATTGGATATCACATCTCATGTTATAGGAAGGATCTCAGGTTTGGTATTAGAAGCATTGAGATATCACATCTCATGCTATAGGAAGGGTCTCAGGATTGGAATGTGAAGGATTTGGATATCACATCTCATGCTAAAGGAAGGGTCTCAGGATTGGTAGAAGCATTGAGATATCACGTCTCTGCTATCGGAGGGGTCTCAGGATTGGATTGGGAAGGAGTTGGATATCCCTTCTCATGCTATAGGAAGGGTCTCAGGATTTGAATGGCAAGGAGTTGGATATCACATCTCATGCCATAGGAAGGGTCTCAGGTTTGGAAGGGTCTCAGGATTGGAATGGGAAGGAGTTGGATATCACATCTCATGATAAAGGAAGGGTCTAAGGTTTGGAAGTGGAAGGATTTGGATATCACATCTCATGTTATATTACGGGTCTCAGGTTTGGTATTAGAAGCATTGAGATATCAAGTCTCATAGTATAGGAAGGGTCTCAGAATTGGAATGGGAAGGAGTTGGATATCCCATCTCATGTTATAGGAAGAGTCTCTGGTTTGGTATTAGAATCATTGAGATATTCACATCGCATGCTGTAGGAAGGGTCTAAGGATTGGAATGGGATGGACTTGGATATCACATCTCATGCTATAGGTAGGCTCTCAGGTTTGGTATAAGCATTGAGATATCACATCTCATGCTATAGGAAGGGTCTCAGAATTGGAATGGGAAGGAGTTGGATATCACATCTCAAGCTATAGGAAGGGTCTCAGTATTGGAATGGGAAGGACTTGGATATCACATCTCATGCTATAGGAAGGCTCTCAGGTTTGGAAGGGGAAAGAGTTGGATATCTCATTTCATGTTAGAGGTAGGATCTCAGGTTTGGTATTAGAGGCATTGAGATATCACATCTCATGCAATCAGAAGGGTCTCAGGAATGGAATGGGAAGGAGTTAGATATCACATCTCATGCTAAAGGGAGGGTCTCAGGTTTGGAAGGGGAAGGATTTGGATATCACATCTCATGTTATAGGAAGGATCTCAGGTTTGGTATTAGAAGCATTGAGATATCACATCTCATGCTATCGGAAGGATCTCAGGTTTGGTATTAGAAGCATTGAGATATCACATCTCATGCTATCAGAAGAGTCTCAGGATTGGAATAGGAAGGAGTTGGATATCACATTTCATGCTAAAGGGAGGGTCTCAGGTTTGGAAGGGGAAGGATTTGGATATCACATCTCATGTTATCGGAAGGATCTCACGT
This sequence comes from Ambystoma mexicanum, assembly GCF_040938575.1. Lineage (NCBI taxonomy): Eukaryota > Metazoa > Chordata > Amphibia > Caudata > Ambystomatidae > Ambystoma > Ambystoma mexicanum. The sequence goes on from NW_027182358.1 coordinate 1,788,169, forward strand.
TTGGTATTAGAAGTATTGAGATATCATATCTCATGCTATAGGAAGGGTCTCAGGATTGGAATGGGAAGGAGTTGGATATCACATCTCATGCTATAGGGAGGGTCTCAGGATTGGAATGGGAAGGACTTAGATATCACATATCATGCTATAGGGAGGGTCTCAGTTTTGATATTAGAAGCATTGAGATATCACATCTCATGCTATCGGAAGTGTCTCAGGATTGGAATGGGAAGGAGCTGGTTATCACATCTCATGCTAAAGGAAGGGTCTCAGGTTTGGAACGAGAAGGATTTGGATATCACATCTCATGTTATAGGAACGGTCTCAGGTTTGGTATAAGCATTGAGATATCAAATCTCTGCTATCGGAAGTGTTTCAGGATTGGAATGGGAAGGAGTTGGATATCCCATCTCATGTTATAGGACAGGTCTCAGGTTTGTTATTAGAATCATTGAGATATCATATTACATGCTGTAGGAAGGGTCTAAGGGTTGGAATGTGAAGGACTTGGATATCACATCTCATGCTATAGATAGGCTCTTAGGTTTGGAAAGGGAAGGAGTTGGATATCACATTTCATGTTAGAGGAAGGATCTCAGGTTTGGTATTAGAAGCATTGAGATATCACATCTCATGCTATAGGAAGGGTCTCAGGATTGGAATGGGAAGCAGTTGGATATGACATCTCATGCTATAGGAAGGGTCTCAGGTTTGGTATAAGCATTGAGATATCACATCTCATGCTATAGGACGGGTCTCAGGATTGGAATGGAAGGAGTTGGATATCACATCTCATGTTATAGGAAGGATCTCAGGTTTGGTATTAGAAGCATTGAGACATCACATCTCATGCTATAGGAAGGGTCTCAGGGTTGGAATGGGAAGGAGTTGGATATCACATCTCATCCAATAGGAAGGGTCTCAGGTTTGGAATGGGAAGGAATTGGATATCACATCTCATGTTATAGGAAGGATCTCAGGTTTGGTATTAGAAGCATTGAGATATCACATCTCATGCTATAGGAAGGGTCTCAGGATTGGAATGTGAAGGATTTGGATATCACATCTCATGCTAAAGGAAGGGTCTCAGGTTTGGTAGAAGCATTGAGATATCACGTCGCTGCTATCGGAAGGGTCTCAGGATTGGATTGGGAAGGAGTTGGATATCCCTTCTCATGCTATAGGAAGGGTCTCAGGATTTGAATGGCAAGGAGTTGGATATCACATCTCATGCCATAGGAAGGGTCTCAGGTTTGGTATAAGCATTGAGATATCACATCTCTGCTATCGGAAGGGTCTCAGGATTGGATTGGGAAGGAGTTGGATATCCCTTCTCATGCTATAGGAAGTGTCTCAGGTTGGAATGGGAAGGAGTTGGATATCACATCTCATGTTATAGGAAGGGTCTCAGGATTGGAATGGGAAGGATTTGGATATCACATCTCTTGCTATAGGAAGGGTCTCAGGATTGGAATGGGTAGGAGTTGGATATTACTTTCTTGCTATAGGAAGGGTCTCATGTTTGGAATGGGAAGGAGTTGGATATCACATATGCTATAGTTAGTGTCTCAGGTTTGGAACGGGAAGGAGTTGGATATCACATCTCATGTTATAGGAAGGGTCTCAGGTTTGGTATAAGCATTGAGATATCACATCTCTGCTATCGGAAGCGGCTCAGGATTGGAATGGGAAGGAGTTGGATATCCCATCTCATTTTATAGGAAGAGTCTCTGGTTTGGTATTAGAATCATTGAGATATCACATCGCATGCTGTAGGAAGGGTCTAAGGATTGGAATGGGATGGACTTGGATATCACATCTCATGTTATAGGTAGGCTCTCAGGATTGGTATAAGCATTGAGATATCACATCTCATGCTATAGGAAGGGTCTCAGGATTGGAATGGGAAGGAATTGGATATCACATCTCAGGCTATAGGAAGGGTCTCAGGATTGGAATGGGAAGGAGTTGGATATCACATCTCATGCTATAGGAAGGGTCTCAGGCTTGGTATAAGCATTGAGATATCCCATCTCATGCTATAGGAAGGGTCTCAGGATTGGAATGGAAGGAGTTGGATATCACATCTCATGTTATAGGAAGGATCTCAGGTTTGGTATTAGAAGCATTGAGACATCACATCTCATGCTATAGGAAGGGTCTCAGGATTGGAATGGGAAGGAGTTGGATATCAAATCTCATGCTATAGGAAGGGTCTCAGGATTGGAATGGGAAGGAGTTGAATATGACATCTCATGCCGTAGGAAGGGTCTCAGGTTTGGTATAAACATTGAGATATCACATCTCTGCTATCAAAAGGGTCTCAGGATTGGAATTGGAAGGAGTTGGATATCCCATCTCATGTTATAGGAAGAGTCTCAGGTTTGGTATTAGAAGCATTGAGATATCACATCTCATGCTATAGGAAGTGTCTCAGGATTGGAATGGGAAGGACTTGGATATCACATCTCATGCTATAGGTAGGGTCTCAAGTTTGACATTAGAAGCATTGAGATATCACATCTCATGCTATAGGAAGGGTCTGAGGATTGGAATGGGAAGGAGTTGGATATCACATCTCCTGCTATGGGAAGGGTCTCAGGTTTGGTATAAGCAGTGAGATATCACATCTCATGCTATAGGAAGTGTCTCAGGATTGGAATGGGAAGGAGTTGGATATCACATCTCATGTTATAGGAAGGATCTCAGGTGTGGTATAAGCATTGAGATATCACATCTCTGCTATCGGAAGGGTCTCAAGATTGGAATGGGAAGGAGTTGGATATTCCCATCTCATGTTATAGGAAGGGTCTCAGGTTTGGTATTAGAAGCATTGAGATATCACATCTCATGCTATAGGAAGGGTCTCAGGATTGGAATGGGAAGGACTTGGATATCACATCTCATGCTATAGGGAGGGTCTCAAGTTTGATATTAGAAGCTTTGAGATATCACATCTCATGATATCGGAAGGGTCTCAGGATTGGAATGGGAAGGAGTTGGATATCACATCTCATGATAAAGAACGGGTCTAAGGTTTGGAAGGGGAAGGATTTGGATATCACATCTCATGTTATATTACGGGTCTCAGGTTTGGTATTAGAAGCATTGAGATATCAAGTCTCATAGTATAGGAAAGGTCTCAGAATTGGAATGGGAAGGAGTTGGATATCCCATCTCATGTTATAGGAAGAGTCTCTGGTTTGGTATTAGAATCATTGAGATATTCACATCGCATGCTGTAGGAAGGGTCTAAGGATTGGAATGGGATGGACTTGGATATCACATCTCATGCTATAGGTAGGCTCTCAGGTTTGGTATAAGCATTGAGATATCACATCTCATGCTATAGGAAGGGTCTCAGAATTGGAATGGGAAGGAGTTGGATATCACATCTCAAGCTATAGGAAGGGTCTCAGTATTGGAATGGGAAGGACTTGGATATCACATCTCATGCTATAGGAAGGCTCTCAGGTTTGGAAGGGGAAAGAGTTGGATATCTCATTTCATGTTAGAGGTAGGATCTCAGGTTTGGTATTAGAGGCATTGAGATATCACATCTCATGCTATCAGAAGGGTCTCAGGAATGGAATGGGAAGGATTTGGATATCACATCTCATGTTATAGGAAGGATCTCAGGTTTGGTATTAGAAGCATTGAGATATCACATCTCATGCTATCGGAAGGATCTCAGGTTTGGTATTAGAAGCATTGAGATATCACATCTCATGCTATCAGAAGAGTCTCAGGATTGGAATAGGAAGGAGTTGGATATCACATTTCATGCTAAAGGGAGGGTCTCAGGTTTGGAAGGGGAAGGATTTGGATATCACATCTCATGTTATCGGAAGGATCTCACGTTTGGTATTAGAAGTATTGAGATATCATATCTCATGCTATAGGAAGGGTCTCAGGATTGGAATGGGAAGGAGTTGGATATCACATCTCATGATATAGGGAGGGTCTCAGGATTGGAATGGGAAGGACTTAGATATCACATATCATGCTATAGGGAGGGTCTCAGTTTTGATATTAGAAGCATTGAGATATCACATCTCATGCTATCGGAAGTGTCTCAGGATTGGAATGGGAAGGAGCTGGATATCACATCTCATGCTAAAGGAAGGGTCTCAGGTTTGGAACGAGAAGGATTTGGATATCACATCTCATGTTATAGGAAGGGTCTCAGGTTTGGTATAAGCATTGAGATATCACATCTCTGCTATCGGAAGTGTCTCAGGATTGGAATGGGAAGGAGTTGGATATCCCATCTCATGTTATAGGACGGGTCTCAGGTTTGTTATTAGAATCATTGAGATATCATATTGCATGCTGTAGGAAGGGTCTAAGGGTTGGAATCTGAAGGACTTGGATATCACATCTCATGCTATAGATAGGCTCTTAGGTTTGGAAAGGGAAGGAGTTGGATATCACATTTCATGTTAGAGGAAGGATCTCAGGTTTGGTATTAGAAGCATTGAGATATCACATCTCATGCAATAGGAAGGGTCTCAGGATTGGAATGGGAAGCAGTTGGATATCACATCTCATGCTATAGGAAGGGTCTCAGGTTTGGTATAAGCATTGAGATATCACATCTCATGCTATAGGACGGGTCTCAGGATTGGAATGGAAGGAGTTGGATATCACATCTCATGTTATAGGAAGGATCTCAGGTTTGGTATTAGAAGCATTGAGACATCACATCTCATGCTATAGGAAGGGTCTCAGGGTTGGAATGGGAAGGAGTTGGATATCACATCTCATCCAATAGGAAGGGTCTCAGGTTTGGAATGGGAAGGAATTGGATATCACATCTCATGTTATAGGAAGGATCTCAGGTTTGGTATTAGAAGCATTGAGATATCACATCTCATGCTATAGGAAGGGTCTCAGGATTGGAATGTGAAGGATTTGGATATCACATCTCATGCATATCACATCTCATGCCATAGTATGGGTCTCAGGTTTGGTAGAAGCATTGGGATATCACATCTCATGCTATCGGAAGGGTATCAGTATTGGATTTGGAAGAAGTTGGATATCCCATCTCATGCTATAGGAAGGGTCTCAGGTTGGAATGGGAAGGAGTTGGATATCACATTTCATGTTATAGGAAGGGTCTCAGGATTGGAATGGGAAGGACTTGGATATCATATCTCATGCTATAGGACAGGTCTCAGGTTTGTTATTAGAATCATTGAGATATCATATTGCATGCTGTAGGAAGGGTCTAAGGATTGGAACGGGAAGGACTTGGATATCACATCTCATGCTATAGGAAGGGTCTCAGGTTTGGTATAAGCATTGAGATATCACATCTCATGCTATAGGACGGGTCTCAGGATTGGAATGGAAGGAGTTGGATATCACATCTCATGTTATAGGAAGGATCTCAGGTTTGGTATTAGAAGCATTGAGACATCACATCTCATGCTATAGGAAGGGTCTCAGGGTTGGACTGGGAAGGAGTTGGATATCACATCTCATCCAATAGGAAGGGTCTCAGGTTTGGAATGGGAAGGAATTGGATATCACATCTCATGTTATAGGAAGGATCTCAGGTTTGGTATTAGAAGCATTGAGATATCACATCTCATGCTATAGGAAGGGTCTCAGGATTGGAATGTGAAGGATTTGGATATCACATCTCATGCTAAAGGAAGGGTCTCAGGATTGGTAGAAGCATTGAGATATCACGTCTCTGCTATCGGAGGGTCTCAGGATTGGATTGGGAAGGAGTTGGATATCCCTTCTCATGCTATAGGAAGGGTCTCAGGATTTGAATGGCAAGGAGTTGGATATCACATCTCATGCCATAGGAAGGGTCTCAGGTTTGGTATAAGCATTGAGATATCACATCTCTGCTATCGGAAGGGTCTCAGGATTGGAATGGGAAGGAGTTGGATATTCCCATCTCATGTTATAGAAAGGGTCTCAGGTTTGGTATTAGAAGCATTGAGATATCACATCTCATGCTATAGGAAGGGTCTCAGGATTGGAATGGGAAGGACTTGGATATCACATCTCATGCTATAGGGAGGGTCTCAAGTTTGATATTAGAAGCTTTGAGATATCACATCTCATGATATCGGAAGGGTCTCAGGATTGGAATGGGAAGGAGTTGGATATCACATCTCATGATAAAGGAAGGGTCTAAGGTTTGGAAGCGGAAGGATTTGGATATCACATCTCATGTTATATTACGGGTCTCAGGTTTGGTATTAGAAGCATTGAGATATCAAGTCTCAGAGTATAGGAAGGGTCTCAGAATTGGAATGGGAAGGAGTTGGATATCACATCTCAAGCTATAGGAAGGGTCTCAGGATTGGAATGGGAAGGACTTGGATATCACATCTCATGCTATAGGAAGGCTCTCAGGTTTGGAAGGGGAAAGAGTTGGATATCACATTTCATGTTAGAGGTAGGATCTCAGGTTTGGTATTAGAGGCATTGAGATATCACATCTCATGCCATCAGAAGGGTCTCAGGAATGGAATGGGAAGGAGTTGGATATCACATCTCATGCTAAAGGGAGGGTCTCAGGTTTGGAAGGGGAAGGATTTGGATATCACATCTCATGTTATAGGAAGGATCTCAGGTTTGGTATTAGAACCATTGAGATATCACATCTCATGCTATCAGAAGGATCTCAGGTTTGGTATTAGAAGCATTGAGATATCACATCTCATGCTATCAGAAGGGTCTCAGGATTGGAATGGGAAGGAGTTGGATATCACATCTCATGCTAAAGGGAGGGTCTCAGGTTTGGAAGGGGAAGGATTTGGATATCACATCTCATGTTATCGGAAGGATCTCACGTTTGGTATTAGAAGTATTGAGATATCATATCTCATGCTATAGGAAGGGTCTCAGGATTGGAATGGGAAGGACTTAGATATCACATATCATGCTATAGGGAGGGTCTCAGTTTTGATATTAGAAGCATTGAGATATCACATCTCATGCTATCGGAAGTGTCTCAGGATTGGAATGGGAAGGAGCTGGATATCACATCTCATGCTAAAGGAAGGGTCTCAGGTTTGGAACGGGAAGGATTTGGATATCACATCTCATGTTATAGGAAGGGTCTCAGGTTTGGTATAAGCATTGAGATATCACATCTCTGCTATCGGAAGTGTCTCAGGATTGGAATGGGAAGGAGTTGGATATCCCATCTCATGTTATAGGACGGGTCTCAGGTTTGTTATTAGAATCATTGAGATATCATATTGCATGCTGTAGGAAGGGTCTAAGGGTTGGAATGGGAAGGACTTGGATATCACATCTCATGCTATAGATAGGCTCTTAGGTTTGGAAAGGGAAGGAGTTGGATATCACATTTCATGTTAGAGGAAGGATCTCAGGTTTGGTATTAGAAGCATTGAGATATCACATCTCATGCTATAGGAAGGGTCTCAGGATTGGAATGGGAAGGAGTTGGATATCACATCTCATGCTAAAGGGAGGGTCTCAGGTTTGGAAGGGGAAGGATTTGGATATCACATCTCATGTTATAGGAAGGATCTCAGGTTTGGTATTAGAACCATTGAGATATCACATCTCATGCTATCGGAAGGATCTCAGGTTTGGTATTAGAAGCATTGAGATATCACATCTCATGCTATCAGAAGGGTCTCAGGATTGGAATGGGAAGGAGTTGGATATCACATCTCATGCTAAAGGGAGGGTCTCAGGTTTGGAAGGGGAAGGATTTGGATATCACATCTCATGTTATAGGAAGGATCTCAGGTTTGGTATTAGAACCATTGAGATATCACATCTCATGCTATCGGAAGGATCTCAGGTTTGGTATTAGAAGCATTGAGATATCACATCTCATGCTATAGGAAGGGTCTCAGGATTGGAATGGGAAGGACTTGGATATCACATCTCATGCTATAGGGAGGGTCTCAAGTTTGATATTAGAAGCTTTGAGATATCACATCTCATGATATCGGAAGGGTCTCAGGATTGGAATGGGAAGGAGTTGGATATCACATCTCATGATAAAGGAAGGGTCTAAGGTTTGGAAGCGGAAGGATTTGGATATCACATCTCATGTTATATTACTGGTCTCAGGTTTGGTATTAGAAGCATTGAGATATCAAGTCTCAGAGTATAGGAAGGGCCTCAGAATTGGAATGGGAAGGAGTTGGATATCACATCTCAAGCTATAGGAAGGGTCTCAGGATTGGAATGGGAAGGACTTGGATATCACATCTCATGCTATAGGAAGGCTCTCAGGTTTGGAAGGGGAAAGAGTTGGATATCACATTTCATGTTAGAGGTAGGATCTCAGGTTTGGTATTAGAGGCATTGAGATATCACATCTCATGCTATCAGAAGGGTCTCAGGAATGGAATGGGAAGGAGTTGGATATCACATCTCATGCTAAAGGGAGGGTCTCAGGTTTGGAAGGGGAAGGATTTGGATATCACATCTCATGTTATAGGAAGGATCTCAGGTTTGGTATTAGAACCATTGAGATATCACATCTCATGCTATCAGAAGGATCTCAGGTTTGGTATTAGAAGCATTGAGATATCACATCTCATGCTATCAGAAGGGTCTCAGGATTGGAATGGGAAGGAGTTGGATATCACATCTCATGCTAAAGGGAGGGTCTCAGGTTTGGAAGGGGAAGGATTTGGATATCACATCTCATGTTATCGGAAGGATCTCACGTTTGGTATTAGAAGTATTGAGATATCATATCTCATGCTATAGGAAGGGTCTCAGGATTGGAATGGGAAGGACTTAGATATCACATATCATGCTATAGGGAGGGTCTCAGTTTTGATATTAGAAGCATTGAGATATCACATCTCATGCTATCGGAAGTGTCTCAGGATTGGAATGGGAAGGAGCTGGATATCACATCTCATGCTAAAGGAAGGGTCTCAGGTTTGGAAGGGGAAGGATTTGGATATCACATCTCATGTTATAGGAAGGGTCTCAGGTTTGGTATAAGCATTGAGATATCACATCTCTGCTATCGGAAGTGTCTCAGGATTGGAATGGGAAGGAGTTGGATATCCCATCTCATGTTATAGGACGGGTCTCAGGTTTGTTATTAGAATCATTGAGATATCATATTGCATGCTGTAGGAAGGGTCTAAGGGTTGGAATGGGAAGGACTTGGATATCACATCTCATGCTATAGATAGGCTCTTAGGTTTGGAAAGGGAAGGAGTTGGATATCACATTTCATGTTAGAGGAAGGATCTCAGGTTTGGTATTAGAAGCATTGAGATATCACATCTCATGCTATAGGAAGGGTCTCAGGATTGGAATGGGAAGGAGTTGGATATCACATCTCATGCTAAAGGGAGGGTCTCAGGTTTGGAAGGGGAAGGATTTGGATATCACATCTCATGTTATAGGAAGGATCTCAGGTTTGGTATTAGAACCATTGAGATATCACATCTCATGCTATCGGAAGGATCTCAGGTTTGGTATTAGAAGCATTGAGATATCACATCTCATGCTATCAGAAGGGTCTCAGGATTGGAATGGGAAGGAGTTGGATATCACATCTCATGCTAAAGGGAGGGTCTCAGGTTTGGAAGGGGAAGGATTTGGATATCACATCTCATGTTATCGGAAGGATCTCACGTTTGGTATTAGAAGTATTGAGATATCATATCTCATGCTATAGGAAGGGTCTCAGGATTGGAATGGGAAGGACTTAGATATCACATATCATGCTATAGGGAGGGTCTCAGTTTTGATATTAGAAGCATTGAGATATCACATCTCATGCTATCGGAAGTGTCTCAGGATTGGAATGGGAAGGAGCTGGATATCACATCTCATGCTAAAGGAAGGGTCTCAGGTTTGGAACGGGAAGGATTTGGATATCACATCTCATGTTATAGGAAGGGTCTCAGGTTTGGTATAAGCATTGAGATATCACATCTCTGCTATCGGAAGTGTCTCAGGATTGGAATGGGAAGGTTTTGGATATCCCATCTCATGTTATAGGACGGGTCTCAGGTTTGTTATTAGAATCATTGAGATATCATATTGCATGCTGTAGGAAGGGTCTAAGGGTTGGAATGGGAAGGACTTGGATATCACATCTCATGCTATAGATAGGCTCTTAGGTTTGGTAAGGGAAGGAGTTGGATATCACATTTCATGTTAGAGGAAGGATCTCAGGTTTGGTATTAGAAGCATTGAGACATCACATCTCATGCTATAGGAAGGGTCTCAGGATTGGAATGGGAAGGAGTTGGATATCACATCTCATGTTATAGGAAGGATCTCAGGTTTGGTATTAGAAGCATTGAGACATCACATCTCATGCTATAGGAAGGGTCTCAGGGTTGGAATGGGAAGGAGTTGGATATCACATATCATCCAATAGGAAGGGTCTCAGGTTTGGAATGGGAAGGAATTGGATATCACATCTCATGTTATAGGAAGTGTCTCAGGTTTGGTATAAGCATTGAGATATCACATCTCATGCTATAGGACGGGTCTCAGGATTGGAATGGAAGGAGTTGGATATCACATCTCATGTTATAGGAAGGATCTCAGGTTTGGTATTAGAAGCATTGAGACATCACATCTCATGCTATAGGAAGGGTCTCAGGGTTGGAATGGGAAGGAGTTGGATATCACATCTCATCCAATAGGAAGGGTCTCAGGTTTGGAATGGGAAGGAATTGGATATCACATCTCATGTTATAGGAAGGATCTCAGGTTTGGTATTAGAAGCATTGAGATATCACATCTCATGCTATAGGAAGGGTCTCAGGATTGGAATGTGAAGGATTTGGATATCACATCTCATGCTAAAGGAAGGGTCTCAGGTTTGGTAGAAGCATTGAGATATCACGTCTCTGCTATCGGAAGGGTCTCAGGATTGGATTGGGAAGGAGTTGGATATCCCTTCTCATGCTATAGGAAGGGTCTCAGGATTTGAATGGCAAGGAGTTGGATATCACATCTCATGCCATAGGAAGGGTCTCAGGTTTGGTATAAGCATTGAGATATCACATCTCTGCTATCGGAAGGGTCTCAGGATTGGATTGGGAAGGAGTTGGATATCCCTTCTCATGCTATAGGAAGTGTCTCAGGTTGGAATGGGAAGGAGTTGGATATCACATCTCATGTTATAGGAAGGGTCTCAGGATTGGAATGGGAAGGATTTGGATATCACATCTCTTGCTATAGGAAGGGTCTGAGGATTGGAATGGGTAGGAGTTGGATATTACTTTCTTGCTATAGGAAGGGTCTCATGTTTGGAATGGGAATGAGTTGGATATCACATATGCTATAGTTAGTGTCTCAGGTTTGGAACGGGAAGGAGTTGGATATCACATCTCATGTTATAGGAAGGGTCTCAGGTTTGTTATAAGCATTGAGATATCACATCTCTGCTATCGGAAGCGGCTCAGGATTGGAATGGGAAGGAGTTGGATATCCCATCTCATGTTATAGTAAGAGTCTCTGGTTTGGTATTAGAATCATTGAGATATCACATCGCATGCTGTAGGAAGGGTCTAAGGATTGGAATGGGATGGACTTGGATATCACATCTCATGCTATAGGTAGGCTCTCAGGTTTGATATAAGCATTGAGATATCACATCTCATGCTATAGGAAGGGTCTCAGGATTGGAATGGGAAGGATTTGGATATCACATCTCATGCTATAGGAAGGGTCTCAGATTTGGTATAAGCATTGAGATATCACATCTCATGCTAAAGGAAGGGTCTCAGGATTGGAATGGGAAGGAGTTGTATATGACATCTCAGGCCATAGGAAGGGTCTCATGTTTGGTATAAGCATTGAGATATCACATCTCTGCTATCGGAAGGGTCTCAGGATTGGAATGGGAAGGAGTTGGATATCCCATCTCATGTTATAGGAAGGGTCTCAGGTTTGGTATTAGAAGCATAGAGATATCACATCTCATGCTATAGGAAGGGTCTCAGGATTGGAATGGGAAGGACTTGGATGTCACATCTCATGCTATAGGGAGGGTCTCAAGTTTGATATTAGAAGCATTGAGATAACAAATCTCATGATATCGGAAGGGTCTCAGGATTGGAATGGGAAGGAGTTGGATACCACATCTCATGATAAAGGAAGGGTCTAAGGTTTGGAAGGGGAAGGATTTGGATATCACATCTCATGTTATAGGACGGGTCTCAGGTTTGGTATTAGAAGCATTGAGATATCAAGTCTCATGGTATAAGAAGGGTCTCAGAATTGGAATGGGAAGGAGTTGGATATCACACCTCAAGCTATAGGAAGGGTCTCAGGATTGGAATGGGAAGGAGTTTGATATCACATCTCATGCCATAGTATGGGTCTCAGGTTTGGTAGAAGCATTGGGATATCACATCTCATGCTATCGGAAGGGTATCAGTATTGGATTTGGAAGAAGTTGGATATCCCATCTCATGCTATAGGAAGGGTCTCAGGTTGGAATGGGAAGGAGTTGGATATCACATTTCATGTTATAGGAAGGGTCTCAGGATTGGAATGGGAAGGACTTGGATATCATATCTCATGCTATAGGACAGGTCTCAGGTTTGTTATTAGAATCATTGAGATATCATATTGCATGCTGTAGGAAGGGTCTAAGGATTGGAACGGGAAGGACTTGGATATCACATCTCATGCTATAGATAGGCTCTTAGGTTTGGAAAGGGAAGGAGTTGGATATCACATTTCATGTTAGAGGAAGGAGCTCAGGTTTGGTATTAGAAGCATTGAGATATCACATCTCATGCTATAGGAAGGGTCTCAGGATTGGAATGGGAAGTAGTTGGATATCACATCTCATGCTATAGGAAGGGTCTCAGGTTTGGTATAAGCATTGAGATATCACATCTCATGCTATAGGACGGGTCTCAGGATTGGAATGGAAGGAGTTGGATATCACATCTCATGTTATAGGAAGGATCTCAGGTTTGGTATTAGAAGCATTGAGACATCACATCTCATGCTATAGGAAGGGTCTCAGGGTTGGAATGGGAAGGAGTTGGATATCACATCTCATCCAATAGGAAGGGTCTCAGGTTTGGAATGGGAAGGAATTGGATATCACATCTCATGTTATAGGAAGGATCTCAGGTTTGGTATTAGAAGCATTGAGATATCACATCTCATGCTATAGGAAGGGTCTCAGGATTGGAATGTGAAGGATTTGGATATCACATCTCATGCTAAAGGAAGGGTCTCAGGATTGGTAGAAGCATTGAGATATCACGTCTCTGCTATCGGAGGGGTCTCAGGATTGGATTGGGAAGGAGTTGGATATCCCTTCTCATGCTATAGGAAGGGTCTCAGGATTTGAATGGCAAGGAGTTGGATATCACATCTCATGCCATAGGAAGGGTCTCAGGTTTGGAAGGGTCTCAGGATTGGAATGGGAAGGAGTTGGATATCACATCTCATGATAAAGGAAGGGTCTAAGGTTTGGAAGTGGAAGGATTTGGATATCACATCTCATGTTATATTACGGGTCTCAGGTTTGGTATTAGAAGCATTGAGATATCAAGTCTCATAGTATAGGAAGGGTCTCAGAATTGGAATGGGAAGGAGTTGGATATCCCATCTCATGTTATAGGAAGAGTCTCTGGTTTGGTATTAGAATCATTGAGATATTCACATCGCATGCTGTAGGAAGGGTCTAAGGATTGGAATGGGATGGACTTGGATATCACATCTCATGCTATAGGTAGGCTCTCAGGTTTGGTATAAGCATTGAGATATCACATCTCATGCTATAGGAAGGGTCTCAGAATTGGAATGGGAAGGAGTTGGATATCACATCTCAAGCTATAGGAAGGGTCTCAGTATTGGAATGGGAAGGACTTGGATATCACATCTCATGCTATAGGAAGGCTCTCAGGTTTGGAAGGGGAAAGAGTTGGATATCTCATTTCATGTTAGAGGTAGGATCTCAGGTTTGGTATTAGAGGCATTGAGATATCACATCTCATGCAATCAGAAGGGTCTCAGGAATGGAATGGGAAGGAGTTAGATATCACATCTCATGCTAAAGGGAGGGTCTCAGGTTTGGAAGGGGAAGGATTTGGATATCACATCTCATGTTATAGGAAGGATCTCAGGTTTGGTATTAGAAGCATTGAGATATCACATCTCATGCTATCGGAAGGATCTCAGGTTTGGTATTAGAAGCATTGAGATATCACATCTCATGCTATCAGAAGAGTCTCAGGATTGGAATAGGAAGGAGTTGGATATCACATTTCATGCTAAAGGGAGGGTCTCAGGTTTGGAAGGGGAAGGATTTGGATATCACATCTCATGTTATCGGAAGGATCTCACGTTTGGTATTAGAAGTATTGAGATATCATATCTCATGCTATAGGAAGGGTCTCAGGATTGGAATGGGAAGGAGTTGGATATCACATCTCATGCTATAGGGAGGGTCTCAGGATTGGAATGGGAAGGACTTAGATATCACATATCATGCTATAGGGAGGGTCTCAGTTTTGATATTAGAAGCATTGAGATATCACATCTCATGCTATCGGAAGTGTCTCAGGATTGGAATGGGAAGGAGCTGGTTATCACATCTCATGCTAAAGGAAGGGTCTCAGGTTTGGAACGAGAAGGATTTGGATATCACATCTCATGTTATAGGAACGGTCTCAGGTTTGGTATAAGCATTGAGATATCAAATCTCTGCTATCGGAAGTGTTTCAGGATTGGAATGGGAAGGAGTTGGATATCCCATCTCATGTTATAGGACAGGTCTCAGGTTTGTTATTAGAATCATTGAGATATCATATTACATGCTGTAGGAAGGGTCTAAGGGTTGGAATGTGAAGGACTTGGATATCACATCTCATGCTATAGATAGGCTCTTAGGTTTGGAAAGGGAAGGAGTTGGATATCACATTTCATGTTAGAGGAAGGATCTCAGGTTTGGTATTAGAAGCATTGAGATATCACATCTCATGCTATAGGAAGGGTCTCAGGATTGGAATGGGAAGCAGTTGGATATGACATCTCATGCTATAGGAAGGGTCTCAGGTTTGGTATAAGCATTGAGATATCACATCTCATGCTATAGGACGGGTCTCAGGATTGGAATGGAAGGAGTTGGATATCACATCTCATGTTATAGGAAGGATCTCAGGTTTGGTATTAGAAGCATTGAGACATCACATCTCATGCTATAGGAAGGGTCTCAGGGTTGGAATGGGAAGGAGTTGGATATCACATCTCATCCAATAGGAAGGGTCTCAGGTTTGGAATGGGAAGGAATTGGATATCACATCTCATGTTATAGGAAGGATCTCAGGTTTGGTATTAGAAGCATTGAGATATCACATCTCATGCTATAGGAAGGGTCTCAGGATTGGAATGTGAAGGATTTGGATATCACATCTCATGCTAAAGGAAGGGTCTCAGGTTTGGTAGAAGCATTGAGATATCACGTCGCTGCTATCGGAAGGGTCTCAGGATTGGATTGGGAAGGAGTTGGATATCCCTTCTCATGCTATAGGAAGGGTCTCAGGATTTGAATGGCAAGGAGTTGGATATCACATCTCATGCCATAGGAAGGGTCTCAGGTTTGGTATAAGCATTGAGATATCACATCTCTGCTATCGGAAGGGTCTCAGGATTGGATTGGGAAGGAGTTGGATATCCCTTCTCATGCTATAGGAAGTGTCTCAGGTTGGAATGGGAAGGAGTTGGATATCACATCTCATGTTATAGGAAGGGTCTCAGGATTGGAATGGGAAGGATTTGGATATCACATCTCTTGCTATAGGAAGGGTCTCAGGATTGGAATGGGTAGGAGTTGGATATTACTTTCTTGCTATAGGAAGGGTCTCATGTTTGGAATGGGAAGGAGTTGGATATCACATATGCTATAGTTAGTGTCTCAGGTTTGGAACGGGAAGGAGTTGGATATCACATCTCATGTTATAGGAAGGGTCTCAGGTTTGGTATAAGCATTGAGATATCACATCTCTGCTATCGGAAGCGGCTCAGGATTGGAATGGGAAGGAGTTGGATATCCCATCTCATTTTATAGGAAGAGTCTCTGGTTTGGTATTAGAATCATTGAGATATCACATCGCATGCTGTAGGAAGGGTCTAAGGATTGGAATGGGATGGACTTGGATATCACATCTCATGTTATAGGTAGGCTCTCAGGATTGGTATAAGCATTGAGATATCACATCTCATGCTATAGGAAGGGTCTCAGGATTGGAATGGGAAGGAATTGGATATCACATCTCAGGCTATAGGAAGGGTCTCAGGATTGGAATGGGAAGGAGTTGGATATCACATCTCATGCTATAGGAAGGGTCTCAGGCTTGGTATAAGCATTGAGATATCCCATCTCATGCTATAGGAAGGGTCTCAGGATTGGAATGGAAGGAGTTGGATATCACATCTCATGTTATAGGAAGGATCTCAGGTTTGGTATTAGAAGCATTGAGACATCACATCTCATGCTATAGGAAGGGTCTCAGGATTGGAATGGGAAGGAGTTGGCTATCAAATCTCATGCTATAGGAAGGGTCTCAGGATTGGAATGGGAAGGAGTTGAATATGACATCTCATGCCGTAGGAAGGGTCTCAGGTTTGGTATAAACATTGAGATATCACATCTCTGCTATCAAAAGGGTCTCAGGATTGGAATTGGAAGGAGTTGGATATCCCATCTCATGTTATAGGAAGAGTCTCAGGTTTGGTATTAGAAGCATTGAGATATCACATCTCATGCTATAGGAAGTGTCTCAGGATTGGAATGGGAAGGACTTGGATATCACATCTCATGCTATAGGTAGGGTCTCAAGTTTGACATTAGAAGCATTGAGATATCACATCTCATGCTATAGGAAGGGTCTGAGGATTGGAATGGGAAGGAGTTGGATATCACATCTCCTGCTATGGGAAGGGTCTCAGGTTTGGTATAAGCAGTGAGATATCACATCTCATGCTATAGGAAGTGTCTCAGGATTGGAATGGGAAGGAGTTGGATATCACATCTCATGTTATAGGAAGGATCTCAGGTGTGGTATAAGCATTGAGATATCACATCTCTGCTATCGGAAGGGTCTCAAGATTGGAATGGGAAGGAGTTGGATATTCCCATCTCATGTTATAGGAAGGGTCTCAGGTTTGGTATTAGAAGCATTGAGATATCACATCTCATGCTATAGGAAGGGTCTCAGGATTGGAATGGGAAGGACTTGGATATCACATCTCATGCTATAGGGAGGGTCTCAAGTTTGATATTAGAAGCTTTGAGATATCACATCTCATGATATCGGAAGGGTCTCAGGATTGGAATGGGAAGGAGTTGGATATCACATCTCATGATAAAGAACGGGTCTAAGGTTTGGAAGGGGAAGGATTTGGATATCACATCTCATGTTATATTACGGGTCTCAGGTTTGGTATTAGAAGCATTGAGATATCAAGTCTCATAGTATAGGAAAGGTCTCAGAATTGGAATGGGAAGGAGTTGGATATCCCATCTCATGTTATAGGAAGAGTCTCTGGTTTGGTATTAGAATCATTGAGATATTCACATCGCATGCTGTAGGAAGGGTCTAAGGATTGGAATGGGATGGACTTGGATATCACATCTCATGCTATAGGTAGGCTCTCAGGTTTGGTATAAGCATTGAGATATCACATCTCATGCTATAGGAAGGGTCTCAGAATTGGAATGGGAAGGAGTTGGATATCACATCTCAAGCTATAGGAAGGGTCTCAGTATTGGAATGGGAAGGACTTGGATATCACATCTCATGCTATAGGAAGGCTCTCAGGTTTGGAAGGGGAAAGAGTTGGATATCTCATTTCATGTTAGAGGTAGGATCTCAGGTTTGGTATTAGAGGCATTGAGATATCACATCTCATGCTATCAGAAGGGTCTCAGGAATGGAATGGGAAGGATTTGGATATCACATCTCATGTTATAGGAAGGATCTCAGGTTTGGTATTAGAAGCATTGAGATATCACATCTCATGCTATCGGAAGGATCTCAGGTTTGGTATTAGAAGCATTGAGATATCACATCTCATGCTATCAGAAGAGTCTCAGGATTGGAATAGGAAGGAGTTGGATATCACATTTCATGCTAAAGGGAGGGTCTCAGGTTTGGAAGGGGAAGGATTTGGATATCACATCTCATGTTATCGGAAGGATCTCACGTTTGGTATTAGAAGTATTGAGATATCATATCTCATGCTATAGGAAGGGTCTCAGGATTGGAATGGGAAGGAGTTGGATATCACATCTCATGATATAGGGAGGGTCTCAGGATTGGAATGGGAAGGACTTAGATATCACATATCATGCTATAGGGAGGGTCTCAGTTTTGATATTAGAAGCATTGAGATATCACATCTCATGCTATCGGAAGTGTCTCAGGATTGGAATGGGAAGGAGCTGGATATCACATCTCATGCTAAAGGAAGGGTCTCAGGTTTGGAACGAGAAGGATTTGGATATCACATCTCATGTTATAGGAAGGGTCTCAGGTTTGGTATAAGCATTGAGATATCACATCTCTGCTATCGGAAGTGTCTCAGGATTGGAATGGGAAGGAGTTGGATATCCCATCTCATGTTATAGGACGGGTCTCAGGTTTGTTATTAGAATCATTGAGATATCATATTGCATGCTGTAGGAAGGGTCTAAGGGTTGGAATGTGAAGGACTTGGATATCACATCTCATGCTATAGATAGGCTCTTAGGTTTGGAAAGGGAAGGAGTTTGATATCACATTTCATGTTAGAGGAAGGATCTCAGGTTTGGTATTAGAAGCATTGAGATATCACATCTCATGCTATAGAAAGGGTCTCAGGATTGGAATGGGAAGCAGTTGGATATCACATCTCATGCTATAGGAAGGGTCTCAGGTTTGGTATAAGCATTGAGATATCACATCTCATGCTATAGGACGGGTCTCAGGATTGGAATGGAAGGAGTTGGATATCACATCTCATGTTATAGGAAGGATCTCAGGTGTGGTATAAGCATTGAGATATCACATCTCTGCTATCGGAAGGGTCTCAAGATTGGAATGGGAAGGAGTTGGATATTCCCATCTCATGTTATAGGAAGGGTCTCAGGTTTGGTATTAGAAGCATTGAGATATCACATCTCATGCTATAGGAAGGGTCTCAGGATTGGAATGGGAAGGACTTGGATATCACATCTCATGCTATAGGGAGGGTCTCAAGTTTGATATTAGAAGCTTTGAGATATCACATCTCATGATATCGGAAGGGTCTCAGGATTGGAATGGGAAGGAGTTGGATATCACATCTCATGATAAAGAACGGGTCTAAGGTTTGGAAGGGGAAGGATTTGGATATCACATCTCATGTTATATTACGGGTCTCAGGTTTGGTATTAGAAGCATTGAGATATCAAGTCTCATAGTATAGGAAAGGTCTCAGAATTGGAATGGGAAGGAGTTGGATATCCCATCTCATGTTATAGGAAGAGTCTCTGGTTTGGTATTAGAATCATTGAGATATTCACATCGCATGCTGTAGGAAGGGTCTAAGGATTGGAATGGGATGGACTTGGATATCACATCTCATGCTATAGGTAGGCTCTCAGGTTTGGTATAAGCATTGAGATATCACATCTCATGCTATAGGAAGGGTCTCAGAATTGGAATGGGAAGGAGTTGGATATCACATCTCAAGCTATAGGAAGGGTCTCAGTATTGGAATGGGAAGGACTTGGATATCACATCTCATGCTATAGGAAGGCTCTCAGGTTTGGAAGGGGAAAGAGTTGGATATCTCATTTCATGTTAGAGGTAGGATCTCAGGTTTGGTATTAGAGGCATTGAGATATCACATCTCATGCTATCAGAAGGGTCTCAGGAATGGAATGGGAAGGATTTGGATATCACATCTCATGTTATAGGAAGGATCTCAGGTTTGGTATTAGAAGCATTGAGATATCACATCTCATGCTATCGGAAGGATCTCAGGTTTGGTATTAGAAGCATTGAGATATCACATCTCATGCTATCAGAAGAGTCTCAGGATTGGAATAGGAAGGAGTTGGATATCACATTTCATGCTAAAGGGAGGGTCTCAGGTTTGGAAGGGGAAGGATTTGGATATCACATCTCATGTTATCGGAAGGATCTCACGTTTGGTATTAGAAGTATTGAGATATCATATCTCATGCTATAGGAAGGGTCTCAGGATTGGAATGGGAAGGAGTTGGATATCACATCTCATGATATAGGGAGGGTCTCAGGATTGGAATGGGAAGGACTTAGATATCACATATCATGCTATAGGGAGGGTCTCAGTTTTGATATTAGAAGCATTGAGATATCACATCTCATGCTATCGGAAGTGTCTCAGGATTGGAATGGGAAGGAGCTGGATATCACATCTCATGCTAAAGGAAGGGTCTCAGGTTTGGAACGAGAAGGATTTGGATATCACATCTCATGTTATAGGAAGGGTCTCAGGTTTGGTATAAGCATTGAGATATCACATCTCTGCTATCGGAAGTGTCTCAGGATTGGAATGGGAAGGAGTTGGATATCCCATCTCATGTTATAGGACGGGTCTCAGGTTTGTTATTAGAATCATTGAGATATCATATTGCATGCTGTAGGAAGGGTCTAAGGGTTGGAATGTGAAGGACTTGGATATCACATCTCATGCTATAGATAGGCTCTTAGGTTTGGAAAGGGAAGGAGTTGGATATCACATTTCATGTTAGAGGAAGGATCTCAGGTTTGGTATTAGAAGCATTGAGATATCACATCTCATGCTATAGAAAGGGTCTCAGGATTGGAATGGGAAGCAGTTGGATATCACATCTCATGCTATAGGAAGGGTCTCAGGTTTGGTATAAGCATTGAGATATCACATCTCATGCTATAGGACGGGTCTCAGGATTGGAATGGAAGGAGTTGGATATCACATCTCATGTTATAGGAAGGATCTCAGGTTTGGTATTAGAAGCATTGAGACATCACATCTCATGCTATAGGAAGGGTCTCAGGGTTGGAATGGGAAGGAGTTGGATATCACATCTCATCCAATAGGAAGGGACTCAGGTTTGGAATGGGAAGGAATTGGATATCACATCTCATGTTATAGGAAGGATCTCAGGTTTGGTATTAGAAGCATTGAGATATCACATCTCATGCTATAGGAAGGGTCTCAGGATTGGAATGTGAAGGATTTGGATATCACATCTCATGCTAAAGGAAGGGTCTCAGGTTTGGTAGAAGCATTGAGATATCACGTCGCTGCTATCGGAAGGGTATCAGGATTGGATTGGGAAGGAGTTGGATATCCCTTCTCATGCTATAGGAAGGGTCTCAGGATTTGAATGGCAAGGAGTTGGATATCACATCTCATGCCATAGGAAGGGTCTCAGGTTTGGTATAAGCATTGAGATATCACATCTCTGCTATCGGAAGGGTCTCAGGATTGGATTGGGAAGGAGTTGGATATCCCTTCTCATGCTATAGGAAGTGTCTCAGGTTGGAATGGGAAGGAGTTGGATATCACATCTCATTTTATAGGAAGGGTCTCAGGATTGGAATGGGAAGGATTTGGATATCACATCTCTTGCTATAGGAAGGGTCTCAGGATTGGAATGGGTAGGAGTTGGATATTACTTTCTTGCTATAGGAAGGGTCTCATGTTTGGAATGGGAAGGAGTTGGATATCACATATGCTATAGTTAGTGTCTCAGGTTTGGAACGGGAAGGAGTTGGATATCACATCTCATGTTATAGGAAGGGTCTCAGGTTTGGTATAAGCATTGAGATATCACATCTCTGCTATCGGAAGCGGCTCAGGATTGGAATGGGAAGGAGTTGGATATCCCATCTCATGTTATAGGAAGAGTCTCTGGTTTGGTATTAGAATCATTGAGATATCACATCGCATGCTGTAGGAAGGGTCTAAGGATTGGAATGGGATGGACTTGGATATCACATCTCATGTTATAGGTAGGCTCTCAGGTTTGGTATAAGCATTGAGATATCACATCTCATGCTATAGGAAGGGTCTCAGGATTGGAATGGGAAGGAATTGGATATCACATCTCAGGCTATAGGAAGGGTCTCAGGATTGGAATGGGAAGGAGTTGGATATCACATCTCATGCTATAGGAAGGGTCTCAGGTTTGGTATAAGCATTGATATATCACATCTCATGCTATAGGAAGGGTCTCAGGATTGGAATGGAAGGAGTTGGATATCACATCTCATGTTATAGGAAGGATCTCAGGTTTGGTATTAGAAGCATTGAGACATCACATCTCATGCTATAGGAAGGGTCTCAGGATTGGAATGGGATGGAGTTGGATATCAAATCTCATGCTATAGGAAGGGTCTCAGGATTGGAATGGGAAGGAGTTGAATGTGACATCTCATGCCGTAGGAAGGGTCTCAGGTTTGGTATAAACATTGAGATATCACATCTCTGCTATCAAAAGGGTCTCAGATTTGGAATTGGAAGGAGTTGGATATCCCATCTCATGTTATAGGAAGAGTCTCAGGTTTGGTATTAGAAGCATTGAGATGTCACATCTCATGCTATAGGAAGTGTCTCAGGATTGGAATGGGAAGGACTTGGATATCACATCTCATGCTATAGGTAGGGTCTCAAGTTTGACATTATAAGCATTGAGATATCACATCTCATGCTATAGGAAGGGTCTGAGGATTGGAATGGGAAGGAGTTGGATATCACATCTGCTATGGGAAGGGTCTCAGGTTTGGTATAAGCAGTGAGATATCACATCTCATGCTATAGGAAGTGTCTCAGGATTGGAATGGGAAGTAGTTGGATATCACATCTCATGTTATAGGAAGGATCTCAGGTGTGGTATAAGCATTGAGATATCACATCTCATGCTATAGGAAGGGTCTCAGGATTGGAATGGGAAGGACTTGGATATCACATCTCATGCTACAGGGAGGGTCTCAAGTTTGATATTAGAAGCTTTGAGATATCACATCTCATGATATCGGAAGGGTCTCAGGATTGGAATGGGAAGGAGTTGGATATCACATCTCATGATAAAGGAAGGGTCTAAGGTTTGGAAGGGGAAGGATTTGGATATCACATCTCATGTTATATTACGGGTCTCAGGTTTGGTATTAGAAGCATTGAGATATCAAGTCTCATAGTATAGGAAGGGTCTCAGAATTGGAATGGGAAGGAGTTGGATATCCCATCTCATGTTATAGGAAGAGTCTCTGGTTTGGTATTAGAATCATTGAGATATCACATCGCATGCTGTAGGAAGGGTCTAAGGATTGGAATGGGATGGACTTGGATATCACATCTCATGCTATAGGTAGGCTCTCAGGTTTGGTATAAGCATTGAGATATCACATCTCATGCTATAGGAAGGGTCTCAGAATTGGAATGGGAAGGAGTTGGATATCACATCTCAAGCTATAGGAAGGGTCTCAGTATTGGAATGGGAAGGACTTGGATATCACATCTCATGCTATAGGAAGGCTCTCAGGTTTGGAAGGGGAAAGAGTTGGATATCTCATTTCATGTTAGAGGTAGGATCTCAGGTTTGGTATTAGAGGCATTGAGATATCACATCTCATGCTATCAGAAGGGTCTCAGGAATGGAATGGGAAGGAGTTAGATATCACATCTCATGCTAAAGGGAGGGTCTCAGGTTTGGAAGGGGAAGGATTTGGATATCACATCTCATGTTATAGGAAGGATCTCAGGTTTGGTATTAGAAGCATTGAGATATCACATCTCATGCTATCGGAAGGATCTCAGGTTTGGTATTAGAAGCATTGAGATATCACATCTCATGCTATCAGAAGAGTCTCAGGATTGGAATAGGAAGGAGTTGGATATCACATTTCATGCTAAAGGGAGGGTCTCAGGTTTGGAAGGGGAAGGATTTGGATATCACATCTCATGTTATCGGAAGGATCTCACGTTTGGTATTAGAAGTATTGAGATATCATATCTCATGCTATAGGAAGGGTCTCAGGATTGGAATGGGAAGGAGTTGGATATCACATCTCATGCTATAGGGAGGGTCTCAGGATTGGAATCGGAAGGACTTAGATATCACATATCATGCTATAGGGAGGGTCTCAGTTTTGATATTAGAAGCATTGAGATATCACATCTCATGCTATCGGAAGTGTCTCAGGATTGGAATGGGAAGGAGCTGGATATCACATCTCATGCTAAAGGAAGGGTCTCAGGTTTGGAACGGGAAGGATTTGGATATCACATCTCATGTTATAGGAAGGGTCTCAGGTTTGGTATAAGCATTGAGATATCACATCTCTGCTATCGGAAGTGTCTCAGGATTGGAATGGGAAGGAGTTGGATATCCCATCTCATGTTATAGGACGGGTCTCAGGTTTGTTATTAGAATCATTGAGATATCATATTGCATGCTGTAGGAAGGGTCTAAGGGTTGGAATGTGAAGGACTTGGATATCACATCTCATGATATAGATAGGCTCTTAGGTTTGGAAAGGGAAGGAGTTGGATATCACATTTCATGTTAGAGGAATGATCTCAGGTTTGGTATTAGAAGCATTGAGATATCACATCTCATGCTATAGGAAGGGTCTCAGGATTGGAATGGGAAGCAGTTGGATATCACATCTCATGCTATAGGAAGGGTCTCAGGTTTGGTATAAGCATTGAGATATCACATCTCATGCTATAGGACGGGTCTCAGGATTGGAATGGAAGGAGTTGGATATCACATCTCATGTTATAGGAAGGATCTCAGGTTTGGTATTAGAAGCATTGAGACATCACATCTCATGCTATAGGAAGGGTCTCAGGGTTGGAATGGGAAGGAGTTGGATATCACATCTCATCCAATAGGAAGGGTCTCAGGTTTGGAATGGGAAGGAATTGGATATCACATCTCATGTTATAGGAAGGATCTCAGGTTTGGTATTAGAAGCATTGAGATATCACATCTCATGCTATAGGAAGGGTCTCAGGATTGGAATGTGAAGGATTTGGATATCACATCTCATGCTAAAGGAAGGGTCTCAGGTTTGGTAGAAGCATTGAGATATCACGTCGCTGCTATCGGAAGGGTCTCAGGATTGGATTGGGAAGGAGTTGGATATCCCTTCTCATGCTATAGGAAGGGTCTCAGGATTTGAATGGCAAGGAGTTGGATATCACATCTCATGCCATAGGAAGGGTCTCAGGTTTGGTATAAGCATTGAGATATCACATCTCTGCTATCGGAAGGGTCTCAGGATTGGATTGGGAAGGAGTTGGATATCCCTTCTCATGCTATATGAAGTGTCTCAGGTTGGAATGGGAAGGAGTTGGATATCACATCTCATGGTATAGGAAGGGTCTCAGGATTGGAATGGGAAGGATTTGGATATCACATCTCTTGCTATAGGAAGGGTCTCAGGATTGGAATGGGTAGGAGTTGGATATTACTTTCTTGCTATAGGAAGGGTCTCATGTTTGGAATGGGAAGGAGTTGGGTATCACATATGCTATAGTTAGTGTCTCAGGTTTGGAACGGGAAGGAGTTGGATATCACATCTCATGTTATAGGAAGGGTCTCAGGTTTGGTATAAGCATTGAGATATCACATCTCTGCTATCGGAAGCGGCTCAGGATTGGAATGGGAAGGAGTTGGATATCCCATCTCATGTTATAGGAAGAGTCTCTGGTTTGGTATTAGAATCATTGAGATATCACATCGCATGCTGTAGGAAGGGTCTAAGGATTGGAATGGGATGGACTTGGATATCA
Source organism: Ambystoma mexicanum (assembly GCF_040938575.1). Lineage (NCBI taxonomy): Eukaryota > Metazoa > Chordata > Amphibia > Caudata > Ambystomatidae > Ambystoma > Ambystoma mexicanum. Next base: position 1,813,933 of record NW_027182358.1, read on the forward strand.
CATCTCATGTTATAGGTAGGCTCTCAGGTCTGGTATAAGCATTGAGATATCACATCTCATGCTATACGAAGGGTCTCAGATTTGGTATAAGCATTGAGATATCACATCTCATGCTAAAGGAAGGGTCTCAGGATTGGAATGGGAAGGAGTTGTATATGACATCTCAGGCCATAGGAAGGTTCTCAGGTTTGGTAAAAGCATTGAGATATCACATCTCTGCTATCGGAAAGGTCTCAGGATTGGAATGGGAAGGAGTTGGATATCCCATCTCATGTTATAGGAAGGGTCTCAGGTTTGGTATTAGAAGCATAGAGATATCACATCTCATGCTATAGGAAGGGTCTCAGGATTGGAATGGGAAGGACTTGGATGTCACATCTCATGCTATAGGGAGGGTCTCAAGTTTGATATTAGAAGCATTGAGATAACAAATCTCATGATATCGGAAGGGTCTCAGGATTGGAATGGGAAGGAGTTGGATATCACATCTCATGATAAAGGAAGGGTCTAAGGTTTGGAAGGGGAAGGATTTGGATATCACATCTCATGTTATAGGACGGGTCTCAGGTTTGGTATTAGAAGCATTGAGATATCAAGTCTCATGGTATAAGAAGGGTCTCAGAATTGGAATGGGAAGGAGTTGGATATCACACCTCAAGCTATACGAAGGGTCTCAGGATTGGAATGGGAAGGAGTTTGATATCACATCTCATGCCAGAGTATGGGTCTCAGGTTTGGTAGAAGCATTGGGATATCACATCTCATGCTATCGGAAGGGTATCAGTATTGGATTTGGAAGAAGTTGGATATCCCATCTCATGCTATAGGAAGGGTCTCAGGTTGGAATGGGAAGGAGTTGGATATCACATTTCATGTTATAGGAAGGGTCTCAGGATTGGAATGGGAAGTACTTGGATATCATATCTCATGCAATAGGACGGGTCTCAGGTTTGTTATTAGAATCATTGAGATATCATATTGCATGCTGTAGGAAGGGTCTAAGGATTGGAATGGGAAGGACCTGGATATCACATCTCATGCTATAGATAGGCTCTTAGGTTTGGAAAGGGAAGGAGTTGGATATCACATCTCATGTTATAGGATGGATCTCAGGTTTGGTATTAGAAGTATTGAGATATCACATCTCATGTTATCGGAAGGATCTCAGGTTTGGTATTAGAAGTATTGAGACCCTTCCGATAGCAGAGACGTGATATCTCAATGCTTCTACCAAACCTGAGACCCTTCCTTTAGCATGAGATGTGATATCCAAATCCTTCACATTCCAATCCTGAGACCCTTCCTATAGCATGAGATGTGATATCTCAATGCTTCTAATACCAAACCTGAGATCCTTCCTATAACATGAGATGTGATATCCAATTCCTTCCCATTCCAAACCTGAGACCCTTCCTATTGGATGAGATGTGATATCCAACTCCTTCCCATTCCAACCCTGAGACCCTTCCTATAGCATGAGATGTGATGTCTCAATGCTTCTAATACCAAACCTGAGATCCTTCCTATAACATGAGATGTGATATCCAACTCCTTCCATTCCAATCCTGAGACCCGTCCTATAGCATGAGATGTGATATCTCAATGCTTATACCAAACCTGAGACCCTTCCTATAGCATGAGATGTGATATCCAACTACTTCCCATTCCAATCCTGAGACCCTTCCTATAGCATGAGATGTGATATCTCAATGCTTCTAATACCAAACCTGAGATCCTTCCTCTAACATGAAATGTGATATCGAACTCCTTCCCTTTCCAAACCTGAGAGCCTACCTATAGCATGAGATGTGATATCCAAGTCCTTCCCATTCCAATCCTTAGACCCTTCCTACAGCATGCAATATGATATCTCAATGATTCTAATAACAAACCTGAGACCCGTCCTATAGCATGAGATATGATATCCAAGTCCTTCCCATTCCAATCCTGAGACCCTTCCTATAACTTGAAATGTGATATCCAACTCCTTCCCATTCCAACCTGAGACCCTTCCTATAGCATGAGATGGGATATCCAACTTCGTCCAAATCCAATACTGATACCCTTCCGATAGCATGAGATGTGATATCCCAATGCTTCTACCAAACCTGAGACCCATACTATGGCATGAGATATGATATCAAACTCCTTCCCATTCCAATCCTGAGACCCTTCCTATAGCTTGAGGTGTGATATCCAACTCCTTCCCATTCCAATTCTGAGACCCTTCTTATACCATGAGACTTGATATCTCAATGCTTCTAATACCAAACCTGAGACCGTCCTATAACATGAGATGTGATATCCAAATCCTTCCCCTTCCAAACCTTAGACCCTTCCTTTATCATGAGATGTGGTATCCAACTCCTTCCCATTAGAATCCTGAGACCCTTCCTATAACATGAGATGTGATATCCAACTCCTTCCCATTCCAACCTGAGACACTTCCTATAGCATGAGAAGGGATATCCAACTCCTTCCCAATCCAATCCTGAGACCCTTCCGATAGCAGAGATGTGATATCTCAATGCTTATACCAAACCTGAGACCCTTCCTATGGCATGAGATGTGATATCCAACTCCTTGCCATTCAAATCCTGAGACCCTTCCTATAGCATGAAAAGGGATATCCAACTCCTTCCCAATCCAATCCTGAGACCCTTCCGATAGCAGAGACGTGATATCTCAATGCTTCTACCAAACCTGAGACCCTTCCTTTAGCATGAGTTGTGATATCCAAATCCTTCACATTCCAATCCTGAGACCCTTCCTATAGGATGAGATGTGATATCTCAATGCTTCTAATACCAAACCTGAGATCCTTCCTATAACATGAGATGTGATATCCAATTCCTTCCCATTCCAAACCTGAGACCCTTCCTATTGGATGAGATGTGATATCCAACTCCTTCCCATTCCAACCCTGAGACCCTTCCTATAGCATGAGATGTGATGTCTCAATGCTTCTAATACCAAACCTGAGATCCTTCCTATAACATGAGATGTGATATCCAACTCCTTCCATTCCAATCCTGAGACCCGTCCTATAGCATGAGATGTGATATCTCATTGCTTATACCAAACCTGAGACCCTTCCTATAGCATGAGATGTGATATCCAACTCCTCCCCATTCCAATCCTGAGACCCTTCCAATAGCATGAGATGTGATATCTCAATGCTTCTAATACCAAACCTAAGATTCTTCCTCTAACATGAAATGTGATATCCAACTCCTTCCCTTTCCAAACCTAAGAGCCTATCTATAGCATGAGATGTGATATCCAAGTCCTTCACATTCCAACCCTTAGACCCTTCCTACAGCATGCAATATGATATCTCAATGATTCTAATAACAAACCTGAGACCCGTCCTATAACATGAGATGGGATATCCAACTCCTTCCCATTCCAATCCTGAGACACTTCCGATAGCAGAGATGTGATATCTCAATGTTTATACCAAACCTGAGACCCTTCCTATAACATGAGATGTGATATCCAACTCCTTCCCGTTCCAAACCTGAGACCCTTCCTTTAGCATGAGATGTGATATCCAGCTCCTTCCCATTCCAATCCTGAGACACTTCCGATAGCATGAGATGTGATATCTCAATGCTTCTAATATCAAAACTGAGACCCTCCCTATAGCATGATATGTGATATCTAAGTCCTTCCCATTCCAATCCTGAGACCCTTCCTATAGCATGAGATGTGATATCTCAATGCTTCTACCAAACCTGAGACCCTTCCTTTAGCATGAGATGTGATATCCAACTCCTTCCCATTCCAATCCTGAGACCCTTCCTATAGCATGAGATGTGATATCTCAATACTTCTAATACCAAACCTGAGATCCTTCCGATAACATGAGATGTGATATCTCAATACTTCTAATACCAAACCTGAGATCCATCCTATAACATGAGATGTGATATCCAACTCCTTCCCTTTCCAAACCTGAGAGCCTATCTATAGCATGAGATGTGATATCCAGGTCCTTCCCATTCCAATCCTTAGACCCTTCCTACAGCATGCAATATGATATCTCAATGATTCTAATAACAAACCTGAGACCCGTCCTATAGCATGAGATATGATATCCAAGTCCTTCCCATTCCAATCCTGAGACCCTTCCTATAACATGAAATGTGATATCCAACTCCTTCCCATTCCAACCTGAGACCCTTCCTATAGCATGAGATGGGATATCCAACTTCTTCCAAATCCAATACTGATACCCTTCCGATAGCATGAGATGTGATATCCCAATGCTTCTACCAAACCTGAGACCCATACTATGGCATGAGATGTGATATCAAACTCCTTCCCATTCCAATCCTGAGACCCTTCCTATAGCTTGAGGTGTGATATCCAACTCCTTCCCATTCCAATTCTGAGACCCTTCTTATACCATGAGACTTGATATCTCAATGCTTCTAATACCAAACCTGAGACCCGTCCTATAACATGAGATGTGATATCCAAATCCTTCCCCTTCCAAACCTTAGACCCTTCCTTTATCATGAGATGTGATATCCAACTCCTTCCCATTCCAATCCTGAGACCCTTCCATATCATGAGATTTGTTATCTCAATGCTTCTAATATCAAACTTGAATCCCTCCCTATAGCATGAGATGTGACATCCAAGTCCTTCCCATTCCAATCCTGAGACCCTTCCTATAGCATGAGATGTGATATCTCTATGCTTCTAATACCAAACCTGAGACCCTTCCTATAACATGAGATGGGATATCCAACTCCTTCCCATTCCAATCCTGAGACCTTTCCGATAGCAGAGATGTGATATCTCAATGCTTATACCAAACCTGAGAACCTTCCTATGGCCTGAGATGTCATATACAACTCCTTCCCATTCCAATCCTGAGACCCTTCCTTTAGCATGAGATGTGATATCTCAATGCTTATACCAAATCTGAGACCCTTCCTATAGCATGAGATGTGATATCCAATTCCTTCCCATTCCAATCCTGAGACCCTTCCTATAGCATGAGATGTGATATCTCAATGCTTATACCAAACCTGAGAACCTACCTATAACATGAGATGTGATATCCAAGCCATCCCATTCCAATCCTTAGACCCTTCCTACAGCATGCGATGTGATATCTCAATGATTCTAATACCAAACCAGAGACTCTTCCTATAACATGAGATGGGATATCCAACTCCTTCCCATTCCAATCCTGAGCCGCTTCCGATAGCAGAGATGTGATATCTCAATGCTTATACCAAACCTGAGACCCTTCCTATAACATGAGATGTGATATCCAACTCCTTCCCGTTCCAAACCTGAGACACTAACTATAGCATATGTGATATCCAACTCCTTCCCATTCCAAACATGAGACCCTTCCTATAGCAAGAAAGTAATATCCAACTCCTACCCATTCCAATCCTGAGACCCTTCCTATAGCAAGAGATGTGATATCCAAATCCTTCCCATTCCAATCCTGAGACCCTTCCTATAACATGAGATGTGATATCCAACTCCTTCCCATTCCAACCTGAGACACTTCCTATAGCATGAGAAGGGATATTCAACTCCTTCCCAATCCAATCCTGAGACCCTTCCGATAGCAGAGATGTGATATCTCAATGCTTATACCAAACCTGAGACCCTTCCTATGGCATGAGATGTGATATCCAACTCCTTGCCATTCAAATCCTGAGACCCTTCCTATAGCATGAGAAGGGATATCCAACTCCTTCCCAATCCAATCCTGAGACCCTTCCGATAGCAGCGACGTGATATCTCAATGCTTCTACCAAACCTGAGACCCTTCCTTTAGCATGAGATGTGATATCCAAATCCTTCACATTCCAATCCTGAGACCCTTCCTTTAGCATGAGATGTGATATCTCAATGCTTATACCAAATCTGAGACCCTTCCTATAGCATGAGATGTGATATCCAATTCCTTCCCATTCCAATCCTGAGACCCTTCCTATAGCATGAGATGTGATATCTCAATGCTTATACCAAACCTGAGAGCCTACCTATAGCATGAGATGTGATATCCAAGTCCATCCCATTCCAATCCTTTGACCCTTCCTACAGCATGCGATGTGATATCTCAATGATTCTACCAAACCAGAGACTCTTCCTATAACATGAGTTGGGATATCCAACTCCTTCCCATTCCAATCCTGAGCCGCTTCCGATAGCAGAGATGTGATATCTCAATGCTTATACCAAACCTGAGACCCTTCCTATAACATGAGATGTGATATCCAACTCCTTCCCGTTCCAAACCTGAGACACTAACTATAGCATATGTGATATCCAACTCCTTCCCATTCCAAACATGAGACCCTTCCTATAGCAAGAAAGTAATATCCAACTCCTACCCATTCCAATCCTGAGACCCTTCCTATAGCAAGAGATGTGATATCCAAATCCTTCCCATTCCAATCCTGAGACCCTTCCTATAACATGAGATGTGATATCCAACTCCTTCCCATTCCAACCTGAGACACTTCCTATAGCATAAGAAGGGATATCCAACTCCTTCCCAATCCAACCCTGAGACCCTTCCGATAGCAGAGATGTGATATCTCAATGCTTATACCAAACCTGAGACCCTTCCTATGGCATGAGATGTGATATCCAACTCCTTCCCAATCCAATCCTGAGACCCTTCCGATAGCAGAGACGTGATATCTCAATGCTTCTACCAAACCTGAGACCCTTCCTTTAGCATGAGATGTGATATCCAAATCCTTCACATTCCAATCCTGAGACCCTTCCTATAGCATGAGATGTGATATCTCAATGCTTCTAATACCAAACCTGAGATCCTTCCTATAACATGAGATGTGATATCCAATTCCTTCCCATTCCAAACCTGAGACCCTTCCTATTGGATGAGATGTGATATCCAACTCCTTCCCATTCCAACCCTGAGACCCTTCCTATAGCATGAGATGTGATGTCTCAATGCTTCTAATACCAAACCTGAGATCCTTCCTATAACATGAGATGTGATATCCAACTCCTTCCATTCCAATCCTGAGACCCGTCCTATAGCATGAGATGTGATATCTCAATGCTTATACCAAACCTGAGACCCTTCCTATAGCATGAGATGTGATATCCAACTGCTTCCCATTCCAATCCTGAGACCCTTCCTATAGCATGAGATGTGATATCTCAATGCTTCTAATACCAAACCTGAGATCCTTCCTCTAACATGAAATGTGATATCCAACTCCTTCCCTTTCCAAACCTAAGAGCCTATCTATAGCATGAGATGTGATATCCAAGTCCTTCCCTTTCCAACCCTTAGACCCTTCCTACAGCATGCAATATGATATCTCAATGATTCTAATAACAAACCTGAGACCCGTCCTATAACATGAGATGGGATATCCAACTCCTTCCCATTCCAATCCTGAGACACTTCCGATAGCAGAGATGTGATATCTCAATGCTTATACCAAACCTGAGACCCTTCCTATAACATGAGATGTGATATCCAAATCCTTCCCGTTCCAAACCTGAGACCCTTCCTTTAGCATGAGATGTGATATCCAGCACCTTCCCATTCCAATCCTGAGACACTTCCTATAGCATGAGATGTGATATCTCAATGCTTCTAATATCAAAACTGAGACCCTCCCTATAGCATGATATGTGATATCTAAGTCCTTCCCATTCCAATCCTGAGACCCTCCCTATAGCATGAGATGTGATATCCAACTCCTTCCCATTCCAATCCTGAGACCCTTCCTATAGCATGAGATATGATATCTCAATACTTCTAATACCAAACGTGAGATCCTTCCGATAACATGAGATGTGATATCCAAATCCTTCCCCTTCCAATCCTGAGACCCTCCCTTTAGCATGAGATGTGATATCCAACTCCTTCCTATTCCAATCCTGAGACTCTTCTGATAGCATGAGATGTGATATCTCAATGCTTCTAATACCAAACCTGAGATCCTTCCGATAGCATGAGATGTGATATCTCAATGCTTCTAATACCAAACCTGAGATCCTTCCTTTAACATGAGATGTGATATCCAAATCCTTCCCCTTCCAAACCTGAGACATTCCCTTTAGCATGAGATGTGATATCCAACTCCTTCCCATTCCATTCCTGAGACCCTTCTGATAGCATGAGATGTGATATCTCAATGCCTCTAATACCAAACCTGAGATCCTACCTCTAACATGAAATGTGATATCCAACTATTTCCCCTTCCAAACCTGAGAGCCTTCCTATAGCATGAGATGTGATATCCAAGTCCTCCCCATTCCAATCCTGAGACCCTTCCTATAGCTTGAGATGTGATATCCAACTCCTTCCCATTCCAATTCTGAGACCCTTCCTATACTATGAGACTTGATATCTCAATGCTTCTAATACAAACGTGAGACCCGTAATATAACATGAGATGTGATATCCAAATGCTTCCCCTTCCAAACCTTAGACCCTTCCTTTATCATGAGATGTGATATCCAACTCCTTCCCATTCCAATCCTGAGACCCTTCCGATATCATGAGATGTGATATCTCAAAGCTTCTAATATCAAACTTGAGACCCTCCCTATAGCATGAGATGTGATATCCAAGTCCTTCCCATTCCAATCATGAGACCCTTCCTATAGCTTGAGGTGTGATATCCAACTCCTTCCCATTCCAATTCTGAGACCCTTCTTATACCATGAGACTTGATATCTCAATGCTTCTAATACCAAACCTGAGACCCGTCCTATAACATGAGATGTGATATCCAAATCCTTCCCCTTCCAAACCTTAGACCCTTCCTTTATCATGAGATGTGATATCCAACTCCTTCCCATTCCAATCCTGAGACCCTTCCGATATCATGAGATTTGTTATCTCAATGCTTCTAATATCAAACTTGAGACCCTCCCTATAGCATGAGATGTGACATCCAAGTCCTTCCCATTCCAATCCTGAGACCCTTCCTATAACATGAGATGTGATATCCAACTCCTTCCCATTCCAACCTGAGACACTTCCTATAGCATGAGAAGGGATATCTAACTCCTTCCCAATCCAATCCTGAGACCCTTCCAATAGCAGAGATGTGATATCTGAATGCTTATACCAAACCTGAGACCCTTCCTATGGCATGAGATGTGATATCCAACTCCTTGCCATTCAAATCCTGAGACCCTTCCTATAGCATGAGATGTGATATCTCTATGCTTCTAATACCAAACCTGAGACCCTTCCTATAACATGAGATGGGAAATCCAACTCCTTCCCATTCCAATCCTGAGACCCTTCCGATAGCAGAGATGTGATATCTCAATGCTTATACCAAACCTGAGAACCTTCCTATGGCCTGAGATGTCATATACAACTCCTTCCCATTCCAATCCTGAGACCCTTCCTTTAGCATGAGATGTGATATCTCAATGCTTATACCAAATCTGAGACCCTTCCTATAGCATGAGATGTGATATCCAATTCCTTCCCATTCCAATCCTGAGACCCTTCCTATAGCATGAGATGTGATATCTCAATGCTTATACCAAACCTGAGAGCCTACCTATAGCATGAGTTGTGATATCCAAGTCCATCCCATTCCAATCCTTAGACCCTTCCTACAGCATGCAATGTGATATCTCAATGATTCTAATACCAAACCAGAGACTCTTCCTATAACATGAGATGGGATATCCAACTCCTACCCATTCCAATCCTGAGACCCTTCCTATAGCAAGAGATGTGATATCCAAATCCTTCCCATTCCAATCCTGAGACCCTTCCTATAACATGAGATGTGATATCCAACTCCTTCCCATTCCAACCTGAGACACTTCCTATAGCATGAGAAGGGATATTCAACTCCTTCCCAATCCAATCCTGAGACCCTTCCGATAGCAGAGATGTGATATCTCAATGCTTATACCAAACCTGAGACCCTTCCTATGGCATGAGATGTGATATCCAACTCCTTGCCATTCAAATCCTGAGACCCTTCCTATAGCATGAGAAGGGATATCCAACTCCTTCCCAATCCAATCCTGAGACCCTTCCGATAGCAGCGACGTGATATCTCAATGCTTCTACCAAACCTGAGACCCTTCCTTTAGCATGAGATGTGATATCCAAATCCTTCACATTCCAATCCTGAGACCCTTCCTTTAGCATGAGATGTGATATCTCAATGCTTATACCAAATCTGAGACCCTTCCTATAGCATGAGATGTGATATCCAATTCCTTCCCATTCCAATCCTGAGACCCTTCCTATAGCATGAGATGTGATATCTCAATGCTTATACCAAACCTGAGAGCCTACCTATAGCATGAGATGTGATATCCAAGTCCATCCCATTCCAATCCTTTGACCCTTCCTACAGCATGCGATGTGATATCTCAATGATTCTACCAAACCAGAGACTCTTCCTATAACATGAGTTGGGATATCCAACTCCTTCCCATTCCAATCCTGAGCCGCTTCCGATAGCAGAGATGTGATATCTCAATGCTTATACCAAACCTGAGACCCTTCCTATAACATGAGATGTGATATCCAACTCCTTCCCGTTCCAAACCTGAGACACTAACTATAGCATATGTGATATCCAACTCCTTCCCATTCCAAACATGAGACCCTTCCTATAGCAAGAAAGTAATATCCAACTCCTACCCATTCCAATCCTGAGACCCTTCCTATAGCAAGAGATGTGATATCCAAATCCTTCCCATTCCAATCCTGAGACCCTTCCTATAACATGAGATGTGATATCCAACTCCTTCCCATTCCAACCTGAGACACTTCCTATAGCATAAGAAGGGATATCCAACTCCTTCCCAATCCAACCCTGAGACCCTTCCGATAGCAGAGATGTGATATCTCAATGCTTATACCAAACCTGAGACCCTTCCTATGGCATGAGATGTGATATCCAACTCCTTCCCAATCCAATCCTGAGACCCTTCCGATAGCAGAGACGTGATATCTCAATGCTTCTACCAAACCTGAGACCCTTCCTTTAGCATGAGATGTGATATCCAAATCCTTCACATTCCAATCCTGAGACCCTTCCTATAGCATGAGATGTGATATCTCAATGCTTCTAATACCAAACCTGAGATCCTTCCTATAACATGAGATGTGATATCCAATTCCTTCCCATTCCAAACCTGAGACCCTTCCTATTGGATGAGATGTGATATCCAACTCCTTCCCATTCCAACCCTGAGACCCTTCCTATAGCATGAGATGTGATGTCTCAATGCTTCTAATACCAAACCTGAGATCCTTCCTATAACATGAGATGTGATATCCAACTCCTTCCATTCCAATCCTGAGACCCGTCCTATAGCATGAGATGTGATATCTCAATGCTTATACCAAACCTGAGACCCTTCCTATAGCATGAGATGTGATATCCAACTGCTTCCCATTCCAATCCTGAGACCCTTCCTATAGCATGAGATGTGATATCTCAATGCTTCTAATACCAAACCTGAGATCCTTCCTCTAACATGAAATGTGATATCCAACTCCTTCCCTTTCCAAACCTAAGAGCCTATCTATAGCATGAGATGTGATATCCAAGTCCTTCCCTTTCCAACCCTTAGACCCTTCCTACAGCATGCAATATGATATCTCAATGATTCTAAAAACAAACCTGAGACCCGTCCTATAACATGAGATGGGATATCCAACTCCTTCCCATTCCAATCCTGAGACACTTCCGATAGCAGAGATGTGATATCTCAATGCTTATACCAAACCTGAGACCCTTCCTATAACATGAGATGTGATATCCAAATCCTTCCCGTTCCAAACCTGAGACCCTTCCTTTAGCATGAGATGTGATATCCAGCACCTTCCCATTCCAATCCTGAGACACTTCCTATAGCATGAGATGTGATATCTCAATGCTTCTAATATCAAAACTGAGACCCTCCCTATAGCATGATATGTGATATCTAAGTCCTTCCCATTCCAATCCTGAGACCCTCCCTATAGCATGAGATGTGATATCCAACTCCTTCCCATTCCAATCCTGAGACCCTTCCTATAGCATGAGATATGATATCTCAATACTTCTAATACCAAACGTGAGATCCTTCCGATAACATGAGATGTGATATCCAAATCCTTCCCCTTCCAATCCTGAGACCCTCCCTTTAGCATGAGATGTGATATCCAACTCCTTCCTATTCCAATCCTGAGACTCTTCTGATAGCATGAGATGTGATATCTCAATGCTTCTAATACCAAACCTGAGATCCTTCCGATAGCATGAGATGTGATATCTCAATGCTTCTAATACCAAACCTGAGATCCTTCCTTTAACATGAGATGTGATATCCAAATCCTTCCCCTTCCAAACCTGAGACATTCCCTTTAGCATGAGATGTGATATCCAACTCCTTCCCATTCCATTCCTGAGACCCTTCTGATAGCATGAGATGTGATATCTCAATGCCTCTAATACCAAACCTGAGATCCTACCTCTAACATGAAATGTGATATCCAACTATTTCCCCTTCCAAACCTGAGAGCCTTCCTATAGCATGAGATGTGATATCCAAGTCCTCCCCATTCCAATCCTGAGACCCTTCCTATAGCTTGAGATGTGATATCCAACTCCTTCCCATTCCAATTCTGAGACCCTTCCTATACTATGAGACTTGATATCTCAATGCTTCTAATACAAACGTGAGACCCGTAATATAACATGAGATGTGATATCCAAATGCTTCCCCTTCCAAACCTTAGACCCTTCCTTTATCATGAGATGTGATATCCAACTCCTTCCCATTCCAATCCTGAGACCCTTCCGATATCATGAGATGTGATATCTCAAAGCTTCTAATATCAAACTTGAGACCCTCCCTATAGCATGAGATGTGATATCCAAGTCCTTCCCATTCCAATCATGAGACCCTTCCTATAGCTTGAGGTGTGATATCCAACTCCTTCCCATTCCAATTCTGAGACCCTTCTTATACCATGAGACTTGATATCTCAATGCTTCTAATACCAAACCTGAGACCCGTCCTATAACATGAGATGTGATATCCAAATCCTTCCCCTTCCAAACCTTAGACCCTTCCTTTATCATGAGATGTGATATCCAACTCCTTCCCATTCCAATCCTGAGACCCTTCCGATATCATGAGATTTGTTATCTCAATGCTTCTAATATCAAACTTGAGACCCTCCCTATAGCATGAGATGTGACATCCAAGTCCTTCCCATTCCAATCCTGAGACCCTTCCTATAACATGAGATGTGATATCCAACTCCTTCCCATTCCAACCTGAGACACTTCCTATAGCATGAGAAGGGATATCTAACTCCTTCCCAATCCAATCCTGAGACCCTTCCAATAGCAGAGATGTGATATCTGAATGCTTATACCAAACCTGAGACCCTTCCTATGGCATGAGATGTGATATCCAACTCCTTGCCATTCAAATCCTGAGACCCTTCCTATAGCATGAGATGTGATATCTCTATGCTTCTAATACCAAACCTGAGACCCTTCCTATAACATGAGATGGGAAATCCAACTCCTTCCCATTCCAATCCTGAGACCCTTCCGATAGCAGAGATGTGATATCTCAATGCTTATACCAAACCTGAGAACCTTCCTATGGCCTGAGATGTCATATACAACTCCTTCCCATTCCAATCCTGAGACCCTTCCTTTAGCATGAGATGTGATATCTCAATGCTTATACCAAATCTGAGACCCTTCCTATAGCATGAGATGTGATATCCAATTCCTTCCCATTCCAATCCTGAGACCCTTCCTATAGCATGAGATGTGATATCTCAATGCTTATACCAAACCTGAGAGCCTACCTATAGCATGAGTTGTGATATCCAAGTCCATCCCATTCCAATCCTTAGACCCTTCCTACAGCATGCAATGTGATATCTCAATGATTCTAATACCAAACCAGAGACTCTTCCTATAACATGAGATGGGATATCCAACTCCTACCCATTCCAATCCTGAGACCCTTCCTATAGCAAGAGATGTGATATCCAAATCCTTCCCATTCCAATCCTGAGACCCTTCCTATAACATGAGATGTGATATCCAACTCCTTCCCATTCCAACCTGAGACACTTCCTATAGCATGAGAAGGGATATCCAACTCCTTCCCAATACAATCCTGAGACCCTTCCGATAGCAGAGATGTGATATCTCAATGCTTATACCAAACCTGAGACCCTTCCTATGGCATGAGATGTGATATCCAACTCCTTGCCATTCAAATCCTGAGACCCTTCCTATAGCATGAAAAGGGATATCCAACTCCTTCCCAATCCAATCCTGAGACCCTTCCGATAGCAGAGACGTGATATCTCAATGCTTCTACCAAACCTGAGACCCTTCCTTTAGCATGAGATGTGATATCCAAATCCTTCACATTCCAATCCTGAGACCCTTCCTATAGGATGAGATGTGATATCTCAATGCTTCTAATACCAAACCTGAGATTCTTCCTATAACATGAGATGTGATATCCAATTCCTTCCCATTCCAAACCTGAGACCCTTCCTATTGGATGAGATGTGATATCCAACTCCTTCCCATTCCAACCCTGAGACCCTTCCTATAGCATGAGATGTGATGTCTCAATGCTTCTAATACCAAACCTGAGATCCTTCCTATAACATGAGATGTGATATCCAACTCCTTCCATTCCAATCCTGAGACCCGTCCTATAGCATGAGATGTGATATCTCATTGCTTATACCAAACCTGAGACCCTTCCTATAGCATGAGATGTGATATCCAACTCCTCCACATTCCAATCCTGAGACCCTTCCAATAGCATGAGATGTGATATCTCAATGCTTCTAATCCCAAACCTGAGATTCTTCCTCTAACATGAAATGTGATATCCAACTCCTTCCCTTTCCAAACCTAAGAGCCTATCTATAGCATGAGATGTGATATCCAAGTCCTTCACATTCCAACCCTTAGACCCTTCCTACAGCATGCAATATGATATCTCAATGATTCTAATAACAAACCTGAGACCCGTCCTATAACATGAGATGGGATATCCAACTCCTTCCCATTCCAATCCTGAGACACTTCCGATAGCAGAGATGTGATATCTCAATGTTTATACCAAACCTGAGACCCTTCCTATAACATGAGATGTGATATCCAACTCCTTCCCGTTCCAAACCTGAGATCCTTCCTTTAGCATGAGATGTGATATCCAGCTCCTTCCCATTCCAATCCTGAGACACTTCCGATAGCATGAGATGTGATATCTCAATGCTTCTAATATCAAAACTGAGACCCTCCCTATAGCATGATATGTGATATCTAAGTCCTTCCCATTCCAATCCTGAGACCCTTCCTATAGCATGAGATGTGATATCTCAATGCTTCTACCAAACCTGAGACCCTTCCTTTAGCATGAGATGTGATATCCAACTCCTTCCCATTCCAATCCTGAGACCCTTCCTATAGCATGAGATGTGATATCTCAATACTTCTAATACCAAACCTGAGATCCTTCCGATAACATGAGATGTGATATCTCAATACTTCTAATACCAAACCTGAGATCCATCCTATAACATGAGATGTGATATCCAACTCCTTCCCTTTCCAAACCTGAGAGCCTATCTATAGCATGAGATGTGATATCCAGGTCCTTCCCATTCCAATCCTTAGACCCTTCCTACAGCATGCAATATGATATCTCAATGATTCTAATAACAAACCTGAGACCCTTCCTATGGCATGAGATGTGATATCCAACTCCTTGCCATTCAAATCCTGAGACCCTTCCTATAGCATGAGAAGGGATATCCAACTCCTTCCCAATCCAATCCTGAGACTCTTCCGATAGCAGCGACGTGATATCTCAATGCTTCTACCAAACCTGAGACCCTTCCTTTAGCATGAGATGTGATATCCAAATCCTTCACATTCCAATCCTGAGACTCTTCCTTTAGCATGAGATGTGATATCTCAATGCTTATACCAAATCTGAGACCCTTCCTATAGCATGAGATGTGATATCCAATTCCTTCCCATTCCAATCCTGAGACCCTTCCTATAGCATGAGATGTGATATCTCAATGCTTATACCAAACCTGAGAGCCTACCTATAGCATGAGATGTGATATCCAAGTCCATCCCATTCCAATCCTTTGACCCTTCCTACAGCATGCGATGTGATATCTCAATGATTCTACCAAACCAGAGACTCTTCCTATAACATGAGATGGGATATCCAACTCCTTCCCATTCCAATCCTGAGCCGCTTCCGATAGCAGAGATGTGATATCTCAATGCTTATACCAAACCTGAGACCCTTCCTATAACATGAGATGTGATATCCAACTCCTTCCCGTTCCAAACCTGAGACACTAACTATAGCATATGTGATATCCAACTCCTTCCCATTCCAAACATGAGACCCTTCCTATAGCAAGAAAGTAATATCCAACTCCTACCCATTCCAATCCTGAGACCCTTCCTATAGCAAGAGATGTGATATCCAAATCCTTCCCATTCCAATCCTGAGACCCTTCCTATAACATGAGATGTGATATCCAACTCCTTCCCATTCCAACCTGAGACACTTCCTATAGCATAAGAAGGGATATCCAACTCCTTCCCAATCCAATCCTGAGACCCTTCCGATAGCAGAGATGTGATATCTCAATGCTTCTAATACCAAACCTGAGATCCTTCCTATAACATGAGATGTGATATCCAATTCCTTCCCATTCCAAACCTGAGACCCTTCCTATTGGATGAGATGTGATATCCAACTCCTTCCCATTCCAACCCTGAGACCCTTCCTATAGCATGAGATGTGATGTCTCAATGCTTCTAATACCAAACCTGAGATCCTTCCTATAACATGAGATGTGATATCCAACTCCTTCCATTCCAATCCTGAGACCCGTCCTATAGCATGAGATGTGATATCTCAATGCTTATACCAAACCTGAGACCCTTCCTATAGCATGAGATGTGATATCCAACTGCTTCCCATTCCAATCCTGAGACCCTTCCTATAGCATGAGATGTGATATCTCAATGCTTCTAATACCAAACCTGAGATCCTTCCTCTAACATGAAATGTGATATCCAACTCCTTCCCTTTCCAAACCTAAGAGCCTATCTATAGCATGAGATGTGATATCCAAGTCCTTCCCATTCCAACCCTTAGACCCTTCCTACAGCATGCAATATGATATCTCAATGATTCTAATAACAAACCTGAGACCCGTCCTATAACATGAGATGATATCCAACTCCTTCCCATTCCAATCCTGAGACACTTCCGATAGCAGAGATGTGATATCTCAATGCTTATACCAAACCTGAGACCCTTCCTATAACATGAGATGTGATATCCAAATCCTTCCCGTTCCAAACCTGAGACCCTTCCTTTAGCATGAGATGTGATATCCAGCACCGTCCCATTCCAATCCTGAGACACTTCCTATAGCATGAGATGTGATATCTCAATGCTTCTAATATCAAAACTGAGACCCTCCCTATAGCATGATATGTGATATCTAAGTCCTTCCCATTCCAATCCTGAGACCCTCCCTATAGCATGAGATGTGATATCCAACTCCTTCCCATTCCAATCCTGAGACCCTTCCTATAGCATGAGATATGATATCTCAATACTTCTAATACCAAACGTGAGATCCTTCCGATAACATGAGATGTGATATCCAAATCCTTCCCCTTCCAATCCTGAGACCCTCCCTTTAGCATGAGATGTGATATCCAACTCCTTCCTATTCCAATCCTGAGACTCTTCTGATAGCATGAGATGTGATATCTCAATGCTTCTAATACCAAACCTGAGATCCTTCCGATAGCATGAGATGTGATATCTCAATGCTTCTAATACCAAACCTGAGATCCTTCCTATAACATGAGATGTGATATCCAAATCCTTCCCCTTCCAAACCTGAGACCCTCCCTTTAGCATGAGATGTGATATCCAACTCCTTCCCATTCCATTCCTGAGACCCTTCTGATAGCATGAGATGTGATATCTTAATGCCTCTAATACCAAACCTGAGATCCTACCTCTAACATGAAATGTGATATCCAACTATTTCCCCTTCCAAACCTGAGAGCCTTCCTATAGCATGAGATGTGATATCCAAGTCCTCCCCATTCCAATCCTGAGACCCTTCCTATAGCTTGAGATGTGATATCCAACTCCTTCCCATTCCAATTCTGAGACCCTTCCTATACTATGAGACTTGATATCTCAATGCTTCTAATACAAACGTGAGACCCGTAATATAACATGAGATGTGATATCCAAATGCTTCCCCTTCCAAACCTTAGACCCTTCCTTTATCATGAGATGTGATATCCAACTCCTTCCCATTCCAATCCTGAGACCCTTCCGATATCATGAGATGTGATATCTCAAAGCTTCTAATATCAAACTTGAGACCCTCCCTATAGCATGAGATGTGATATCCAAGTCCTTCCCATTCCAATCATGAGACCCTTCCTATAGCTTGAGGTGTGATATCCAACTCCTTCCCATTCCAATTCTGAGACCCTTCTTATACCATGAGACTTGATATCTCAATGCTTCTAATACCAAACCTGAGACCCGTCCTATAACATGAGATGTGATATCCAAATCCTTCCCCTTCCAAACCTTAGACCCTTCCTTTATCATGAGATGTGATATCCAACTCCTTCCCATTCCAATCCTGAGACCCTTCCGATATCATGAGATTTGTTATCTCAATGCTTCTAATATCAAACTTGAGACCCTCCCTATAGCATGAGATGTGACATCCAAGTCCTTCCCATTCCAATCCTGAGACCCTTCCTATAACATGAGATGTGATATCCAACTCCTTCCCATTCCAACCTGAGACACTTCCTATAGCATGAGAAGGGATATCTAACTCCTTCCCAATCCAATCCTGAGACCCTTCCGATAGCAGAGATGTGATATCTGAATGCTTATACCAAACTTGAGACCCTTCCTATGGCATGAGATGTGATATCCAACTCCTTGCCATTCAAATCCTGAGACCCTTCCTATAGCATGAGATGTGATATCTCTATGCTTCTAATACCAAACCTGAGACCCTTCCTATAACATGAGATGGGAAATCCAACTCCTTCCCATTCCAATCCTGAGACCCTTCCGATAGCAGAGATGTGATATCTCAATGCTTATACCAAACCTGAGAACCTTCCTATGGCCTGAGATGTCATATACAACTCCTTCCCATTCCAATCCTGAGACCCTTCCTTTAGCATGAGATGTGATATCTCAATGCTTATACCAAATCTGAGACCCTTCCTATAGCATGAGATGTGATATCCAATTCCTTCCCATTCCAATCCTGAGACCCTTCCTATAGCATGAGATGTGATATCTCAATGCTTATACCAAACCTGAGAGCCTACCTATAGCATGAGTTGTGATATCCAAGTCCATCCCATTCCAATCCTTAGACCCTTCCTACAGCATGCAATGTGATATCTCAATGATTCTAATACCAAACCAGAGACTCTTCCTATAACATGAGATGGGATATCCAACTCCTACCCATTCCAATCCTGAGACCCTTCCTATAGCAAGAGATGTGATATCCAAATCCTTCCCATTCCAATCCTGAGACCCTTCCTATAACATGAGATGTGATATCCAACTCCTTCCCATTCCAACCTGAGACACTTCCTATAGCATGAGAAGGGATATCCAACTCCTTCCCAATACAATCCTGAGACCCTTCCGATAGCAGAGATGTGATATCTCAGTGCTTATACCAAACCTGAGACCCTTCCTATGGCATGAGATGTGATATCCAACTCCTTCCCAATCCAATCCTGAGACCCTTCCGATAGCAGAGACGTGATATCTCAATGCTTCTACCAAACCTGAGACCCTTCCTTTAGCATGAGATGTGATATTCAAATCCTTCACATTCCAATCCTGAGACCCTTCCTATAGCATGAGATGTGATATCTCAATGCTTCTAATACCAAACCTGAGATCCTTCCTATAACATGAGATGTGATATCCAATTCCTTCCCATTCCAAACCTGAGACCCTTCCTATTGGATGCGATGTGATATCCAACTCCTTCCCATTCCAACCCTGAGACCCTTCCTATAGCATGAGATGTGATGTCTCAATGCTTCTAATACCAAACCTGAGATCCTTCCTATAACATGAGATGTGATATCCAACTCCTTCCATTCCAATCCTGAGACCCGTCCTATAGCATGAGATGTGATATCTCAATGCTTATACCAAACCTGAGACCCTTCCTATAGCATGAGATGTGATATCCAACTGCTTCCCATTCCAATCCTGAGACCCTTCCTATAGCATGAGATGTAATATCTCAATGATTCTAATAACAAACCTGAGACCCGTCCTATAACATGAGATGGGATATCCAACTCCTTCCCATTCCAACCCTTAGACCCTTCCTACAGCATGCAATATGATATCTCAATGATTCTAATAACAAACCTGAGACCCGTCCTATAACATGAGATGGGAAATCCAACTCCTTCCCATTCCAATCCTGAGACACTTCCGATAGCAGAGATGTGATATCTCAATGCTTATACCAAACCTGAGACCCTTCCTATAACATGAGATATGATATCCAAATCCTTCCCGTTCCAAACCTGAGACCCTTCCTTTAGCATGAGATGTGATATCCAGCACCTTCCCATTCCAATCCTGAGACACTTCCTATAGCATGAGATGTGATATCTCAATGCTTCTAATATCAAAACTGAGACCCTCCCTATAGCATGATATGTGATATCTAAGTCCTTCCCATTCCAATCCTGAGACCCTCCGTATAGCATGAGATGTGATATCCAACTCCTTCCCATTCCAATCCTGAGACCCTTCCTATAGCATGAGATATGATATCTCAATACTTCTAATACCAAACGTGCGATCCTTCCGATAACATGAGATGTGATATCCAAATCCTTCCCCTTCCAATCCTGAGACCCTCCCTTTAGCATGAGATGTGATATCCAACTCCTTCCTATTCCAATCCTGAGACTCTTCTGATAGCATGAGATGTGATATCTCAATGCTTCTAATACCAAACCTGAGATCCTTCCGATAGCATGAGATGTGATATCTCAATGCTTCTAATACCAAACCTGAGATCCTTCCTATAACATGAGATATGATATCCAAATCCTTCCCCTTCCAAACCTGAGACCCTCCCTTTAGCATGAGATGTGATATCCAACTCCTTCCCATTCCATTCCTGAGACCCTTCTGATAGCATGAGATGTGATATCTCAATGCCTCTAATACCAAACCTGAGATCCTACCTCTAACATGAAATGTGATATCCAACTCTTTCCCCTTCCAAACCTGAGAGCCTTCCTATAGCATGAGATGTGATATCCAAGTCCTTCCCATTCCAATCCTGAGACCATTCCTATAACTTGAGATGTGATATCCAAATCCTTCCCATTCCAATTCTGAGACCCTTCCTATACTATGAGACTTGATATCTCAATGCTTCTAATACAAACGTGAGACCCGTAATATAACATGAGATGTGATATCCAAATCCTTCCCCTTCCAAACCTTAGACCCTTCCTTTATCATGAGATGTGATATCCAACTCCTTCCCATTCCAATCCTCAGACCCTTCCGATATCATGAGATGTGATATCTCAAAGCTTCTAATATCAAACTTGAGACCCTCCCTATAGCATGAGATGTGATATCCAAGTCCTTCCCATTCCAATCCTGAGACCCTTCCTATAGCATGAGATGTGATATCTCAATGCTTCTAATACCAAACCTGAGACCCTTCCTATAACATGAGATGGGAATATCCAACTCCTTCCCATTCCAATCCTGAGACCCTTCCGATAGCAGAGATGTGATATCTCAATGCTTATACCAAACCTGAGATCCTTCCTATAACATGAGATGTGATATCCAACTCCTTCCCATTCCAATCCTGAGACACTTCCTATAGCATGAGATGTGATATCTCACTGCTTATACCAAACCTGAGACCCTTCCCATAGCATGAGATGTGATATCCAACTCCTTCCCATTCCAATCCTCAGACCCTTCCTATAGCATGAGATGTGATATCTCAATGCTTCTAATATCAAACTTGAGACCCTACCTATAGCATGAGATGTGATATCCAAGTCCTTCCCATTACAATCCTGAGACACTTCCTATAGCATGAGATGTGATATCCAACTCCTTCCCATTCCAATCCTGAGACCCTTCCTATAGCATGAGATATGATATCTCAATACTTCTAATACCAAACGTGAGATCCTTCCGATAACATGAGATGTGATATCCAAATCCTTCCCCTTCCAAACCTGAGACCCTCCCTTTAGCATGAGATGTGATATCCAACTCCTTCCCATTCCAATCCTGAGACCCTTCTGATAGCATGAGATGTGATATCTCAATGCTTCTAATACCAAACCTGAGATCCTTCCGATAGCATGAGATGTGATATCTCAATGCTTCTAATACCAAACCTGAGATCCTTCCTATAACATGAGATGTGATATCCAAATCCTTCCCCTTCCAAACCTGAGACCCTCCCTTTAGCATGAGATGTGATATCCAACTCCTTCCCATTCCATTCCCGAGACCCTTCTGATAGCATGAGATGTGATATCTCAATGCCTCTAATACCAAACCTGAGATCCTACCTCTAACATGAAATGTGATATCCAACTCTTTCCCCTTCCAAACCTGAGAGCCTTCCTATAGCATGAGATCTGATATCCAAGTCCTTCCCATTCCAATCCTGATACCCTTCCTATTGCTTGAGATGTGATATCCAACTCCTTCCCATTCCAATTCTGAGACCCTTCCTATACTCTGAGACTTGATATCTCAATGCTTCTAATACCAAACCTGAGACCCGTAATATAACATGAGATGTGATATCCAAATCCTTCCCCTTCCAAACCTTAGACCCTTCCTTTATCATGAGATGTGATATCCAACTCCTTCCCATTCCAATCCTGAGACCCTTCCGATATCATGAGATGTGATATCTCAAAGCTTCTAATATCAAACTTGAGACCCTCCCTATAGCATGAGATGTGATATCCAAGTCCTTCCCATTCCAATCCTGAGACCCTTCCTATAGCATGAGATGTGATATCTCAATGCTTCTAATACCAAACCTGAGACCCTTCCTATTACATGAGATGGGAATATCCAACTCCTTCCCATTCCAATCCTGAGACCCTTCCGATAGCAGAGATGTGATATCTCAATGCTTATACCAAACCTGAGACCCTTCGTATGGCATGAGATGTGATATCCAACTCCTTGCCATTCAAATCCTGAGACCCTTCCTATAGCATGAGAAGGGATATCCAACTCCTTCCCAATCCAATCCTGAGACCCTTCCGATAGCAGAGACGTGATATCTCAATGCTTCTACCAAACCTGAGACCCTTCCTTTAGCATGAGATGTGATATCCAAATCCTTCACATTCCAATCCTGAGACCCTTCCTATAGCATGAGATGTGATATCTCAATGCTTCTAATACCAAACCTGAGATCCTTCCTATAACATGAGATGTGATATCCAATTCCTTCCCATTCCAAACCTGAGACCCTTCCTATTGGATGAGTTGTGATATCCAACTCCTTCCCATTCCAACCCTGAGACCCTTCCTATAGCATGAGATGTGATGTCTCAATGATTCTAATACCAAACCTGAGATCCTTCCTATAACATGAGATGTGATATCCAACTCCTTCCATTCCAATCCTGAGACCCGTCCTATAGCATGAGATGTGATATCGCAATGCTTATACGAAACCTGAGACCCTTCCTATAGCATGAGATGTGATATCCAACTACTTCCCATTCCAATCCTGAGACCCTTCCTATAGCATGAGATGTGATATCTCAATGCTTCTAATACCAAACCTGAGATCCTTCCTCTAACATGAAATGTGATATCCAACTCCTTCCCTTTCCAAACCTAAGAGCCTATCTATAGCATGAGATGTGATATCCAGGTCCTTCCTATTCCAATCCTTAGACCCTTCCTACAGCATGCAATATGATATCTCAATGATTCTAATAACAAACCTGAGACCCGTCCTATAGCATGAGATATGATATCCAAGTCCTTCCCATTCCAATCCTGAGACCCTTCCTATAACATGAAATGTGATATCCAACTCCTTCCCATTCCAACCTGAGACCCTTCCTATAGCATGAGATGGGATATCCAACTTCTTCAAAATCCAATACTGATACCCTTCCGATAGCATGAGATGTGATATCCCAATGCTTCTACCAAACCTGAGACCCATACTATGGCATGAGATGTGATATCAAACTCCTTCCCATTCCAATCCTGAGACCCTTCCTATAGCTTGAGGTGTGATATCCAACTCCTTCCCATTCCAATTCTGAGACCCTTCTTATACCATGAGACTTGATATCTCAATGCTTCTAATACCAAACCTGAGACCCGTCCTATAACATGAGATGTGATATCCAAATCCTTCCCCTTCCAAACCTTAGACCCTTCCTTTATCATGAGATGTGGTATCCAACTCCTTCCCATTCCAATCCTGAGACCCTTCCGATATCATGAGATTTGTTATCTCAATGCTTCTAATATCAAACTTGAGATCCTCCCTATAGCATGAGATGTGACATCCAAGTCCTTCCCATTCCAATCCTGAGACCCTTCCTATAGCATGAGATGTGATATCTCTATGCTTCTAATACCAAACCTGAGACCCTTCCTATAACATGAGATGGGATATCCAACTCCTTCCCATTCCAATCCTGAGACCCTTCCGATAGCAGAGATGTGATATCTCAATGCTTATACCAAACCTGAGACCCTTCCTATGGCCTGAGATGTCATACACAACTCCTTCCCATTCCAATCCTGAGACCCTTCCTTTAGCATGAGATGTGATATCTCAATGCTTATACCAAATCTGAGACCCTTCCTATAGCATGAGATGTGATATCCAAATCCTTCCCATTCCAATCCTGAGACCCTTCCTATAGCATGAGATGTGATATCTCAATGCTTATACCAAACCTGAGAGCCTACCTATAGCATGAGATGTGATATCCAAGTCCATCCCATTCCAATCCTTAGACCCTTCCTACAGCATGCGATGTGATATCTCAATGATTCTAATACCAAACCAGAGACTCTTACTATAACATGAGATGTGATATCCAACTCCTTCCCATTCCAATCCTGAGCCGCTTCCGATAGCAGAGATGTGATATCTCAATGCTTATACCAAACCTGAGACCCTTCCTATAACATGAGATGTGATATCCAACTCCTTCCCGTTCCAAACCTGAGACACTAACTATAGCATATGTGATATCCAACTCCTTCCCATTCCAAACATGAGACCCTTCCTATAGCAAGAAAGTAATATCCAACTCCTACCCATTCCAATCCTGAGACCCTTCCTATAGCAAGAGATGTGATATCCAAATCCTTCCCATTCCAATCCTGAGACCCTTCCTATAACATGAGATGTGATATCCAACTCCTTCCCATTCCAACCTGAGACACTTCCTATAGCATGAGAAGGGATATCCAACTCCTTCCCAATCCAATCCTGAGACCCTTCCGATAGCAGAGATGTGATATCTCAATGCTTATACCAAACCTGAGACCCTTCCTATGGCATGAGATGTGATATCCAACTCCTTGCCATTCAAATCCTGAGACCCTTCCTATAGCATGAGAAGGGATATCCAACTCCTTCCCAATCCAATCCTGCGACCCTTCCGATAGCAGAGACGTGATATCTCAATGCTTCTACCAAACCTGAGACCCTTCCTTTAGCATGAGATGTGATATCCAAATCCTTCACATTCCAATCCTGAGACCCTTCCTATAGCATGAGATGTGATATCTCAATGCTTCTAATACCAAACCTGAGATCCTTCCTATAACATGAGATGTGATATCCAATTCCTTCCCATTCCAAACCTGAGACCCTTCCTATTGGATGAGATGTGATATCCAACTCCTTCCCATTCCAACCCTGAGACCCTTCCTATAGCATGAGATGTGATGTCTCAATGCTTCTAATACCAAACCTGAGATCCTTCCTATAACATGAGATGTGATATCCAACTCCTTCCATTCCAATCCTGAGACCCGTCCTATAGCATGAGATGTGATATCTCAATGCTTATACTAAACCTGAGACCCTTCCTATAGCATGAGATGTGATATCCAACTACTTCCCATTCCAATCCTGAGACCCTTCCTATAGCATGAGATGTGATATCTCAATACTTCTAATACCAAACCTGAGATCCTTCCTCTAACATGAAATGTGATATCCAACTCCTTCCCTTTCCAAACCTAAGAGCCTATCTATAGCATGAGATGTGATATCCAAGTCCTTCCCATTCCAACCCTTAGACCCTTCCTACAGCATGCAATATGATATCTCAATGATTCTAATAACAAACCTGAGACCCGTCCTATAACATGAGATGTGATATCCAACTCCTTCCCATTCCAATCCTGAGACACTTCCGATAGCAGAGATGTGATATCTCAATGCTTATACCAAACCTGAGACCCTTCCTATAACATGAGATGTGATATCCAAATCCTTCCCGTTCCAAACCTGAGACCCTTCCTTTAGCATGAGATGTGATATCCAGCTCCTTCCCATTCCAATCCTGAGACACTTCCGATAGCATGAGATGTGATATCTCAATGCTTCTAATATCAAAACTGAGACCCTCCCTATAGCATGATATGTGATATCTAAGTCCTTCCCATTCCAATCCTGAGACACTCCCTATAGCATGAGATGTGATATCCAACTCTTTCCCATTCCACTCCTGAGACCCTTCCTATAGCATGAGATATGATATCTCAATATTTCTAATACCAAACGTGAGATCCTTCCGATAACATGAGATGTGATATCCAAATCCTTCCCCTTCCAAACCTGAGACCCTCCCTTTAGCATGAGATGTGATATCCAACTCCTTCCCATTCCAATCCTGAGACCTTTCTGATAGCATGAGATGTGATATCTCAATGCTTCTAATACCAAACCTGAGATCCTTCCGATAGCATGAGATGTGATATCTCAATGCTTCTAATACCAAACCTGAGATCCTTCCTATAACATGAGATGTGATATCCAAATCATTCCCCTTCCAAACCTGAGACCCTCCCTTTAGCATGAGATGTGATATCCAACTCCTTCCCATTCCATTCCTGAGACCCTTCTGATAGCATGAGATGTGATATCTCAATGCCTCTAATACCAAACCTGAGATCCTACCTCTAACATGAAATGTGATATCCAACTCTTTCCCCTTCCAAACCTGAGAACCTTCCTATAGCATGAGATGTGATATCCAAGTCCTTCCCATTCCAATCCTGAGACCCTTCCTATAGCTTGAGATGTGATATCCAACTCCTTCCCATTCCAATTCTGAGACCCTTCCTATACTCTGAGACTTGATATCTCAATGCTTCTAATACCAAACCTGAGACCCGTAATATAACATGAGATGTGATATCCAAATCCTTCCCCTTCCAAACCTTAGACCCTTCCTTTATCATGAGATGTGATATCCAACTCCTTCCCATTCCAATCCTGAGACCCTTCCGATATCATGAGATGTGATATCTCAAAGCTTCTAATATCAAACTTGAGACCCTCCCTATAGCAGGGGATGTGATATCCAAGTCCTTCCCATTCCAATCCTGAGACCCTTCCTATAGCATGAGATGTGATATCTCAATGCTTCTAATACCAAACCAATGACCCTTCCTATAACATGAGATGGGAATATCCAACTCCTTCCCATTCCAATCCTGAGACCCTTCCGATAGCAGAGATGTGATATCTCAATGCTTATACCAAACCTGAGACCCTTCCTATGGCATGAGATGTGATATCCAACTCCTTGCCATTCAAATCCTGAGACCCTTCCTATAGCATGAGAAGGGATATCCAACTCCTTCCCAATCCAATCCTGAGACCCTTCCGATAGCAGAGACGTGATATCTCAATGCTTCTACCAAACCTGAGACCCTTCCTTTAGCATGAGATGTGATATCCAAATCCTTCACATTCCAATCCTGAGACCCTTCCTATAGCATGAGATGTGATATCTCAATGCTTCTAATACCAAACCTGAGATCTTTCCTATAACATGAGATGTGATATCCAATTCCTTCCCATTCCAAACCTGAGACCCTTCCTATTGGATGAGATGTGATATCCAACTCCTTACCATTCCAACCCTGAGACCCTTCCTATAGCATGAGATGTGATGTCTCAATGCTTCCAATACCAAACCTGAGATCCTTCCTATAACATGATATGTGATATCCAACTCCTTCCATTCCAATCCTGAGACCTGTCCTATAGCATGAGATGTGATATCTCAATGCTTATACCAAACCTGAGACCCTTCCTATAGCATGAGATGTGATATCCAACTACTTCCCATTCCAATCCTGAGACCCTTCATATAGCATGAGATGTGATATCTCAATGCTTCTAATACCAAACCTGAGATCCTTCCTCTAACATGAAATGTGATATCCAACTCCTTCCCTTTCCAAACCTAAGAGCCTATCTATAGCATGAGATGTGATATCCAAGTCCTTCCCATTCCAATCCTTAGACCCTTCCTACAGCATGCAATATGATATCTCAATGATTCTAATAACAAACCTAAGACCCGTCCTATAGCATGAGATATGATATCCAAGTCCTTCCCATTCCAATCCTGAGACCCTTCCTATATCATGAAATGTGATATACAACTCCTTCCCATTCCAACCTGAGACCCTTCCTATAGCATGAGATGGGATATCCAACTTCTTCCAAATCCAATACTGATACCCTTCCGATAGCATGAGATGTGATATCCCAATGCTTCTACCAAACCTGAGACCCATACTATGGCATGAGATGTGATATCAAACTCCTTCCCATTCCAATCCTGAGACCCTTCCTATAGCTTGAGGTGTGATATCCAACTCCTTCCCATTCCAATTCTGAGACCCTTCTTATACCATGAGACTTGATATCTCAATGCATCTAATACCAAACCTGAGACCCGTCCTATAACATGAGATGTGATATCCAAATCCTTCCCCTTCCAAACCTTAGACCCTTCCTTTATCATGAGATGTGATATCCAACTCCTTCCCATTCCAATCCTGAGACCCTTCCGATATCATGAGATTTGTTATCTCAATGCTTCTAATATCAAACTTGAGACCCTCCCTATAGCATGAGTATGACATCCAAGTCCTTCCCATTCCAATCCTGAGACCCTTCCTATAACATGAGATGTGATATCCAACTCCTTCCCATTCCAACCTGAGACACTTCCTATAGCATGAGAAGGGATATCTAACTCCTTCCCAATCCAATCCTGAGACCCTTCCGATAGCAGAGATGTGATATCTCAATGCTTATACCAAACCTGAGACCCTTCCTATGGCATGAGATGTGATATCCAACTCCTTGCCATTCAAATCCTGAGATCCTTCCTATAGCATGAGATGTGATATCTCTATGCTTCTAATACCAAACCTGAGACCCTTCCTATAACATGAGATGGGATATCCAACTGCTTCCCATTCCAATCCTGAGACCCTTCCGATAGCAGAGATGTGATATCTCAATGCTTATACCAAACCTGAGAACCTTCCTATGGCCTGAGATGTCATATACAACTCCTTCCCATTCCAATCCTGAGACCCTTCCTTTAGCATGAGATGTGATATCTCAATGCTTATACCAAATCTGAGACCCTTCCTATAGCATGAGATGTGATATCCAATTCCTTCCCATTCCAATCCTGAGACCCTTCCTATAGCATGAGATGTGATATCTCAATGCTTATACCAAACCTGAGAGCCTACCTATAGCATGAGATGTGATATCCAAGTCCATCCCATTCCAATCCTTAGACCTTTCCTACAGCATGCGATGTGATATCTCAATGATTCTAATACCAAACCAGAGACTCTTCCTATAACATGAGATGGGATATCCAACTCCTTCCCATTCCAATCCTGAGCCGCTTCCGATAGCAGAGATGTGATATCTCAATGCTTATACCAAACCTGAGACCCTTCCTATAACATGAGATGTGATATCCAACTCCTTCCCGTTCCAAACCTGAGACACTAACTATAGCATATGTGATATCCAACTCCTTCCCATTCCAAACATGAGACCCTTCCTATAGCAAGAAAGTAATATCCAACTCCTACCCATTCCAATCCTGAGACCCTTCCTATAGCAAGAGATGTGATATCCAAATCCTTCCCATTCCAATCCTGAGACCCTTCCTATAACATGAGATGTGATATCCAACTCCTTCCCATTCCAACCTGAGACCCTTCCTTTAGCATGAGATGTGATATCCAAATCCTTCACATTCCAATCCTGAGACCCTTCCTATAGCATGAGATGTGATATCTCAATGCTTCTAATACCAAACCTGAGATCCTTCCTATAACATGAGATGTGATATCCAATTCCTTCCCATTCCAAACCTGAGACCCTTCCTATTGGATGAGATGTGATATCCAACTCCTTCCCATTCCAACCCTGAGACCCTTCCTATAGCATGCGATGTGATGTCTCAATGCTTCTAATACCAAACCTGAGATCCTTCCTATAACATGAGATGTGATATCCAACTCCTTCCATTCCAATCCTGAGACCCGTCCTATAGCATGAGATGTGATATCTCAATGCTTATACCAAACCTGAGACCCTTCCTATAGCATGAGATGTGATATCCAACTGCTTCCCATTCCAATCCTGAGACCCTTCCTATAGCATGAGATGTGATATCTCAATGCTTCTAATACCAAACCTGAGATCCTTCCTCTAACATGAAATGTGAGATCCAACTCCTTCCCTTTCCAAACCTAAGAGCCTATCTATAGCATGAGATGTGATATCCAAGTCCTTCACATTCCAACCCTTAGACCCTTCCTATAGCATGAGATATGATATCTCAATACTTCTAATACCAAACGTGAGATCCTTCCGATAACATGAGATGTGATATCCAAATCCTTCCCGTTCCAAACCTGAGACCCTTCCTTTAGCATGAGATGTGATATCCAGCACCTTCCCATTCCAATCCTGAGACACTTCCTATAGCATGAGATGTGATATCTCAATGCTTCTAATATCAAAACTGAGACCCTCCCTATAGCATGATATGTGATATCTAAGTCCTTCCCATTCCAATCCTGAGACCCTCCCTATAGCATGAGATGTGATATCCAGCTCCTTCCCATTCCAATCCTGAGACCCTTCCTATAGCATGAGATATGATATCTCAATACTTCTAATACCAAACGTGAGATCCTTCCGATAACATGAGATGTGATATCCAAATCCTTCCCCTTCCAATCCTGAGACCCTCCCTTTAGCATGAGATGTGATATCCAACTCCTTCCTATTCCAATCCTGAGACTCTTCTGATAGCATGAGATGTGATATCTCAATGCTTCTAATACCAAACCTGAGATCCTTCCGATAGCATGAGATGTGATATCTCAATGCTTCTAATACCAAACCTGAGATCCTTCCTATAACATGAGATGTGATATCCAAATCATTCCCCTTCCAAACCTGAGACCCTCCCTTTAGCATGAGATGTGATATCCAACTCCTTCCCATTCCATTCCTGAGACCCTTCTGATATCATGAGATGTGATATCTCAATGCCTCTAATACCAAACCTGAGATCCTACCTCTAACATGAAATGTGATATCAAACTCTTTCCCCTTCCAAACCTGAGAGCCTTCCTATAGCATGAGATGTGATATCCAAGTCCTTCCCATTCCAATCCTGAGACCCTTCCTATAGCTTGAGATGTGATATCCAACTCCTTCCCATTCCAATTCTGAGACCCTTCCTATACTATGAGATTTGATATCTCAATGCTTCTAATACAAACGTGAGACTCGTAATATAACATGAGATGTGATATCCAAATCCTTCCCCTTCCAAACCTTAGACCCTTCCTTTATCATGAGATGTGATATCCAACTCCTTCCCATTCCAATCCTGAGACCCTTCCGATATCATGAGATGTGATATCTCAAAGCTTCTAATATCAAACTTGAGACCATCCCTATAGCATGAGATGTGATATCCAAGTCCTTCCCATTCCAATCCTGAGACCCTTCCTATAGCATGAGATGTGATATCTCAATGCTTCTAATACCAAACCTGAGACCCTTCCTATAACATGAGATGGGAATATCCAACTCCTTCCCATTCCAATCCTGAGACCCTTCCGGTAGCAGAGATGTGATATCTCAATGCTTATACCAAACCTGAGATCCTTCCTATAACATGAGATGTGATATCCAACTCCTTCCCATTCCAATCCTGAGACACTTCCTATAGCATGAGATACGATATCTCACTGCTTATACCAAACCTGAGACCCTTCCCATAGCATGAGATGTGATATCCAACTCCTTCCCATTCCAATCCTCAGACCCTTCCTATAGCATGAGATGTGATATCTCAATGCTTCTAATATCAAACTTGAGACCCTACCTATAGCATGAGATGTGATATCCAAGTCCTTCCCATTACAATCCTGAGACACTTCCTATAACATGAGATGTGATATCCAACTCCTTCCCATTCCAATCCTGAGACCCTTCCTATAGCATGAGATATGATATCTCAATACTTCTAATACCAAACGTGAGATCCTTCCGATAACATGAGATGTGATATCCAAATCCTTCCCCTTCCAAACCTGAGACCCTCCCTTTAGCATGAGATGTGATATCCAACTCCTTCCCATTCCAATCCTGAGACCCTTCTGATAGCATGAGATGTGATATCTCAATGCTTCTAATACCAAACCTGAGATCCTTCCTATAACATGAGATGTGATATCCAAATCCTTTCCCTTCCAAACCTGAGACCCTCCCTTTAGCATGAGATGTGATATCCAACTCCTTCCCATTCCATTCCTGAGACCCTTCTGATAGCATGAGATGTGATATCTCAATGCCTCTAATACCAAACCTGAGATCCTACCTCTAACATGAAATGTGATATCCAACTCTTTCCCCTTCCAAACCTGAGAGCCTTCCTATAGCATGAGATGTGATATCCAAGTCCTTCCCATTCCAATCCTGAGACCCTTCCTATAGCTTGAGATGTGATATCCAACTCCTTCCCATTCCAATTCTGAGACCCTTCCTATACTCTGAGACTTGATATCTCAATGCTTCTAATACCAAACCTGAGACCCGTAATATAACATGAGATGTGATATCCAAATCCTTCCCCTTCCAAACCTTAGACCCTTCCTTTATCATGAGATGTGATATCCAACTCCTTCCCATTCCAATCCTGAGACCCTTCCGATATCATGAGATGTGATATCTCAAAGCTTCTAATATCAAACTTGAGACCCTCCCTATAGCATGAGATGTGATATCCAAGTCCTTCCCATTCCAATCCTGAGACCCTTCCTATAGCATGAGATGTGATATCTCAATGCTTCTAATACCAAACCTGAGACCCTTCCTATTACATGAGATGGGAATATCCAACTCCTTCCCATTCCAATCCTGAGACCCTTCCGATAGCAGAGATGTGATATCTCAATGCTTATACCAAACCTGAGACCCTTCGTATGGCATGAGATGTGATATCCAACTCCTTGCCATTCAAATCCTGAGACCCTTCCTATAGCATGAGAAGGGATATCCAACTCCTTCCCAATCCAATCCTGAGACCCTTCCGATAGCAGAGACGTGATATCTCAATGCTTCTACCAAACCTGAGACCCTTCCTTTAGCATGAGATGTGATATCCAAATCCTTCACATTCCAATCCTGAGACCCTTCCTATAGCATGAGATGTGATATCTCAATGCTTCTAATACCAAACCTGAGATCCTTCCTATAACATGAGATGTGATATCCAATTCCTTCCCATTCCAAACCTGAGACCCTTCCTATTGGATGAGTTGTGATATCCAACTCCTTCCCATTCCAACCCTGAGACCCTTCCTATAGCATGAGATGTGATGTCTCAATGATTCTAATACCAAACCTGAGATCCTTCCTATAACATGAGATGTGATATCCAACTCCTTCCATTCCAATCCTGAGACCCGTCCTATAGCATGAGATGTGATATCTCAATGCTTATACCAAACCTGAGACCCTTCCTATAGCATGAGATGTGATATCCAACTACTTCCCATTCCAATCCTGAGACCCTTCCTATAGCATGAGATGTGATATCTCAGTGCTTCTAATACCAAACCTGAGATCCTTCCTCTAACATGAAATGTGATATCCAACTCCTTCCTTTTCCAAACCTAAGAGCCTATCTATAGCATGAGATGTGATATCCAGGTCCTTCCTATTCCAATCCTTAGACCCTTCCTACAGCATGCAATATGATATCTCAATGATTCTAATAACAAACCTGAGACCCGTCCTATAGCATGAGATATGATATCCAAGTCCTTCCCATTCCAATCCTGAGACCCTTCCTATAACATGAAATGTGATATCCAACTCCTTCCCATTCCAACCTGAGACCCTTCCTATAGCATGAGATGGGATATCCAACTTCTTCAAAATCCAATACTGATACCCTTCCGATAGCATGAGATGTGATATCCCAATGCTTCTACCAAACCTGAGACCCATACTATGGCATGAGATGTGATATCAAACTCCTTCCCATTCCAATCCTGAGACCCTTCCTATAGCTTGAGGTGTGATATCCAACTCCTTCCCATTCCAATTCTGAGACCCTTCTTATACCATGAGACTTGATATCTCAATGCTTCTAATACCAAACCTGAGACCCGTCCTATAACATGAGATGTGATATCCAAATCCTTCCCCTTCCAAACCTTAGACCCTTCCTTTATCATGAGATGTGATATCCAACTCCTTCCCATTCCAATCCTGAGACCCTTCCGATATCATGAGATTTGTTATCTCAATGCTTCTAATATCAAACTTGAGACCCTCCCTATAGCATGAGATGTGACATCCAAGTCCTTCCCATTCCAATCCTGAGACCCTTCCTATAGCATGAGATGTGATATCTCTATGCTTCTAATACCAAACCTGAGATCCTTCCTATAACATGAGATGGGATATCCAACTCCTTCCCATTCCAATCCTGAGACCTTTCCGATAGCAGAGATGTGATATCTCAATGCTTATACCAAACCTGAGAACCTTCCTATGGCCTGAGATGTCATATACAACTCCTTCCCATTCCAATCCTGAGACCATTCCTTTAGCATGATATGTGATATCTCAATGCTTATACCAAATCTGAGACCCTTCCTATAGCATGAGATGTGATATCCAATTCCTTCCCATTCCAATCCTGAGACCCTTCCTATAGCATGAGATGTGATATCTCAATGCTTATACCAAACCTGAGAGCCTACCTATAGCATGAGATGTGATATCCAAGTCCATCCCATTCCAATCCTTAGACCCTTCCTACAACATGCAATGTGATATCTCAATTATTCTAATACCAAACCAGAGACTCTTCCTACAACATGAGATGGGATATCCAACTCCTTCCCATTCCAATCCTGAGCCGCTTCCGATAGCAGAGATGTGATATCTCAATGCTTATACCAAACCTGAGACCCTTCCTATAACATGAGATGTGATATCCAACTCCTTCCCGTTCCAAACCTGAGACACTAACTATAGCATATGTGATATCCAACTCCTTCCCATTCCAAACATGAGACCCTTCCTATAGCAAGAAAGTAATATCCAACTCCTACCCATTCCAATCCTGAGACCCTTCCTATAGCAAGAGATGTGATATCCAAATCCTTCCCATTCCAATCCTGAGACCCTTCCTATAACATGAGATGTGATATCCAACTCCTTCCCATTCCAACCTGAGACACTTCCTATAGCATGAGAACGGATATCCAACTCATTCCCAATCCAATCCTGAGACCCTTCCGATAGCAGAGATGTGATATCTCAATGCTTATACCAAACCTGAGACCCTTCCTATGGCATGAGATGTGATATCCAACTCCTTGCCATTCAAATCCTGAGACCCTTCCTATAGCATGAGAAGGGATATCCAACTCCTTCCCAATCCAATCCTGAGACCCTTCCGATAGCAGCGACGTGATATCTCAATGCTTCTACCAAACCTGAGACCCTTCCTTTAGCATGAGATGTGATATCCAAATCCTTCACATTCCAATCCTGAGACCCTTCCTATAGCATGAGATGTGATATCTCAATGCTTCTAATACCAAACCTGAGATCCTTCCTATAACATGAGATCTGATATCCAACTCCTTCCATTCCAATCCTGAGACCCTTCCTATAGCATGAGATGTGATATCTCAATGCTTATACCAAACCTGAGACCCTTCCTATAGCATGAGATGTGATATCCAACTCCTTCCCATTCCAATCCTGAGACCCTTCCTATAGCATGAGATGTGATATCTCAATGCTTCTAATACCAAACCTGAGATCCTTCCTCTAACATGAAATGTGAGATCCAACTCCTTCCCTTTCCAAACCTAAGAGCCTATCTATAGCATGAGATGTGATATCCAAGTCCTTCACATTCCAACCCTTAGACCCTTCCTACAGCATGCAATATGATATCTCAATGGTTCCAATAACAAACCTGAGACCCGTCCTATAACATGAGATGGGATATCCAACTCCTTCCTATTCCAATCCTGAGACTCTTCTGATAGCATGAGATGTGATATCTCAATGCTTCTAATACCAAACCTGAGATCCTTCCGATAGCATGAGATGTGATATCTCAATGCTTCTAATACCAAACCTGAGATCCTTCCTATAACATGAGATGTGATATCCAAATCCTTCCCCTTCCAAACCTGAGACCCTCCCTTTAGCATGAGATGTGATATCCAACTGCTTCCCATTCCAATCCTGAGACCCTTCCTATAGCATGAGATGTGATATCTCAATGCTTCTAATACCAAACCTGAGATCCTTCCTCTAACATGAAATGTGATATCCAACTCCTTCCCTTTCCAAACCTAAGAGCCTATCTATACCATGAGATGTGATATCCAAGTCCTTCCCATTCCAACCCTTAGACCCTTCCTACAGCATGCAATATGATATCTCAATGATTCTAATAACAAACCTGAGACCCGTCCTATAACATGAGATGGGATATCCAACTCCTTCCCATTCCAATCCTGAGACACTTCCGATAGCAGAGATGTGATATCTCAATGCTTATACCAAACCTGAGACCCTTCCTATAACATGAGATGTGATATCCAAATCCTTCCCGTTCCAAACCTGAGACCCTTCCTTTAGCATGAGATGTGATATCCAGCACCTTCCCATTCCAATCCTGAGACACTTCCTATAGCATGAGATGTGATATCTCAATGCTTCTAATATCAAAACTGAGACCCTCCCTATAGCATGATATGTGATATCTAAGTCCTTCCCATTCCAATCCTGAGACCCTCCCTATAGCATGAGATGTGATATCCAACTCCTTCCCATTCCAATCCGGAGACCCTTCCTATAGCATGAGATATGATATCTCAATACTTCTAATACCAAACGTGAGATCCTTCCGATAACATGAGATGTGATATCCAAATCCTTCCCCTTCCAATCCTGAGACCCTCCCTTTAGCATGAGATGTGATATCCAACTCCTTCCTATTCCAATCCTGAGACTCTTCTGATAGCATGAGATGTGATATCTCAATGCTTCTAATACCAAACCTGAGATCCTTCCGATAGCATGAGATGTGATATCTCAATGCTTCTAATACCAAACCTGAGATCCTTCC
This sequence comes from Ambystoma mexicanum, assembly GCF_040938575.1. Lineage (NCBI taxonomy): Eukaryota > Metazoa > Chordata > Amphibia > Caudata > Ambystomatidae > Ambystoma > Ambystoma mexicanum. The sequence continues at coordinate 1,851,837 of NW_027182358.1, forward strand.
TATAACATGAGATGTGATATCCAAATCCTTCCCCTTCCAAACCTGAGACCCTCCCTTTAGCATGAGATGTGATATCCAACTCCTTCCCATTCCATTCCTGAGACCCTTCTGATAGCATGAGATGTGATATCTCAATGCCTCTAATACCAAACCTGAGATCCTACCTCTAACATGAAATGTGATATCCAACTCTTTCCCCTTCCAAACCTGAGAGCCTTCCTATAGCATGAGATGTGATATCCAAGTCCTTCCCATTCCAATCCTGAGACCCTTCCTATAGCTTGAGATGTGATATCCAACTCCTTCCCATTCCAATTCTGAGACCCTTCCTATACTATGAGACTTGATATCTCAATGCTTCTAATACAAACGTGAGACCCGTAATATAACATGAGATGTGATATCCAAATCCTTCCCCTTCCAAACCTTAGACCCTTCCTTTATCATGAGATGTGATATCCAACTCCTTCCCATTCCAATCCTGAGACCCTTCCGATATCATGAGATGTGATATCTCAAAGCTTCTAATATCAAACTTGAGACCCTCCCTATAGCATGAGATGTGATATCCAAGTCCTTCCCATTCCAATCCTGAGACCCTTCCTATAGCATGAGATGTGATATCTCAATGCTTCTAATACCAAACCTGAGACCCTTCCTATAACATGAGATGGGAATATCCAACTCCTTCCCATTCCAATCCTGAGACCCTTCCGGTAGCAGAGATGTGATATCTCAATGCTTATACCAAACCTGAGTTCCTTCCTATAACATGAGATGTGATATCCAACTCCTTCCCATTCCAATCCTGAGACACTTCCTATAGCATGAGATGTGATATCTCACTGCTTATACCAAACCTGAGACCCTTCCCATAGCATGAGATGTGATATCCAACTCCTTCCCATTCCAATCCTCAGACCCTTCCTATAGCATGAGATGTGATATCTCAATGCTTCTAATATCAAACTTGAGACCCTACCTATAGCATGAGATGTGATATCCAAGTCCTTCCCATTACAATCCTGAGACACTTCCTATAACATGAGATGTGATATCCAACTCCTTCCCATTCCAATCCTGAGACCCTTCCTATAGCATGAGATATGATATCTCAATACTTCTAATACCAAACGTGAGATCCTTCCGATAACATGAGATGTGATATCCAAATCCTTCCCCTTCCAAACCTGAGACCCTCCCTTTAGCATGAGATGTGATATCCAACTCCTTCCCATTCCAATCCTGAGACCCTTCTGATAGCATGAGATGTGATATCTCAATGCTTCTAATACCAAACCTGAGATCCTTCCTATAACATGAGATGTGATATCCAAATCCTTTCCCTTCCAAACCTGAGACCCTCCCTTTAGCATGAGATGTGATATCCAACTCCTTCCCATTCCATTCCCGAGACCCTTCTGATAGCATGAGATGTGATATATCAATGCCTCTAATACCAAACCTGAGATCCTACCTAAAACATGAAATGTGATATCCAACTCTTTCCCCTTCCAAACCTGAGAGCCTTCCTATAGCATGAGATGTGATATCCAAGTCCTTCCCATTCCAATCCTGAGACCCTTCCTATAGCTTGAGATGTGATATCCAACTCCTTCCCATTCCAATTCTGAGACCCTTCCTATACTCTGAGACTTGATATCTCAATGCTTCTGATACCAAACCTGAGACCCGTAATATAACATGAGATGTGATATCCAAATCCTTCCCCTTCCAAACCTTAGACCCTTCCTTTATCATGAGATGTGATATCCAACTCCTTCCCATTCCAATCCTGAGACCCTTCCGATATCATGAGATGTGATATCTCAAAGCTTCTAATATCAAACTTGAGACCCTCCCTATAGCATGAGATGTGATATCCAAGTCCTTCCCATTCCAATCCTGAGACCCTTCCGATAGCAGAGATGTGATATCTCAATGCTTATACCAAACCTGAGACCCTTCGTATGGCATGAGATGTGATATCCAACTCCTTGCCATTCAAATCCTGAGACCCTTCCTATAGCATGAGAAGGGATATCCAACTCCTTCCCAATCCAATCCTGAGACCCTTCCGATAGCAGAGACGTGATATCTCAATGCTTCTACCAAACCTGAGACCCTTCCTTTAGCATGAGATGTGATATCCAAATCCTTCACATTCCAATCCTGAGACCCTTCCTATAGCATGAGATGTGATATCTCAATGCTTCTAATACCAAACCTGAGATCCTTCCTATAACATGAGCTGTGATATCCAATTCCTTCCCATTCCAAACCTGAGACCCTTCCTATTGGATGAGTTGTGATATCCAACTCCTTCCCATTCCAACCCTGAGACCCTTCCTATAGCATGAGATGTGATGTCTCAATGATTCTAATACCAAACCTGAGATCCTTCCTATAACATGAGATGTGATATCCAACTCCTTCCATTCCAATCCTGAGACCCGTCCTATAGCATGAGATGTGATATCTCAATGCTTATACCAAACCTGAGACCCTTCCTATAGCATGAGATGTGATATCCAACTACTTCCCATTCCAATCCTTAGACCCTTCCTATAGCATGAGATGTGATATCTCAGTGCTTCTAATACCAAACCTGAGATCCTTCCTCTAACATGAAATGTGATATCCAACTCCTTCCCTTTCCAAGCCTAAGAGCCTATCTATAGCATGAGATGTGATATCCAGGTCCTTCCTATTCCAATCCTTAGACCCTTCCTACAGCATGCAATATGATATCTCAATGATTCTAATAACAAACCTGAGACCCGTCCTATAGCATGAGATATGATATCCAAGTCCTTCCCATTCCAATCCTGAGACCCTTCCTATAACATGAAATGTGATATCCAACTCCTTCCCATTCCAACCTGAGACCCTTCCTATAGCATGAGATGGGATATCCAACTTCTTCGAAATCCAATACTGATACCCTTCCGATAGCATGAGATGTGATATCCCAATGCTTCTACCAAACCTGAGACCCATACTATGGCATGAGATGTGATATCAAACTCCTTCCCATTCCAATCCTGAGACCCTTCCTATAGCTTGAGGTGTGATATCCAACTCCTTCCCATTCCAATTCTGAGACCCTTCTTATACCATGAGACTTGATATCTCAATGCTTCTAATACCAAACCTGAGACCCGTCCTATAACATGAGATGTGATATCCAAATCCTTCCCCTTCCAAACCTTAGACCCTTCCTTTATCATGAGATGTGATATCCAACTCCTTCCCATTCCAATCCTGAGACCCTTCCGATATCATGAGATTTGTTATCTCAATGCTTCTAATATCAAACTTGAGACCCTCCCTATAGCATGAGATGTGACATCCAAGTCCTTCCCATTCCAATCCTGAGACCCTTCCTATAGCATGAGATGTGATATCTCTATGCTTCTAATGCCAAACCTGAGATCCTTCCTATAACATGAGATGGGATATCCAACTCCTTCCCATTCCAATCCTGAGACCTTTCCGATAGCAGAGATGTGATATCTCAATGCTTATACCAAACCTGAGAACCTTCCTATGGCCTGAGATGTCATATACAACTCCTTCCCATTCCAATCCTGAGACCCTTCCTTTAGCATGATATGTGATATCTCAATGCTTATACCAAATCTGAGACCCTTCCTATAGCATGAGATGTGATATCCAATTCCTTCCCATTCCAATCCTGAGACCCTTCCTATAGCATGAGATGTGATATCTCAATGCTTCTAATACCAAACCTGAGACCCGTCCTATAACATGAGATGTGATATCCAAATCCTTCCCCTTCCAAACCTTAGACCCTTCCTTTATCATGAGATGTGATATCCAACTCCTTCCCATTCCAATCCTGAGACCCTTCCGATATCATGAGATTTGTTATCTCAATGCTTCTAATATCAAACTTGAGACCCTCCCTATAGCATGAGATGTGACATCCAAGTCCTTCCCATTCCAATCCTGAGACCCTTCCTATAGCATGAGATGTGATATCTCTATGCTTCTAATACCAAACCTGAGACCCTTCCTATAACATGAGATGGGATATCCAACTCCTTCCCATTCCAATCCTGAGACCTTTCCGATAGCAGAGATGTGATATCTCAATGCTTATACCAAACCTGAGAACCTTCCTATGGCCTGAGATGTCATATACAACTCCTTCCCATTCCAATCCTGAGACCCTTCCTTTAGCATGAGATGTGATATCTCAATGCTTATACCAAATCTGAGACCCTTCCTATAGCATGAGATGTGATATCCAATTCCTTCCCATTCCAATCCTGAGACCCTTCCTATAGCATGAGATGTGATATCTCAATGCTTATACCAAAACTGAGAGCCTACCTATAGCATGAGATGTGATATCCAAGTCCACCCCATTCCAATCCTTAGACCCTTCCTACAGCATGCGATGTGATATCGCAATGATTCTAATACCAAACCAGAGACTCTTCCTATAACATGAGATGGGATATCCAACTCCTTCCCATTCCAATCCTGAGCCGCTTCCGATAGCAGAGATGTGATATCTCAATGCTTATACCAAACCTGAGACCCTTCCTATAACATGAGATGTGATATCCAACTCCTTCCCGTTCCGAACCTGAGACACTAACTATAGCATATGTGATATCCAACTCCTTCCCATTCCAAACATGAGACCCTTCCTATAGCAAGAAAGTAATATCCAACTCCTACCCATTCCAATCCTGAGACCCTTCCTATAGCAAGAGATGTGATATCCAAATCCTTCCCATTCCAATCCTGAGACCCTTCCTATAACATGAGATGTGATATCCAACTCCTTCCCATTCCAACCTGAGACACTTCCTATAGCATGAGAAGGGATATCCAACTCCTTCCCAATCCAATCCTGAGACCCTTCCGATAGCAGAGATGTGATATCTCAATGCTTAAACCAAACCTGAGACCCTTCCTGTGGCATGAGATGTGATATCCAACTCCTTGCCATTCAAATCCTGAGACCCTTCCTATAGCATGAAAAGGGATATCCAACTCCTTCCCAATCCAATCCTGAGACCCTTCCGATAGCAGAGACGTGATATCTCAATGCTTCTACCAAACCTGAGACCCTTCCTTTAGCATGAGATGTGATATCCAAATCCTTCACATTCCAATCCTGAGACCCTTCCTATAGCATGAGATGTGATATCTCAATGCTTCTAATACCAAACCTGAGATCCTTCCTATAACATGAGATGTGATATCCAATTCCTTCCCATTCCAAACCTGAGACCCTTCCTATTGGATGAGTTGTGATATCCAACTCCTTCCCATTCCAACCCTGAGACCCTTCCTATAGCATGAGATGTGATGTCTCAATGATTCTAATACCAAACCTGAGATCCTTCCTATAACATGAGATGTGATATCCAACTCCTTCCATTACAATCCTGAGACCCGTCCTATAGCATGAGATGTGATATCTCAATGCTTATACCAAACCTGAGACCCTTCCTATAGCATGAGATGTGATATCCAACTCCTTCCCATTCCAACCTGAGACACTTCCTATAGCATGAGAAGGGATATCCAACTCCTTCCCAATCCAATCCTGAGACCCTTCCGATAGCAGAGATGTGATATCTCAATGCTTATACCAAACCTGAGACCCTTCCTATGGCATGAGATGTGATATCCAACTCCTTGCCATTCAAATCCTGAGACCCTTCCTATAGCATGAATAGGGATATCCAACTCCTTCCCAATCCAATCCTGAGACCCTTCCGATAGCAGCGACGTGATATCTCAATGCTTCTACCAAACCTGAGACCCTTCCTTTAGCATGAGATGTGATATCCAAATCCTTCACATTCCAATCCTGAGACTCTTCCTTTAGCATGAGATGTGATATCTCAATGCTTATACCAAATCTGAGACCCTTCCTATAGCATGATATGTGATATCCAATTCCTTCCCATTCCAATCCTGAGACCCTTCCTATAGCATGAGATGTGATATCTCAATGCTTATACCAAACCTGAGAGCCTACCTATAGCATGAGATGTGATATCCAAGTCCATCCCATTCCAATCCTTTGACCCTTCCTACAGCATGCGATGTGATATCTCAATGATTCTACCAAACCAGAGACTCTTCCTATAACATGAGATGGGATATCCAACTCCTTCCCATTCCAATCCTGAGCCGCTTCCGATAGCAGAGATGTGATATCTCAATGCTTATACCAAGCCTGAGACCCTTCCTATAACATGAGATGTGATATCCAACTCCTTCCCGTTCCGAACCTGAGACACTAACTATAGCATATGTGATATCCAACTCCTTCCCATTCCAAACATGAGACCCTTCCTATAGCAAGAAAGTAATATCCAACTCCTACCCATTCCAATCCTGAGACCCTTCCTATAGCAAGAGATGTGATATCCAAATCCTTCCCATTCCAATCCTGAGACCCTTCCTATAACATGAGATGTGATATCCAACTCCTTCCATTCCAACCTGAGACACTTCCTATAGCATGAGAAGGGATATCCAACTCCTTCCCAATCCAATCCTGAGACCCTTCCGATAGCAGAGATGTGATATCTCAATGCTTATACCAAACCTGAGACCCTTCCTATGGCATGAGATGTGATATCCAACTCCTTCCCAATCCAATCCTGAGACCCTTCCGATAGCAGAGACGTGATATCTCAATGCTTCTACCAAACCTGAGACCCATCCTTTAGCATGAGATGTGATATCCAAATCCTTCACATTCCAATCCTGAGACCCTTCCTATAGCATGAGATGTGATATCTCAATGCTTCTAATACCAAACCTGAGATCCTTCCTATAACATGAGATGTGATATCCAATTCCTTCCCATTCCAAACCTGAGACCCTTCCTATTGGATGAGATGTGATATCCAACTCCTTCCCATTCCAACCCTGAGACCCTTCCTATAGCATGAGATGTGATGTCTCAATGCTTCTAATACCAAACCTGAGATCCTTCCTATAACATGAGATGTGATATCCAACTCCTTCCATTCCAATCCTGAGACCCGTCCTATAGCATGAGATGTGATATCTCAATGCTTATACCAAACCTGAGACCCTTCCTATAGCATGAGATGTGATATCCAACTGCTTCCCATTCCAATCCTGAGACCCTTCCTACAGCATGCAATATGATATCTCAATGATTCTAATAACAAACCTGAGACCCGTCCTATAACATGAGATGGGATATCCAACTCCTTCCCATTCCAATCCTGAGACACTTCCGATAGCAGAGATGTGATATCTCAATGCTTATACCAAACCTGAGACCCTTCCTATAACATGAGATGTGATATCCAAATCCTTCCCGTTCCAAACCTGAGACCCTTCCTTTAGCATGAGATGTGATATCCAGCACCTTCCCATTCCAATCCTGAGACACTTCCTATAGCATGAGATGTGATATCTCAATGCTTCTAATATCAAAACTGAGACCCTCCCTATAGCATGATATGTGATATCTAAGTCCTTCCCATTCCAATCCTGAGACCCTCCCTATAGCATGAGATGTGATATCCAACTCCTTCCCATTCCAATCCTGAGACCCTTCCTATAGCATGAGATATGATATCTCAATACTTCTAATACCAAACGTGAGATCCTTCCGATAACATGAGATGTGATATCCAAATCCTTCCCCTTCCAATCCTGAGACCCTCCCTTTAGCATGAGATGTGATATCCAACTCCTTCCTATTCCAATCCTGAGACTCTTCTGATAGCATGAGATGTGATATCTCAATGCTTCTAATACCAAACCTGAGATCCTTCCGATAGCATGAGATGTGATATCTCAATGCTTCTAATACCAAACCTGAGATCCTTCCTATAACATGAGATGTGATATCCAAATCCTTCCCCTTCCAAACCTGAGACCCTCCCTTTAGCATGAGATGTGATATCCAACTCCTTCCCATTCCATTCCTAAGACCCTTCTGATAGCATGAGATGTGATATCTCAATGCCTCTAATACCAAACCTGAGATCCTACCTCTAACATGAAATGTGATATCCAACTATTTCCCCTTCCAAACCTGAGAGCCTTCCTATAGCATGAGATGTGATATCCAAGTCCTTCCCATTCCAATCCTGAGACCCTTCCTATAGCTTGAGATGTGATATCCAACTCCTTCCCATTCCAATTCTGAGACCCTTCCTATACTATGAGACTTGATATCTCAATGCTTCTAATACAAACGTGAGACCCGTAATATAACATGAGATGTGATATCCAAATCCTTCCCCTTCCAAACCTTAGACCCTTCCTTTATCATGAGATGTGATATCCAACTCCTTCCCATTCCAATCCTGAGACCCTTCTGATATCATGAGATGTGATATCTCAAAGCTTCTAATATCAAACTTGAGACCCTCCCTATAGCATGAGATGTGATATCCAAGTCCTTCCCATTCCAATCCTGAGACCCTTCCTATAGCTTGAGGTGTGATATCCAACTCCTTCCCATTCCAATTCTGAGACCCTTCTTATAGCATGAGACTTGATATCTCAATGCTTCTAATACCAAACCTGAGACCCGTCCTATAACATGAGATGTGATATCCAAATCCTTCCCCTTCGAAACCTTAGACCCTTCCTTTATCATGAGATGTGATATCCAACTCCTTCCCATTCCAATCCTGAGACCCTTCCGATATCATGAGATTTGTTATCTCAATGCTTCTAATATCAAACTTGAGACCCTCCCTAAAGCATGAGATGTGACATCCAACTCCTTCCCATTCCAATCCTGAGACACTTCCGATAGCAGAGATGTGATATCTCAATGCTTATACCAAACCTGAGACCCTTCCTATAACATGAGATGTGATATCCAAATCCTTCCCGTTCCAAACCTGAGACCCTTCCTTTAGCATGAGATGTGATATCCAGCACCTTCCCATTCCAATCCTGAGACACTTCCTATAGCATGAGATGTGATATCTCAATGCTTCTAATATCAAAACTGAGACCCTCCCTATAGCATGATATGTGATATCTAAGTCCTTCCCATTCCAATCCTGAGACCCTCCCTATAGCATGAGATGTGATATCCAACTCCTTCCCATTCCAATCCTGAGACCCTTCCTATAGCATGAGATATGATATCTCAATACTTCTAATACCAAACGTGAGATCCTTCCGATAACATGAGATGTGATATCCAAATCCTTCCCCTTCCAATCCTGAGACCCTCCCTTTAGCATGAGATGTGATATCCAACTCCTTCCTATTCCAATCCTGAGACTCTTCTGATAGCATGAGATGTGATATCTCAATGCTTCTAATACCAAACCTGAGATCCTTCCGATAGCATGAGATGTGATATCTCAATGCTTCTAATACCAAACCTGAGATCCTTCCTATAACATGAGATGTGATATCCAAATCCTTCCCCTTCCAAACCTGAGACCCTCCCTTTAGCATGAGATGTGATATCCAACTCCTTCCCATTCCATTCCTAAGACCCTTCTGATAGCATGAGATGTGATATCTCAATGCCTCTAATACCAAACCTGAGATCCTACCTCTAACATGAAATGTGATATCCAACTATTTCCCCTTCCAAACCTGAGAGCCTTCCTATAGCATGAGATGTGATATCCAAGTCCTTCCCATTCCAATCCTGAGACCCTTCCTATAGCTTGAGATGTGATATCCAACTCCTTCCCATTCCAATTCTGAGACCCTTCCTATACTATGAGACTTGATATCTCAATGCTTCTAATACAAACGTGAGACCCGTAATATAACATGAGATGTGATATCCAAATCCTTCCCCTTCCAAACCTTAGACCCTTCCTTTATCATGAGATGTGATATCCAACTCCTTCCCATTCCAATCCTGAGACCCTTCCGATATCATGAGATGTGATATCTCAAAGCTTCTAATATCAAACTTGAGACCCTCCCTATAGCATGAGATGTGATATCCAAGTCCTTCCCATTCCAATCCTGAGACCCTTCCTATAGCTGAGGTGTGATATCCAACTCCTTCCCATTCCAATTCTGAGACCCTTCTTATACCATGAGACTTGATATCTCAATGCTTCTAATACCAAACCTGAGACCCTTCCTATAGCATGAGATGTGATATCCAACTACTTCCCATTCCAATCCTTAGACCCTTCCTATAGCATGAGATGTGATATCTCAGTGCTTCTAATACCAAACCTGAGATCCTTCCTCTAACATGAAATGTGATATCCAACTCCTTCCCTTTCCAAGCCTAAGAGCCTATCTATAGCATGAGATGTGATATCCAGGTCCTTCCTATTCCAATCCTTAGACCCTTCCTACAGCATGCAATATGATATCTCAATGATTCTAATAACAAACCTGAGACCCGTCCTATAGCATGAGATATGATATCCAAGTCCTTCCCATTCCAATCCTGAGACCCTTCCTATAACATGAAATGTGATATCCAACTCCTTCCCATTCCAACCTGAGACCCTTCCTATAGCATGAGATGGGATATCCAACTTCTTTGAAATCCAATACTGATACCCTTCCGATAGCATGAGATGTGATATCCCAATGCTTCTACCAAACCTGAGACCCATACTATGGCATGAGATGTGATATCAAACTCCTTCCCATTCCAATCCTGAGACCCTTCCTATAGCTTGAGGTGTGATATCCAACTCCTTCCCATTCCAATTCTGAGACCCTTCTTATACCATGAGACTTGATATCTCAATGCTTCTAATACCAAACCTGAGACCCGTCCTATAACATGAGATGTGATATCCAAATCCTTCCCCTTCCAAACCTTAGACCCTTCCTTTATCATGAGATGTGATATCCAACTCCTTCCCATTCCAATCCTGAGACCCTTCCGATATCATGAGATTTGTTATCTCAATGCTTCTAATATCAAACTTGAGACCCTCCCTATAGCATGAGATGTGACATCCAAGTCCTTCCCATTCCAATCCTGAGACCCTTCCTATAGCATGAGATGTGATATCTCTATGCTTCTAATGCCAAACCTGAGATCCTTCCTATAACATGAGATGGGATATCCAACTCCTTCCCATTCCAATCCTGAGACCTTTCCGATAGCAGAGATGTGATATCTCAATGCTTATACCAAACCTGAGAACCTTCCTATGGCCTGAGATGTCATATACAACTCCTTCCCATTCCAATCCTGAGACCCTTCCTTTAGCATGATATGTGATATCTCAATGCTTATACCAAATCTGAGACCCTTCCTATAGCATGAGATGTGATATCCAATTCCTTCCCATTCCAATCCTGAGACCCTTCCTATAGCATGAGATGTGATATCTCAATGCTTCTAATACCAAACCTGAGACCCGTCCTATAACATGAGATGTGATATCCAAATCCTTCCCCTTCCAAACCTTAGACCCTTCCTTTATCATGAGATGTGATATCCAACTCCTTCCCATTCCAATCCTGAGACCCTTCCGATATCATGAGATTTGTTATCTCAATGCTTCTAATATCAAACTTGAGACCCTCGATATTGCATGAGATGTGACATCCAAGTCCTTCCCATTCCAATCCTGAGACCCTTCCTATAGCATGAGATGTGATATCTCTATGCTTCTAATACCAAACCTGAGACCCTTCCTATAACATGAGATGGGATATCCAACTCCTTCCCATTCCAATCCTGAGACCTTTCCGATAGCAGAGATGTGATATCTCAATGCTTATACCAAACCTGAGAACCTTCCTATGGCCTGAGATGTCATATACAACTCCTTCCCATTCCAATCCTGAGACCCTTCCTTTAGCATGAGATGTGATATCTCAATGCTTATACCAAATCTGAGACCCTTCCTATAGCATGAGATGTGATATCCAATTCCTTCCCATTCCAATCCTGAGACCCTTCCTATAGCATGAGATGTGATATCTCAATGCTTATACCAAAACTGAGAGCCTACCTATAGCATGAGATGTGATATCCAAGTCCACCCCATTCCAATCCTTAGACCCTTCCTACAGCATGCGATGTGATATCGCAATGATTCTAATACCAAACCAGAGACTCTTCCTATAACATGAGATGGGATATCCAACTCCTTCCCATTCCAATCCTGAGCCGCTTCCGATAGCAGAGATGTGATATCTCAATGCTTATACCAAACCTGAGACCCTTCCTATAACATGAGATGTGATATCCAACTCCTTCCCGTTCCGAACCTGAGACACTAACTATAGCATATGTGATATCCAACTCCTTCCCATTCCAAACATGAGACCCTTCCTATAGCAAGAAAGTAATATCCAACTCCTACCCATTCCAATCCTGAGACCCTTCCTATAGCAAGAGATGTGATATCCAAATCCTTCCCATTCCAATCCTGAGACCCTTCCTATAACATGAGATGTGATATCCAACTCCTTCCCATTCCAACCTGAGACACTTCCTATAGCATGAGAAGGGATATCCAACTCCTTCCCAATCCAATCCTGAGACCCTTCCGATAGCAGAGATGTGATATCTCAATGCTTAAACCAAACCTGAGACCCTTCCTGTGGCATGAGATGTGATATCCAACTCCTTGCCATTCAAATCCTGAGACCCTTCCTATAGCATGAAAAGGGATATCCAACTCCTTCCCAATCCAATCCTGAGACCCTTCCGATAGCAGAGACGTGATATCTCAATGCTTCTACCAAACCTGAGACCCTTCCTTTAGCATGAGATGTGATATCCAAATCCTTCACATTCCAATCCTGAGACCCTTCCTATAGCATGAGATGTGATATCTCAATGCTTCTAATACCAAACCTGAGATCCTTCCTATAACATGAGATGTGATATCCAATTCCTTCCCATTCCAAACCTGAGACCCTTCCTATTGGATGAGTTGTGATATCCAACTCCTTCCCATTCCAACCCTGAGACCCTTCCTATAGCATGAGATGTGATGTCTCAATGATTCTAATACCAAACCTGAGATCCTTCCTATAACATGAGATGTGATATCCAACTCCTTCCATTACAATCCTGAGACCCGTCCTATAGCATGAGATGTGATATCTCAATGCTTATACCAAACCTGAGACCCTTCCTATAGCATGAGATGTGATATCCAACTCCTTCCCATTCCAACCTGAGACACTTCCTATAGCATGAGAAGGGATATCCAACTCCTTCCCAATCCAATCCTGAGACCCTTCCGATAGCAGAGATGTGATATCTCAATGCTTATACCAAACCTGAGACCCTTCCTATGGCATGAGATGTGATATCCAACTCCTTGCCATTCAAATCCTGAGACCCTTCCTATAGCATGAATAGGGATATCCAACTCCTTCCCAATCCAATCCTGAGACCCTTCCGATAGCAGCGACGTGATATCTCAATGCTTCTACCAAACCTGAGACCCTTCCTTTAGCATGAGATGTGATATCCAAATCCTTCACATTCCAATCCTGAGACTCTTCCTTTAGCATGAGATGTGATATCTCAATGCTTATACCAAATCTGAGACCCTTCCTATAGCATGAGATGTGATATCCAATTCCTTCCCATTCCAATCCTGAGACCCTTCCTATAGCATGAGATGTGATATCTCAATGCTTATACCAAACCTGAGAGCCTACCTATAGCATGAGATGTGATATCCAAGTCCATCCCATTCCAATCCTTTGACCCTTCCTACAGCATGCGATGTGATATCTCAATGATTCTACCAAACCAGAGACTCTTCCTATAACATGAGATGGGATATCCAACTCCTTCCCATTCCAATCCTGAGCCGCTTCCGATAGCAGAGATGTGATATCTCAATGCTTATACCAAGCCTGAGACCCTTCCTATAACATGAGATGTGATATCCAACTCCTTCCCGTTCCGAACCTGAGACACTAACTATAGCATATGTGATATCCAACTCCTTCCCATTCCAAACATGAGACCCTTCCTATAGCAAGAAAGTAATATCCAACTCCTACCCATTCCAATCCTGAGACCCTTCCTATAGCAAGAGATGTGATATCCAAATCCTTCCCATTCCAATCCTGAGACCCTTCCTATAACATGAGATGTGATATCCAACTCCTTCCATTCCAACCTGAGACACTTCCTATAGCATGAGAAGGGATATCCAACTCCTTCCCAATCCAATCCTGAGACCCTTCCGATAGCAGAGATGTGATATCTCAATGCTTATACCAAACCTGAGACCCTTCCTATGGCATGAGATGTGATATCCAACTCCTTCCCAATCCAATCCTGAGACCCTTCCGATAGCAGAGACGTGATATCTCAATGCTTCTACCAAACCTGAGACCCATCCTTTAGCATGAGATGTGATATCCAAATCCTTCACATTCCAATCCTGAGACCCTTCCTATAGCATGAGATGTGATATCTCAATGCTTCTAAAACCAAACCTGAGATCCTTCCTATAACATGAGATGTGATATCCAATTCCTTCCCATTCCAAACCTGAGACCCTTCCTATTGGATGAGATGTGATATCCAACTCCTTCCCATTCCAACCCTGAGACCCTTCCTATAGCATGAGATGTGATGTCTCAATGCTTCTAATACCAAACCTGAGATCCTTCCTATAACATGAGATGTGATATCCAACTCCTTCCATTCCAATCCTGAGACCCGTCCTATAGCATGAGATGTGATATCTCAATGCTTATACCAAACCTGAGACCCTTCCTATAGCATGAGATGTGATATCCAACTGCTTCCCATTCCAATCCTGAGACCCTTCCTACAGCATGCAATATGATATCTCAATGATTCTAATAACAAACCTGAGACCCGTCCTATAACATGAGATGGGATATCCAACTCCTTCCCATTCCAATCCTGAGACACTTCCGATAGCAGAGATGTGATATCTCAATGCTTATACCAAACCTGAGACCCTTCCTATAACATGAGATGTGATATCCAAATCCTTCCTGTTCCAAACCTGAGACCCTTCCTTTAGCATGAGATGTGATATCCAGCACCTTCCCATTCCAATCCTGAGACACTTCCTATAGCATGAGATGTGATATCTCAATGCTTCTAATATCAAAACTGAGACCCTCCCTATAGCATGATATGTGATATCTAAGTCCTTCCCATTCCAATCCTGAGACCCTCCCTATAGCATGAGATGTGATATCCAACTCCTTCCCATTCCAATCCTGAGACCCTTCCTATAGCATGAGATATGATATCTCAATACTTCTAATACCAAACGTGAGATCCTTCCGATAACATGAGATGTGATATCCAAATCCTTCCCCTTCCAATCCTGAGACCCTCCCTTTAGCATGAGATGTGATATCCAACTCCTTCCTATTCCAATCCTGAGACTCTTCTGATAGCATGAGATGTGATATCTCAATGCTTCTAATACCAAACCTGAGATCCTTCCGATAGCATGAGATGTGATATCTCAATGCTTCTAATACCAAACCTGAGATCCTTCCTATAACATGAGATGTGATATCCAAATCCTTCCCCTTCCAAACCTGAGACCCTCCCTTTAGCATGAGATGTGATATCCAACTCCTTCCCATTCCATTCCTAAGACCCTTCTGATAGCATGAGATGTGATATCTCAATGCCTCTAATACCAAACCTGAGATCCTACCTCTAACATGAAATGTGATATCCAACTATTTCCCCTTCCAAACCTGAGAGCCTTCCTATAGCATGAGATGTGATATCCAAGTCCTTCCCATTCCAATCCTGAGACCCTTCCTATAGCTTGAGATGTGATATCCAACTCCTTCCCATTCCAATTCTGAGACCCTTCCTATACTATGAGACTTGATATCTCAATGCTTCTAATACAAACGTGAGACCCGTAATATAACATGAGATGTGATATCCAAATCCTTCCCCTTCCAAACCTTAGACCCTTCCTTTATCATGAGATGTGATATCCAACTCCTTCCCATTCCAATCCTGAGACCCTTCCGATATCATGAGATGTGATATCTCAAAGCTTCTAATATCAAACTTGAGACCCTCCCTATAGCATGAGATGTGATATCCAAGTCCTTCCCATTCCAATCCTGAGACCCTTCCTATAGCTTGAGGTGTGATATCCAACTCCTTCCCATTCCAATTCTGAGACCCTTCTTATACCATGAGACTTGATATCTCAATGCTTCTAATACCAAACCTGAGACCCGTCCTATAACATGAGATGTGATATCCAAATCCTTCCCCTTCGAAACCTTAGACCCTTCCTTTATCATGAGATGTGATATCCAACTCCTTCCCATTCCAATCCTGAGACCCTTCCGATATCATGAGATTTGTTATCTCAATGCTTCTAATATCAAACTTGAGACCCTCCCTAAAGCATGAGATGTGACATCCAACTCCTTCCCATTCCAATCCTGAGACACTTCCGATAGCAGAGATGTGATATCTCAATGCTTATACCAAACCTGAGACCCTTCCTATAACATGAGATGTGATATCCAAATCCTTCCCGTTCCAAACCTGAGACCCTTCCTTTAGCATGAGATGTGATATCCAGCACCTTCCCATTCCAATCCTGAGACACTTCCTATAGCATGAGATGTGATATCTCAATGCTTCTAATATCAAAACTGAGACCCTCCCTATAGCATGATATGTGATATCTAAGTCCTTCCCATTCCAATCCTGAGACCCTCCCTATAGCATGAGATGTGATATCCAACTCCTTCCCATTCCAATCCTGAGACCCTTCCTATAGCATGAGATATGATATCTCAATACTTCTAATACCAAACGTGAGATCCTTCCGATAACATGAGATGTGATATCCAAATCCTTCCCCTTCCAATCCTGAGACCCTCCCTTTAGCATGAGATGTGATATCCAACTCCTTCCTATTCCAATCCTGAGACTCTTCTGATAGCATGAGATGTGATATCTCAATGCTTCTAATACCAAACCTGAGATCCTTCCGATAGCATGAGATGTGATATCTCAATGCTTCTAATACCAAACCTGAGATCCTTCCTATAACATGAGATGTGATATCCAAATCCTTCCCCTTCCAAACCTGAGACCCTCCCTTTAGCATGAGATGTGATATCCAACTCCTTCCCATTCCATTCCTAAGACCCTTCTGATAGCATGAGATGTGATATCTCAATGCCTCTAATACCAAACCTGAGATCCTACCTCTAACATGAAATGTGATATCCAACTATTTCCCCTTCCAAACCTGAGAGCCTTCCTATAGCATGAGATGTGATATCCAAGTCCTTCCCATTCCAATCCTGAGACCCTTCCTATAGCTTGAGATGTGATATCCAACTCCTTCCCATTCCAATTCTGAGACCCTTCCTATACTATGAGACTTGATATCTCAATGCTTCTAATACAAACGTGAGACCCGTAATATAACATGAGATGTGATATCCAAATCCTTCCCCTTCCAAACCTTAGACCCTTCCTTTATCATGAGATGTGATATCCAACTCCTTCCCATTCCAATCCTGAGACCCTTCCGATATCATGAGATGTGATATCTCAAAGCTTCTAATATCAAACTTGAGACCCTCCCTATAGCATGAGATGTGATATCCAAGTCCTTCCCATTCCAATCCTGAGACCCTTCCTATAGCTGAGGTGTGATATCCAACTCCTTCCCATTCCAATTCTGAGACCCTTCTTATACCATGAGACTTGATATCTCAATGCTTCTAATACCAAACCTGAGACCCGTCCTATAACATGAGATGTGATATCCAAATCCTTCCCCTTCGAAACCTTAGACCCTTCCTTTATCATGAGATGTGATATCCAACTCCTTCCCATTCCAATCCTGAGACCCTTCCGATATCATGAGATTTGTTATCTCAATGCTTCTAATATCAAACTTGAGACCCTCCCTAAAGCATGAGATGTGACATCCAAGTCCTTCCCATTCCAATCCCGAGACCCTTCCTATAACATGAGATGTGATATCCAACTCCTTCCCATTCCAACCTGAGACACTTCCTATAGCATGAGAAGGGATATCTAACTCCTTCCCAATCCAATCCTGAGACCCTTCCGATAGCAGAGATGTGATATCTGAATGCTTATACCAAACCTGAGACCCTTCCTATGGCATGAGATGTGATATCCAACTCCTTGCCATTCAAATCCTGAGACCCTTCCTATAGCATGAGATGTGATATCTCTATGCTTCTAATACCAAACCTGAGACCCTTCCTATAACATGAGATGGGATATCCAACTCCTTCCCATTCCAATCCTGAGACCCTTCCGATAGCAGAGATGTGATATCTCAATGCTTATACCAAACCTGAGAACCTTCCTATGGGCTGAGATGTCATATACAACTCCTTCCCATTCCAATCCTGAGACCCTTCCTTTAGCATGAGATGTGATATCTCAATGCTTATACCAAATCTGAGACCCTTCCTATAGCATGAGATGTGATATCCAATTCCTTCCCATTCCAATCCTGAGACCCTTCCTATAGCATGAGATGTGATATCTCAATGCTTATACCAAACCTGAGAGCCTACCTATAGCATGAGATGGGATATCCAAGTCCATCCCATTCCAATCCTTAGACCCTTCCTACAGCATGCAATGTGATATCTCAATGATTCTAATACCAAACCAGAGACTCTTCCTATAACATGAGATGGGATATCCAACTCCTTCCCATTCCAATCCTGAGCCGCTTCCGATAGCAGAGATGTGATATCTCAATGCTTATACCAAACCTGAGACCCTTCCTATAACATGAGATGTGATATTCAACTCCTTCCGTTCCAAACCTGAGACACTAACTATAGCATATGTGATATCCAACTCCTTCCCATTCCAAACATGAGACCCTTCCTATAGCAAGAAAGTAATATCCAACTCCTACCCATTCCAATCCTGAGACCCTTCCTATAGCAAGAGATGTGATATCCAAATCCTTCCCATTCCAATCCTGAGACCCTTCCTATAACATGAGATGTGATATCCAACTCCTTCACATTCCAATCCTGAGACCCTTCCTATAGCATGAGATGTGATATCTCAATGCTTCTAATACCAAACCTGAGATCCTTCCTATAACATGAGATGTGATATCCAATTCCTTCCCATTCCAAACCTGAGACCCTTCCTATTGGATGCGATGTGATATCCAACTCCTTCCCATTCCAACCCTGAGACCCTTCCTATAGCATGAGATGTGATGTCTCAATGCTTCTAATACCAAACCTGAGATCCTTCCTATAACATGAGATGTGATATCCAACTCCTTCCATTCAAATCCTGAGACCCGTCCTATAGCATGAGATGTGATATCTCAATGCTTATACCAAACCTGAGACCCTTCCTATAGCATGAGATGTGATATCCAACTGCTTCCCATTCCAATCCTGAGACCCTTCCTATAGCATGAGATGTGATATCTCAATGCTTCTAATACCAAACCTGAGATCCTTCCTCTAACATGAAATGTGATATCCAACTCCTTCCCTTTCCAAACCTAAGAGCCTATCTATAGCATGAGATGTGATATCCAAGTCCTTCCCATTCCAACCCTTAGACCCTTCCTACAGCATGCAATATGATATCTCAATGATTCTAATAAACCTGAGACCCGTCCTATAACATGAGATGGGATATCCAACTCCTTCCCATTCCAATCCTGAGACACTTCCGATAGCAGAGATGTGATATCTCAATGCTTATACCAAACCTGAGACCCTTCCTATAACATGAGATGTGATATCCAAATCCTTCCCGTTCCAAACCTGAGACCCTTCCTTTAGCATGAGATGTGATATCCAGCACCTTCCCATTCCAATCCTGAGACACTTCCTATAGCATGAGATGTGATATCTCAATGCTTCTAATATCAAAACTGAGACCCTCCCTATAGCATGATATGTGATATCTAAGTCCTTCCCATTCCAATCCTGAGACCCTCCCTATAGCATGAGATGTGATATCCAACTCCTTCCCATTCCAATCCTGAGACCCTTCCTATAGCATGAGATATGATATCTCAATACTTCTAATACCAAACGTGAGATCCTTCCGATAACATGAGATGTGATATCCAAATCCTTCCCCTTCCAATCCTGAGACCCTCCCTTTAGCATGAGATGTGATATCGAACTCCTTCCTATTCCAATCCTGAGACTCTTCTGATAGCATGAGATGTGATATCTCAATGCTTCTAATACCAAACCTGAGATCCTTCCGATAGCATGAGATGTGATATCTCAATGCTTCTAATACCAAACCTGAGATCCTTCCTATAACATGAGATGTGATATCCAAATCCTTCCCCTTCCAAACCTGAGACCCTCCCTTTAGCATGAGATGTGATATCCAACTCCTTCCCATTCCATTCCTGAGACCCTTCTGATAGCATGAGATGTGATATCGCAATTCCTCTAATACCAAACCTGAGATCCTACCTCTAACATGAAATGTGATATCCAACTCTTTCCCCTTCCAAACCTGAGAGCCTTCCTATAGCATGAGATGTGATATCCAAGTCCTTCCCATTCCAATCCTGAGACCCTTCCTATAACTTGAGATGTGATATCCAACTCCTTCCCATTCCAATTCTGAGACCCTTCCTATACTATGAGACTTGATATCTCAATGCTTCTAATACAGACGTGAGACCCGTAATATAACATGAGATGTGATATCCAAATTTTTCCCCTTCCAAACCTTAGACCCTTCCTTTATTATGAGATGTGATATCCAACTCCTTCCCATTCCAATCCTGAGACCCTTCCGATATCATGAGATGTGATATCTCAAAGCTTCTAATATCAAACTTGAGACCCTCCCTATAGCATGAGATGTGATATCCAAGTCCTTCCCATTCCAATCCTGAGACCCTTCCTATAGCATGAGATGTGATATCTCAATGCTTCTAATACCAAACCTGAGACCCTTCCTATAACATGAGATGGGAATATCCAACTCCTTCCCATTCCAATCCTGAGACCCTTCCGATAGCAGAGATGTGATATCTCAATGCTTATACCAAACCTGAGATCCTTCCTATAACATGAGATGTGATATCCAACTCCTTCCCATTCCAATCCTGAGACACTTCCTATAGCATGAGATGTGATATCTCACTGCTTATACCAAACCTGAGACCCTTCCCATAGCATGAGATGTGATATCCAACTCCTTCCCATTCCAATCCTCAGACCCTTCCTATAGCATGAGATGTGATATCTCAATGCTTCTAATATCAAACTTGAGACCCTACCTATAGCATGAGATGTGATATCCAAGTCCTTCCCATTACAATCCTGAGACACTTCCTATAGCATGAGATGTGATATCCAACTCCTTCCCATTCCAATCCTGAGACCCTTCCTATAGCATGAGATATGATATCTCAATACTTCTAATACCAAACGTGAGATCCTTCCGATAACATGAGATGTGATATCCAAATCCTTCCCCTTCCAAACCTGAGACCCTCCCTTTAGCATGAGATGTGATATCCAACTCCTTCCCATTCCAATCCTGAGACCCTTCTGATAGCATGAGATGTGATATCTCAATGCTTCTAATACCAAACCTGAGATCCTTCCGATAGCATGAGATGTGATATCTCAATGCTTCTAATACCAAACCTGAGATCCTTCCTATAACATGAGATGTGATATCCAAATCCTTCCCCTTCCAAACCTGAGACCTTCCCTTTAGCATGAGATGTGATATCCAACTCCTTCCCATTCCATTCCTGAGACCCTTCTGATAGCATGAGATGTGATATCTCAATGCTTCTAATACCAAACCTGAGATCCTTCCGATAGCATGAGATGTGATATCTCAATGCTTCTAATACCAAACCTGAGATCCTTCCTATAACATGAGATGTGATATCCAAATCCTTCCCCTTCCAAACCTGAGACCCTCCCTTTAGCATGAGATGTGATATCCAACTCCTTCCCATTCCATTCCTGAGACCCTTCTGATAGCATGAGATGTGATATCTCAATGCCTCTAATACCAAACCTGAGATCCTACCTCTAACATGAAATGTGATATCCAACTCTTTCCCCTTCCAAACCTGAGAGCCTTCCTATAGCATGAGATGTGATATCCAAGTCCTTCCCATTCCAATCCTGAGACCCTTCCTATAACTTGAGATGTGATATCCAACTCCTTCCCATTCCAATTCTGAGACCCTTCCTATACTATGAGACTTGATATCTCAATGCTTCTAATACAGACGTGAGACCCGTAATATAACATGAGATGTGATATCCAAATCCTTCCCCTTCCAAACCTTAGACCCTTCCTTTATCATGAGATGTGATATCCAACTCCTTCCCATTCCAATCCTGAGACCCTTCCGATATCATGAGATGTGATATCTCAAAGCTTCTAATATCAAACTTGAGACCCTCCCTATAGCATGAGATGTGATATCCAAGTCCTTCCCATTCCAATCCTGAGACCCTTCCTATAGCATGAGATGTGATATCTCAATGCTTCTAATACCAAACCTGAGACCCTTCCTATAACATGAGATGGGAATATCCAACTCCTTCCCATTCCAATCGTGAGACCCTTCCGATAGCAGAGATGTGATATCTCAATGCTTATACCAAACCTGAGATCCTTCCTATAACATGAGATGTGATATCCAACTCCTTCCCATTCCAATCCTGAGACACTTCCTATAGCATGAGATGTGATATCTCACTGCTTATACCAAACCTGAGACCCTTCCCATAGCATGAGATGTGATATCCAACTCCTTCCCATTCCAATCCTCAGACCCTTCCTATAGCATGAGATGTGATATCTCAATGCTTCTAATATCAAACTTGAGACCCTACCTATAGCATGAGATGTGATATCCAAGTCCTTCCCATTACAATCCTGAGACACTTCCTATATCATGAGATGTGATATCCAACTCCTTCCCATTCCAATCCTGAGACCCTTCCTATAGCATGAGATATGATATCTCAATACTTCTAATACCAAACGTGAGATCCTTCCGATAACATGAGATGTGATATCCAAATCCTTCCCCTTCCAAACCTGAGACCCTCCCTTTAGCATTAGATGTGATATCCAACTCCTTCCCATTCCAATCCTGAGACCCTTCTGATAGCATGAGATGTGATATCTCAATGCTTCTAATACCAAACCTGAGATCCTTCCGATAGCATGAGATGTGATATCTCAATGCTTCTAATACCAAACCTGAGATCCTTCCTATAACATGAGATGTGATATCCAAATCCTTCCCCTTCCAAACCTGAGACCTTCCCTTTAGCATGAGATGTGATATCCAACTCCTTCCCATTCCATTCCCGAGACCCTTCTGATAGCATGAGATGTGATATATTAATGCCTCTAATACCAAACCTGAGATCCTACCTCTAACATGAAATGTGATATCCAACTCTTTCCCCTTCCAAACCTGAGAGCCTTCCTATAGCATGAGATGTGATATCCAAGTCCTTCCCATTCCAATCCTGAGACCCTTCCTATAGCTTGAGATGTGATATCCAACTCCTTCCCATTCCAATTCTGAGACCCTTCCTATACTCTGAGACTTGATATCTCAATGCTTCTAATACCAAACCTGAGACCCGTAATATAACATGAGATGTGATATCCAAATCCTTCCCCTTCCAAACCTTAGACCCTTCCTTTATCATGAGATGTGATATCCAACTCCTTCCCATTCCAATCCTGAGACCCTTCCGATATCATGAGATGTGATATCTCAAAGCTTCTAATATCAAACTTGAGACCCTCCCTATAGCATGAGATGTGATATCCAAGTCCTTCCCATTCCAATCCTGAGACCCTTCCTATAGCATGAGATGTGATATCTCAATGCTTCTAATACCAAACCTGAGACCCTTCCTATTACATGAGATGGGAATATCCAACTCCTTCCCATTCCAATCCTGAGACCCTTCCGATAGCAGAGATGTGATATCTCAATGCTTATACCAAACCTGAGACCCTTCGTATGGCATGAGATGTGATACCCTTCCTATAGCATGAGAAGGGATATCCAACTCCTTCCCAATCCAATCCTGAGACCCTTCCGATAGCAGAGACGTGATATCTCAATGCTTCTACCAAACCTGAGACCCTTCCTTTAGCATGAGATGTGATATCCAAATCCTTCACATTCCAATCCTGAGACCCTTCCTATAGCATGAGATGTGATATCTCAATGCTTCTAATACCAAACCTGAGATCCTTCCTATAACATGAGATGTGATATCCAATTCCTTCCCATTCCAAACCTGAGACCCTTCCTATTGGATGAGTTGTGATATCCAACTCCTTCCCATTCCAACCCTGAGACCCTTCCTATAGCATGAGATGTGATGTCTCAATGATTCTAATACCAAACCTGAGATCCTTCCTATAACATGAGATGTGATATCCAACTCCTTCCATTCCAATCCTGAGACCCGTCCTATAGCATGAGATGTGATATCGCAATGCTTATACCAAACCTGAGACCCTTCCTATAGCATGAGATGTGATATCCAACTACTTCCCATTCCAATCCTGAGACCCTTCCTATAGCATGAGATGTGATATCTCAATGCTTCTAATACCAAACCTGAGATCCTTCCTCTAACATGAAATGTGATATCCAACTCCTTCCCTTTCCAAACCTAAGAGCCTATCTATAGCATGAGATGTGATATCCAGGTCCTTCCTATTCCAATCCTTAGACCCTTCCTACAGCATGCAATATGATATCTCAATGATTCTAATAACAAACCTGAGACCCGTCCTATAGCATGAGATATGATATCCAACTCCTTCCCATTCCAACCTGAGACCCTTCCTATAGCATGAGATGGGATATCCAACTTCTTCAAAATCCAATACTGATACCCTTCCGATAGCATGAGATGTGATATCCCAATGCTTCTACCAAACCTGAGACCCATACTATGGCATGAGATGTGATATCAAACTCCTTCCCATTCCAATCCTGAGACCCTTCCTATAGCTTGAGGTGTGATATCCAACTCCTTCCCATTCCAATTCTGAGACCCTTCTTATACCATGAGACTTGATATCTCAATGCTTCT
The DNA here is from genome assembly GCF_040938575.1 of Ambystoma mexicanum. NCBI lineage: Eukaryota > Metazoa > Chordata > Amphibia > Caudata > Ambystomatidae > Ambystoma > Ambystoma mexicanum. The sequence continues at coordinate 1,876,926 of NW_027182358.1, forward strand.
AATACCAAACCTGAGACCCGTCCTATAACATGAGATGTGATATCCAAATCCTTCCCCTTCCAAACCTTAGACCCTTCCTTTATCATGAGATGTGGTATCCAACTCCTTCCCATTCCAATCCTGAAACCCTTCCGATATCATGAGATTTGTTATCTCAATGCTTCTAATATCAAACTTGAGATCCTCCCTATAGCATGAGATGTGACATCCAAGTCCTTCCCATTCCAATCCTGAGACCCTTCCTATAGCATGAGATGTGATATCTCTATGCTTCTAATACCAAACCTGAGACCCTTCCTATAACATGAGATGGGATATCCAACTCCTTCCCATTCCAATCCTGAGACCCTTCCGATAGCAGAGATGTGATATCTCAATGCTTATACCAAACCTGAGACCCTTCCTATGGCCTGAGATGTCATATACAACTCCTTCCCATTCCAATCCTGAGACCCTTCCTTTAGCATGAGATGTGATATCTCAATGCTTATACCAAATCTGAGACCCTTCCTATAGCATGAGATGTGATATCCAAATCCTTCCCATTCCAATCCTGAGACCCTTCCTATAGCATGAGATGTGATATCTCAATGCTTATACCAAACCTGAGAGCCTACCTATAGCATGAGATGTGATATCCAAGTCCATCCCATTCCAATCCTTAGACCCTTCCTACAGCATGCGATGTGATATCTCAATGATTCTAATACCAAACCAGAGACTCTTACTATAACATGAGATGTGATATCCAACTCCTTCCCATTCCAATCCTGAGCCGCTTCCGATAGCAGAGATGTGATATCTCAATGCTTATACCAAACCTGAGACCCTTCCTATAACATGAGATGTGATATCCAACTCCTTCCCGTTCCAAACCTGAGACACTAACTATAGCATATGTGATATCCAACTCCTTCCCATTCCAAACATGAGACCCTTCCTATAGCAAGAAAGTAATATCCAACTCCTACCCATTCCAATCCTGAGACCCTTCCTATAGCAAGAGATGTGATATCCAAATCCTTCCCATTCCAATCCTGGGACCCTTCCTATAACATGAGATGTGATATCCAACTCCTTCCCATTCCAACCTGAGACACTTCCTATAGCATGAGAAGGGATATCCAACTCCTTCCCAATCCAATCCTGAGACCCTTCCGATAGCAGAGATGTGATATCTCAATGTTTATACCAAACCTAAGACCCTTCCTATGGCATGAGATGTGATATCCAACTCCTTGCCATTCAAATCCTGAGACCCTTCCTATAGCATGAGAAGGGATATCCAACTCCTTCCCAATCCAATCCTGCGACCCTTCCGATAGCAGAGACGTGATATCTCAATGCTTCTACCAAACCTGAGACCCTTCCTTTAGCATGAGATGTGATATCCAAATCCTTCACATTCCAATCCTGAGACCCTTCCTATAGCATGAGATGTGATATCTCAATGCTTCTAATACCAAACCTGAGATCCTTCCTATAACATGAGATGTGATATCCAATTCCTTCCCATTCCAAACCTGAGACCCTTCCTATTGGTATCAGAAGGGTCTCAGGTTTGGAATGGGAAGGAGTTGGATATCACATCTCATGCTATAGGGAGGGTCTCAAGTTTGATAGAAGCATTGAGATATCACATTTCATGATATCGGAAGGGTCTCAAGATTGGAATGGGAAGGAGTTGGATATCACATCTCATGATAAAGGAAGGGTCTAAGGTTTGGAAGGGGAAGGATTTGGATATCACATCTCATGTTATAGGACGGGTCTCAGGTTTGGTATTAGAAGCATTGAGATATCAAGTCTCATGGTATAGGAAGGGTCTCAGAATTGGAATGGGAAGGAGTTGGATATCACATTTCAAGCTATAGGAAGGGTCTCAGGATTAGAATGGGAAGGAGTTTGATATCACATCTCATGCCATAATATGGGTCTCAGGTTTGGTAGAAGCATTGGGTTATCACATCTCATGCTATCGGAAGGGTATCGGGATTGGATTTGGAAGGAGTTAGATATCCCATCTCATGCTATAGGAAGGGTCTCAGGTTGGAATGGGAAGGAGTTGGATATCACATCTCATGTTATAGGAAGGGTCTCAGGATTGGAATGGGAAGGACTTGGATATCACATCTCATGCTATAGGAAGGCTCTCAGGTTTGCAAGGGGAAAGAGTTGGATATCACATTTCATGTTAGAGGTAGGATCTCAGGTTTGGTATTAGAAGCATTGAGATATCACATCTCATGCTATCAGAAGGATCTCAGGTTTGGTATAGAAGCATTGAGATATCATATCTTATGCTATCAGAAGAGTCTCAGGATTGGAATGGGAAGGAGTTGGATATAACATCTCATGGTAAAGGGAGGGTCTCAGGTTTGGAAGATAAGGATTTGGATATCACATCTCATGTTATAGGAAGGATCTCAGGTTTGGTATTAGAAGTATTGAGATATCACATCTCATGCTATCGGAAGGATCTCAGGTTTGGTATAGAAGCATTGAGATATCATATCTTATGCTATCAGAAGGGTCTCAGGATTGGAATGGGAAGGAGTTGGATATCACATCTCATGCTAAAGGGAGGGTCTCAGGTTTGGAAGGGGAAGGATTTGGATATCACATCTCATGTTATAGGATGGATCTCAGGTTTGGTATTAGAAGTATTGAGATATCACATCTCATGTTATCGGAAGGATCTCAGGTTTGGTATTAGAAGTATTTAGATATCACATCTCATGCTATAGGAAGGGTCTCAGGATTGGAATGGGAAGGAGTTGGATATCACA